>NC_062219.1:4190029-4498779 GCF_902686445.1 Sciurus carolinensis
TTCTTCTGCCTGTGTTCCCTAAATTGAAAATAGGTTTCATTTTCAAACCAAAACTCTTTTGCCATCTTAGCTTCATAACCTAATCCACTCAGCCAACATTCCTTTTCAATTATCCAATGGATACTAAGATGTCATGTAAAATTTTTCATTTAATTTTAAAACTGCCATTGAACGTATTTTATAATTAGATAAAGCAAAAATGTTATTAAAATGGAGCTGGAGTTGTGTTTGCTTTGATATGCTCTGTAATAATCTTCGAAACAGGCTGACTGGATAGCATATTCAAAGACAGATCTTGTCACATTGGCATCATGGACACAGGGCCGATCTAAAACTGTATTTATGGTTCAAAAAGGCGGGGGAGGGAGAGAGAGGAAAGAGAAATCTACTATGGAAAGGGAATCCTATCACAAAATTCAAATACATTCTTTCCAAATACTTTAGCCAAGTTGAAATTAGTTTTGCCTATTTAGTTTATTTGGTAAGGAAAATGATGAGCTTTAAATATCACTTTATTAATACTTTAATGGCTTACACTAGTATAGTGCTTACAGGTTATGGCAACTTACCTTCCTGGTTTGAACTTCAGAGCAACCCTGGGGATCTTCAGACAGTAAGTGTTTGCACAGAAGGGAACAGGAAGAAAACTCAGTGTAATTGCTCTAGTTCATCCACAAGTTAAACTGCCGCAGGTCTTTTCTCCATGAGTATTACTGCTTTCCAACCCACTAGGATTTCTCCCTGTTGCTCTAGGTTGGAAAAAAAAAAAAAATGAAAACATGACATTACCCAAAAATTTGCCTGAAAATTCAGTAACATACACTTGCTAAAATTTAGTGGCCACATAATCTTATCTACTCAGATATGTATCCTGTCAGCGTTGGCCTTCCATCAGAGGTAGAACAGGTTTCAGAGCTTCCTGTAGGACGTGGCATTAGATTATGAAGTTGTACTAAAAAATCCTGATCTTTGCATACATTGCGCAAAATATTATGTATGTAATCATTTAAAATTTTTCACAATAATTAAATTTACGACCTCTCAAGTAACATCCACCATCCAGGGTAGGTTCAGATACATAGATAGATAGAAAGCAGAGACTGTTGCATACATTTGCACTCAACTACATACATGCAGGATGTGTGTTTATTCAATTTTTGCTCTGTCATTGCAAAGAAACTTCTTGGTTCCTATTATTCTTGTTAATTAATACCACATCCTAGTTTACAGAGAGTTTTTTAGGTCTTTCAAAACTACATATGAAGCATCAAAATATGAAATTTAAATCAGATGGATAAAGAGAGCAGAAAGCAGAACTAAGGAACCATGAAGTTCTGAAAACCCAGGCAGCTATGAAGAGAAACACACAGTGTGTGCTGGTCAGCTCTGCACTGTGGCTGCCAGCACACCTGACAAGAGCCACGTAGAGGAGGAGACGTCCTTTGACTCACTGTGAATTCAGGTGTTTCGTCCGTGGTCAGCCAAGTCCATTGGCTTGGGCCCAAGGAGTCGAGGAATGTCATAGAGGGAGCGGGTGGCAGAGGAAACAGCTCAGCCCATGGCAGGCAGGAAGCAGTGACAGAGAGACAGAGGGACCAGGGACAAAATGCAAACCCCAAAGGTAACCCCCAGTGACCCACTTCCTCTAGCATGCCCCACCTGCCTGCAGTTACCATCCAGTTAATTCACTTGAGTGACGAGGTCTTCTGATTAGGTCTCAGCTCACATGATCTAACAGGTTCACTTCTGGACATTCCTTCATCGTCTCACACATGACTTTTGGGGGGTCACCTCATATCAAACCGTAACATCCTATGTATGTTAGATTCCATGGATGGCTACCAAAAAATGCAATCTCCACTCAAGGCTCTCTGGGGGAGGACCAGGAATGTATTTTCAGGTGTTGAGAGACATTATTAAGGATTGTGAAGATTCACTCTGATTTGTGGGGTCACTGCCTAAAAGCTAACTGGAAGTGAGGAGACCCATTGGTGCCTGGGGTGGGCCATGGCCAGCTGGTGTTCATGGCCCTCCTTCCCAGCAGGCTCCCAGCAACAGGGTCTGTGGGCCACAGTCCACTTGACCAGGCCCTTGAACCTCTAATCCACAACACACATCTCCTGGTTCTTCTAACTCCCACGGGCCCAGGTGAGGGGCGTCTCCTGTTCCTCTCTGTCCCAGTCAGGGGATGCAGGAAATACGCTAGGATAATATGAGGGATAGTTCCTTCCACTCAGCTTGAACAACTGGATTAAACCACCATCTCTCTCTCTCTCTCTCTCTCTCTCTCTCTCTCTCTCTCTCTCTCTCTCTCTCACACACACACACACACACACACACAATCATTTTAATTTTAAAAGCACTAACAACCTGGAATTACCTGAAATAACCATGGTAACAGGTTCTGAAGTAATATAAATGGCTTAAATAACAAGAGATGATACTACAAAATGGAAATCACCTGTAATTTATTTCCATTTCATATGATGACAATAATATGCGTATTTTTTCCAGAAAACATGTATTTTGGCTATAGTAGCAATCAAGAAGTTATTCAAAAATTATTTGAAGAGGACTGTAAAAGTAGCTCAGTAGTAGAGGACTTGTGCAGTGTGCAGAAGGCCCTGGACTAGATCCACAGCAACACACACACACACACGCACACACACACACACACACACACATGCAATTACTTAAAGCTCTTTGAAAGGTACTAGTTTTTTTTTTTTTTTGGTTGCTATGGTTATTTCCTATTAATAATTTTCTAGATATTATGACATAAAAATGAAGTAAAATATAAGATTTAATATGAACTAATGACAGAAGTAAGAACTGGAGCAAATTCAAGTGCAGGACAACCAGACACCCTCGAGAGACTGGAGCCATGTCTTCCCACCCTCACCCGCCCCACACAGCCTGGGAGGGAAGTCAGCACATGGTTCCGTTTCTCCAGCTCCGTGGAGTGCTGATCGTTCAGGTCCTTCCACTAACTCAATTTGCCTGGTGGCTCAGGCTTAAGGGACATGAGAGGCAGAGGCACAAGAGTCGAGGCCTCGGTTCCCGTGGGAGAACTCACAGATGTCCCCACACTTATTTTGAGTGTGCAGACTCAGTGGAATTTCTAAGAGTGCTAGCCCACACCCTCAATGTGATGTCACTGATAACAAAATTTGTTCACCTAGTGCTTGTACGCAGTATCTCATACAATGTTTTATTGAGCTATAATTTACATACTATGAAATTTGCTCATGCGAAGGGGTAGAATGTGGTGCCCTTGGTACCCACAGATTCTGGGACTGTGACCACGTTCAGTTTCTAGACGTTGTCACCCGTGAGGAAACCCCTCATCCATCAGTAGCCCCACCATTCTCCCTCTCCCACCCAGAGCCAAGGCCACTGCTAACCTACTTTCTGAATTTACATCCTGCCCATATGACACATTTCTAGTGTGGTAAAATGTTTACAATCAAGACATTTAAATAGCCAGCACATGGAAGCTCTTAAGGCTCTTCCGGCTGCCTTTTTTGAAGTGTTAAGTTATTTGAACACAAGACAAAAGCCTTTGGTCACTATCTTGTGCCAACTTTTCTTCATTTATCTGCTTTAATGATGCATTTTCAGTCACCTCTTATTCAACAGAGGTTATTTTGAAACATAGGCATATTCTGAATTTATAGAATTGTATAATGTACTTAATTCATGATATATCCTCACAGTGCAAGCAGTCACAAGAGGATTTGTAGATTAAATGTGGACACCCTTTTGCATGACTCCCTTTTAACAGGCAGGGCCTTCGTCACTACCATCAGATCTAGGCATTGTGACTTGCTGATCACGTGGACAGGGCACAAGTGGCAGTGAGGCTGGCAGCTTGTCTTCAATCCCTTGGGGCATCCTGCTACCACCACCGTATATGGAAGCTGGAGGTGGTCTGGTCGTGGGTGGGTGGGAGAGAAGGAGAGAGTAGGGAAGGAGGAGGAGGAGGAGGGGGAGGAAAGGGGAGGGGGAGGAGGGGAGGGAGGAGGGAGGGGAGGGAGGAGGGAGAGGAGGGGAGGAGGGGGAGCGCAGCAGAGAGCAGGGAGCCAGCCGGCAGCCAGCCCTGCAGCACGTGGTAAGGGCCTCTCAGGGCACCACCCACTGAACCAGGAGGGAGGCAGCCACGCAGGCGAGTCCCGGGGAGTCACAGCGACATCCCTGTTCTCAACCCCTGAGGTCCAGACGGTTGTCACTCAGGAGAGGACAGTGGGCTGTCCATTCCTCCGTCATCTTGTCCCTCTGCATGCTCTCGGGGCCCTTCACACTCAGTCCTGATGCACTGCTGGCAGCACCGTGGTCGACGACTTTCTCCACGCCCTCTCCTTGGCCCTCCCGGATGGAGGAAGTATGTTTCCATACTGGCCTGTTGACCCCAGGAGCGTCAGGGACGTGCACCCCTCTTCAATCAACACTGACGAGGAGGCTGCCCTGAGTCTGGAAGGCAGCAGGTCGCAGGGTCAGTGGAGTCAGGCCTCAAGCTCAAAGGCCTTTGTAGATTTGTTGCTCTGAAAGGGCAGTTTTTTTGAGTGACAAATTATTGCATATTTAGACCTGGAATCTATGGGCCCTTAGCACCAAAACAGTCCCTGACTTATTATAAGTGTTCCACCAATATTTGTGAACTGAATCAATAAATGACTCCTGTACTAACTGAATGTTTGATGGGGGGTACCATCCACAGGGTGGGGTCCTTGTGACCCGGAATCAGTTGGTGTGCCTTTAAGGCTTCAAGATCCTGAGAGCTGGTGTCGCCAGGTTGTTCTTCTTATGCTCATAAGAAGGCTTTTAAGTTTCCTGAATTTACCTTATCTTAGTACCTTTGGGTGCTACTTCTTTTCCAAATATGATGTGCTTAAACTAGCAACATGCTTAATTACCCAATATTATGACAAAATTGTAAATGCAGAGAACAATGTGACTTTTTCCTTTAAACTCTCATTTCAACATGGTTGAAAATTTTGACTATAGAAAAGATAAAAACAAATGCAATGAAGGATAGTTAGTGCTGCCCGTTTATGGAATGTCCACAGAGTCCACACCTACAAAGCCACCAGCAAGTGGCCTGGGCAGGGGACTGCTTCCCAACCAACCACTGCTTACCACTATTCCTGGGGTCCTGCTTGCAGGCCACAGTGAACCTCCTCTGCATAATGAAACGGACTTGTCTGGTGCCTATTTTATGAACCAATAATTTGAATCTTACATTTTCCTTTTTCTGCTTATCAGGCTATTATGGTTTTTCCCACTGATTTAGGAGGAGAAAGCAAACAGAACATAAATCCTTCTAACTGGCTCTTCTTAGGGGCTTCCTGCTGCTCCCTAGCAGAAGTTTGAGCTTGCCAGCTGCCACACTGAAGCTTCAAACCACCCATGGGGATTGGGAAGCCTTCTGAGTCTCTGTTATTTTTCAGAAAAAAAAAATCTATGTGAAGACAGTGACAAAGGGGAAGCTCACCCTGCGTGTGTCTGATACTCTTTCTTTCCTCCTCGGTCTTAAATAGGAGCAAGAAGCAGCTCCTGCTAGAAGTGGTTAGAAAGACTGTTAAAAAAATAGGCACTAGGCCGTACCCACAGGACATGCCCTAGATAATGAGGCCTTTTCCCTCTCTGGGCAGTACGCATAAATTGTTATTACCAGATTAAGAAAGAAATACAATCAAAACAGTTATCAAGCATGCAAGTTTTTTTATCTAACCCTCAAACTTTCCATGATACCAAAGAAATCAGGGACCCTCAGTAAATACTGATTGAACCGAGTGCATGCAGATAACTCAGTAAGTTATTAAAATAACAGGCATCCGAAAGAGAATAGCTAGTACATAAGCTGACTTCGCAGGTGAATGGCCCATCAACCACAGGTGTGTTAACCACTGACGGACTGACTTCAGATGGTTTCCAAAGACCGCATGTCCAGTACCTTAGGTCTGAGTCTTTCTGCTTGTTCACAAGACATCAGGACTGTGCACTGGTCAATGCTTGCACCAGGAGTTTGCATGGCTGTGAGTCACTCTCACTACAATATTCTGGCAGTGTTTTCTGTGCATCGTAACTATGTTCAGTGCACATAACTGAAGCAAGTCACTCCACAGGAAGGATGGGGGCAGAGCGGAAGAGGGGTCTTCATCAGCTGGTCTGCCATAACACAGTATCACACACTGGGATTCTCACACACAAAAAAATGATTTCTTCCAATTCTTGAGTCTGCGAAGCCCGACATCCAGGATCCATCTGATTCCGTTTCTTTAGAAATCCCTCTTCTCAGCTTGCAGACGGTGCCTTCTTACTATGGCCATGTAGCCTGACTTCAATGCAGCATGTCCAGAGAGACAGCGAGCTTTCTGACAGATGCCTCTTGTGATAAGAAGGACGCTGATTCTGCTGATCAGGCCTCACCATCACGAACTTCATTTTCTTAACATTAATTACATCTATAAAGGGTCCGTTTTCAAATGCTCCTACGTTAAGGGTTAGGGCTTCAACATACAAATTTTGGCAGGACACAATCATCCAAAACATTCTACCTCTGTCACCCCCAAATCTATGTCCTTCTTTTATGCAAAATACTGTCCCAAAGCCTGTGAAGTTGAAACTCATTCCATAACAACCTTAAAGTCTTAAGTTCAAAATCTTATCTGTATATTATCTAATCCAGATTGGAGGCGACTGAAGGTAGTATTTCTCATGAGGAAAGTTCCTCTCTAGCTGTGAACCTGTGAAGTCAGACAGTTCATGTATTTCAAAAATACAATAAGACAGGCAGAACATAGGCACCTCCCTTCCAAAAGAGAGAAAAAGGAACAAAAGAACGGAGTCCCCAGCGCATCCCAAAACTCGCAAGTCAAACTTTATGAGTCGACAGTAACATTTGGATCAACAATCCAGGCTCCCGAGAGGGTCGCCTCACTGCCAGTCCTCTGCCCCTTCCGCTGGCGGGTGGTTTCTTCCCTCTGACTGTGTTGGCTGATATCATTTGCAAGACCCTTAAGGGAGTAGTGCAGCCTGTGGAAATGGAGGTGGCGTTCCACCCTTTGGAACCGTGGAGACCCTCCCCTAGTGGTCCCTGAGTCAACTGTGGGGTTATTTCCTCCTTTGCTTGAAGACTGCAGCTTGGTCACATTCCAGCAGCTCAAGAATTCCAGGAGCACGTCCACTTTCTCTTACTTGCCTCACTTTCTTTGTCCCCTTTGATCCAAGCTGGCAGTGTCCCTAGGGGATAATCCCATCTCTGTTCCTGGATTCTGCTTTGATGATTGATTAAACTTGTAGTTTACCTTCATATCAATGTTCTTATCAAATCGTTCCTGCCATACCCTCCGTCTTCTCATCAGAAGAGCTTTCTCATTTTTTCCAATATAAATAGGCCTTGGGCTTTCCTAATCTTCAAGTTCTGGTTCCTTTCTGTTTAATGGTTTCTTCACTTCATTCTCCCTTTTGCGTTTTACTCCAAGTGGTAAGGAAACCTAAGATGCTCCTTCAATATTTTGCTGAGAAACCTCCTCAACTAAACATCTGTTTCATCACTTGCTGGTTCTACCTTTAACAGAATGCTAGAACATGGTTCATCCAAGTAACTTTTCAAATGACAACCAGAATCAGCCTTATTCCAGATTCCAATGACCTGCTCCCATTTCTCTTTAAATCCTTAATTAGTCCAATCATTGTCCTCCTGTTCCTGCCCACATTTGGTTGATGATTGTGTATCCACAGAGATGGAGGCTTCCTCTCCAGCTGTCCTGTAACCTACCTATGTCTTCATCAGAACCACCATTCATGTCCACATTCCTGCCAATGGTTCCTTCATGGAAATCTGGGCATTTTCTAGAACGTGCCTCGAAACTCCTTCGGTCTCTACCTATTACCCAGTTCCAAAGCTGCTTCTGCATTCTTAATATCTACTACAGTAGCATTCCACTTTTTAGAACTCGAATCTGCCTGGTCAAGTTGTCATAGTCAAATACCATGTCCAGGTTGTCTTTACACAACAGAGTTTAAGCCACAGTTCTGTAGACTGAACAGTCCAAGGTCAAAATTCTAGCCAATCTGGTTGCTGATGAGGGCTCCCTTCATGGCTTGCAGATGGCTGCTTTCTCAACATGTCCTAATACGGCCTTTCCTCCCATGTGCATGATGACAGGGAGCGTAGGTACGGAAAGAAAGAGAGAGAGTAGACTCACGCACAAATTCTCTGGTGTCTCTTCTTAGAAGAACACTAATTCTACAAGACCAGGTTCCTATCCTTATAATCTCACTTAACCTTGATCATTTCTTAGAGGGCACAACTCCATCTGCTGCCACACGGGGGTTAGGGCTTAAAGGGGAGACACGAACATTCAGTCTCACAAGAGGACCAAGGACAGAGACAGAGAACTTCAAGTTAGAACATCAGAATTGACCCAATCCGAACAACAGAGAGAAAACAGATTGGGGAAAAGAAAGTCATAAGGCACGAGGGAACTGTGTGACTATAACAAAGCAGATATCCATGTCCTCAAATCCCAGAAGGAGAAGAGAAAAATGGGTGGAGCTGAGAGAACATTTTAAAAATAGTTGCTGGAAACTTCTCAATGGTAGTGAAAGACATAAAACCACAGATTCAAGAAGTGAAATATAAACTGGATAAACTCAAATCAATAAATCAACGTACACCAAGAATCATCCTACAAATACTGAAAGCTAAAGAAAAAGAGTCTGAAAAGCAGTGAGAGAAATGAGCCCTCAGATGTAGGAGTGTGCCAAGCCAAATGACAGCATGCTTCTCATGAGAAGCTGCGTGTGCAGAGAAAGTTGCACAACTTTCACTAAAAGAAAGAAAAGAAATGGAATTTAGAATTCTATACCCAAAGTGTCCTACAAGAGAATGTTCTGAAGGTTCTCAGTTGAAATAAATGAAAGGAATTTCTTTTTCCTTGTCATAAGACATGGCACAAAAGAATGGCTAAAGGTAGTTCTCTAGATATAAAGGAAATAACAAAAATGAAGAAGAAAGTGTATGCTGGACATGTGATGAGGAAGGTGTGGACCCACCAGGAGACACTGAAATCCTAGCCATTGTACATCAGAACAAAGAGCTACAGAGAACAGAAAGCAAAATCTGATTGGATTGTGAGAACTCAATAGACAAATACACAATTAAACTCACGGGATGATAAAAAAAGGTAAGAAAAATGGAGAAAGAGGGACTTCCTCAACTTGATTAAAAATAATCACAAAGCCACTGTAGCTAACATTATGCTTAATCATGAATCACCAAATTCCTTTCTCCCAAGATCTGTAGCAAGGAACACATGCCCCTTCTTGCTACTTTTGTTAACTTAGTACTGGAAGTCTAGCCAGGGCAAGAAAGCAAGAAAAAGAAATAAAAGGCATGCAGATCTGAAAGATTAAATAAAGCTATTCTTATTTGTTGATGACATGATTACCTTTGTATAGTAATCCAATAAGGCTAAAAAAAATTACCAGATCCAAGAGAGCTCTTTAAACATGTAGAATTCAAGATACAAGATAAAAATACCAAATTCAATTACAGTTCTACATACTAGCAATAGCTTGTAGATACTGAAATTAAAATATAATACCTATTTAATCATTCCCCAAACCGGAAGCAACCCGAATATCTTCAGTGAGTGAGAAGTTAGACAAGCTGTGCCTACCCATGCCACAAAACACTTCTCAGCAGTGGAAGGCAGCACAGGATGGCACTCCTCAGGTTGTGCTGGGTGTACAAGCAAGTCCTCAGAGTTTACACACAATAATTATCTGTACGGTACCTCAAATGACAAAACTACGTAAACTGAGAAGCTCCGTGTCTGCAAAGGGTAGGGAGCGGAAGGGGGCGAAGCATTTGTAAAGGGGCAACACAGGCGATCATCGCAGGAACTGGAACTTTGTGCTTCCTGACTTCATCGCCGTCACCTCCTGGTTCTGATATCATCCAATGTCACCGAAGATGTCAGCAGTGGGAAAAACCAGGTGAGGATGCCTGTCATCTCTCAGTTACCTTTACAACTGAACAGAAATGTACGATTACATCTAAACAACAACAACAACACAGGCAATTGGACATAGACTTGAACATATGCCGTACTCCTGAGTAAGGTGTAGACAGGGACCATATTCATCCTAGCAGAAATGATCTCCAGCAGACGCAGCACGGGCTGGCAAGATAAGGGGTATCTGACCAGAGGGCAAGAGAAGGGAAAGGAATGGAGAGAGCTCTGGGGTTGTATAATAGGCTTCTACTGCCTTGAGGGTGTCCCCAGACCACAGTGCAGCGTGGCACCCAGGCTGGGCCTGCAGCCACCTGCAGAGAAGACGGGAGCATCTCAGAGTCTCTGCAGCCCTGGGTAGCTGGAGCTCACAGGCAGGACGCTGGGAGGAAGAGACTCAGGCTCTCAGAGGGCAGTCAGCCAACTCCCAACACAGGTGCGCTCAAGAAATCTGCCCGAGGCCAGGGGAAGAGCTGCCCCGAAGGACCAGCCGCAGCCGTGCTGAGAAAGGCCCTCTTCCCATGAACTGGACTGGCAAACCCCACATCAGGCTGCAGCAGAGGGACAACATTTGTGCCTGAGCACTGCCATGCTAATGCCCGGAGAAAACACCAAAGGCTAAAAGGAAAAGACCTATTTCTGAGTCACTGCATTCCAGAAAAAAGTTCAGGGATGTTTGTAGGAATAAAAAACATCAAGCACACAACCAATAAAGATTTACAAACTCTAGCACCCAGCAAGAAGATAGGAGGTCTAAAGACACAGGAAAATGGCACCTAACAAGGAGCTAAGCCATCCGTCAGTCACCTGCTCAGTGGACACTGGCCAGCTCTGAAGAGACGTGAGCATTCGCAGGGCATTCCTTTAAGAGTCTCGCTCCATTTCCATACGTTAGAAGAGTCCAGTGAAAACATGAAAGATATAAAAAGACCCCAATCAAACTTCCACAGATGAAAATGACAATATATGAGATGGACAATTTCCTGAATAGAATTAAAAGCAGATCAGACTTTTCAGAAAGCATGATTAGTAAATGTGGAGACTTAGAAATAGCAATGACCCAAAATAAGAGACAGAGCAAGATGAATCTTAGAAGGAAAGAAGGCCCAGTGACCTGCAGGATACCTCTGAGCAGCTAATGAATGGGCAGTTGGAATCCCAAAGAGCAGGGGTGTGCACGGAAAGAAGCAGCTGAAGAAATGGCAGGGATGTTCTCAGACTGAATGGAAACTCTGGGCCCACAGATTGGAGAGGCTAAAAACCCCTCTCAGTCCAAAAACTATAGAGGAAATCCTACCAAGAACCATCGTGATCAAATCTCTCAAAAGGAGTGATAAAGAAAAAAACCAGAAACAGATCAATCCGACACCATATTAAACAGGTGTGAACTTGTCCATGATCCAGTCTTGCTAACAGCAAGCGAGCCTGTCTGTCACCTGCTGCTGGGTGGCAAACTGCCCTCAGACCTATGGCCCTAGACAGCACCGGTGCCTCCTGGGGCTTGTGGGGAGGGTCTGAGTCTGGACTGTAATAGAGTGGCCGGTCAGGGCTGCAGCCTCTTCAGGTCCACCTGGGGAGTCCTGCCTCCAAGCCACTGTTGGCTGGGTGCTTGATGACCTTCATGCAGGACATCTGTTTCTTCCCATGTGGGCCTCACGACATGGCCGGCGTCTTCATGCAGAGCAAATGCAATGAAGAGTTTCAGAAGGCACCGAAATGAAGCCCCGTCTCCCGCTAACCTAACCTTGGAAGTGACGCCTCTTAATTTTTGCCAAATTCTGTTTGTTAAAAAGTACTCGTTAGGTTGTACCCTGCACTGAGAAGGGAGGAGATTATATGGGGGCCCCGAGCACTGGTTTGCAGAAACCACGGGGCCATCCTGGGGCTGTGTATCAGAAGCTCCCCGGCACAGGATTGTGCCCTCACTGCACCCCCAGGTCCTCAGTGCTGGCTAGCATGGGGGAGACCCTGAAGTCTGGGGAAACAGGGGGGAAACAATCTACTAACCTGGGAAATGCACAGCCCATGTGAACTGCAATAGCAACACAGCTGGCATTGTGATCCGATGTCTTCAGAATCAATACTCAAACTCTGGGACAAGTGTTTACAGCAGCCTTCACTTTCAGAAACCAAAGGTTTAATTCCAACTGAAGTAATGAGTAGATGTGCTAGATTCTATTTAGTTCACTTTTTAAAACAGGTAATTAAATGGATTTTGTCATTAAATCATTAGACAATGGCTTGCGCTTTTATGAGGAAAGAAATGAGAGGAAAATTCCTTTCATGGACTTGGGGTGGGAGATTTTAACTTTGATAATTCTGCCAGCATTTTATAAACTGCTTGCATTTATGTAGGAATGAAAAAAATATAAATCCACACATATTTCACTGCTAGGGAAATAAATGAAGCCCCGTCTGGGAAGGCTTGTCTTTAATCATGAGATGTGCAGCATTTGGCTGTGGTGAATCAGCCATTTGTCTTACTAATGTAAATCCTCAAGAGCACTGAGGGCCCAGCAGAAAAACCCACGGGGCTGCGTCTGTGCCCTCCAGGGACCTGGGTGTGAGTTAAGTGCAGAGACAAAAGATCCCAACACGAACACCCTAGGTCATATTTCTGCCAGGGAGTCCTAACTTACACCATTCTCTTTATCCCATAAAGTCCCCATGAATATATCCATCAGAAACACTGCACATTTTCAGCCAGGGGACATCGAATAAGAGACAATAAGGCTTCATCGTCTTGTGATTTATCTTGGGTTCTGTCCCAGAAATTGTGGGCTGAGTCACTTTCCTGGATTCAGAGGCTGGCGGCCTTCCCCCCCGTGTTTTCTGCCTCTGCCTCTGTGTTTTCCTTGCATTTGAGGTTACTGTCTAAAACAACGGGAGGGAAAGGTCCACCTGAGAAGACCCGCCCCTTGGGATCATTCCCATTGTGAAGGTGGCTGTCGTGATGAGCCTGGTCCACATATTAGTGTTGCCAATCATGCGTCCTCGCGGGTCAGGCTTACACAGAGGCCAGCAGGGTATTTGGCAATCTCACAGAAGAGAGACGCCATCATCTTTCGGACCGTAGGTCACTCATGCTCGCTTGCCATCCTAATGCTGAACTAAATCTCAGAGAATTTGTTTTTTGCTTTTTTCTGAATCCCATCTGCACCAGATAGCATGGTATTTTAAAGGATCAGTGTCACCAGCTTTATGCTCTGATCTCATCACTCAGTTGGTACGGAAAGGGGTGGCAGCCAGCAGTATTAAATCCCAGTTTATCTTTAATCTTGTTTCGTTTAAGGAGTGTGATACCTTCATCTGTTTCCCTTACATTTTAAAATGGTGCCATTGTGTACAATAGCACCTCAAGTAAAGTGTTCCTGTATTTCCTTTGCTTTCCCACTGTGTGCATTTTGGCGTGGTTCCCTCTGACAACCGGGCCCAGCACACCCACACCAACGAGATCCAGGGCTCCGGCGTGAGCACCTTGAAGGACTCTTGATGCGGAAGGACCTGGGGAAGGGCCTTTGAACTGGCACTAGAGAGCTGGGTGTGTGTTAGTCTCCTCTTAAACATGATGCTTCCTCAATGAGCTTCTGCTCCCACATAGAACCTTAGACACAAATATTTTGGGGAGCAAAAAATAAACATGTTTTCAGGTTTTAAGCCAACGTTCATATTTGTGACAACTGCCCACTGCAGTGTCCCTGTGACATAGCTTAGAAAGGCAGCTGGGAGCAGGGTGGGCTCACCTGCAGGACATTTCAGAGAACATCCCAGGAATTAAGCTGAACTGAAAGGTCAGCATACAAACAAAAACAGCAATGGGCTTTCTGAATCAATCCCTGCTGTGCGGAGAATGCTGTGCAGGACATTTACAAAGGGGCCCCTGGGCTGATGTTGGTTGGGACAGAGCCTCTCATTTAAAGGTGTCCTTAAGCCCTCTGAGTGCTGTGAGCTATTTACAGCAGAGCCCGTTCTTCCCGTTGAACATGAGCTGAGCATCCCTGATGAAGGGTAGAAGGCGAAGGTGCACAGGACGTGCTACCGGGTGTTGGGTACGGCTGGGGTTTAAGAAGCTCACAGGGTGGGAAGGGAGACAAGGCGGGAGCTCACCCGAACGTAGCGCTCCTCTTGTGGCCAGGTACCCATGAAAGGGCTTAACAATACCATTATGAGAAGAGAACTAGTCTTTTCACTGTATTTAAATGCATTTTCATCTATTATAAGGACCTATCTGGCGGTTTCATCTTTCAGAATCGTTCCATCCTTCGCTGTTATTTAGAGGCATGTCTTTCTGTTGTTATACTCGTGTGGCCATCTGCTGACCAGTCCGAGGCCTTGGGCCTCCCCGAGTTTTCTGTGTTGGCTTCACAGACGTGGTAGGGACAAGGTGAAGAGCTGGGTTTGACGAGCAGATACGTGACTAATTTTAAAAGCCCTGCATACAGTGACTCAATTTTGCTTTCAGAATTCAGCTTCAATGTAAATCTCCTCCACTGACCTCAGGCCCTGTTACGGTTCAGCTATGAGGTGTCCCCAGATCAGTGTCTTAATCCCCTGGTCGGGATTAACCAGCTGGTGACTGAAAGCAGGTGGGGGTGTGGCTGGAGGAGGAGGGTCACTGGGGGTGTGTCCTTGGAGTGGCTCTCTCTCTCCCTCTGCTTCCTGGTGCCATGTCCTGAGTGGCTTTCCTCTGCTACACTCTTCTGCCATGACGTTCTGCCCCACCTAGGGCCCAGAGCAATGAAGCCAGCACTCTGCTTCCTGAGAACTCCGAAACCCTGAGGGCCAAAGAAATGTTTCCTTCTCTAAAATTGCTCTGTCAGGTCTTTTGATCACACCAGTGAGAAAATTGACTAAAACACGTCCCTTCCGTCTTGGCTTCTGGCAGTTCACGTAGTCATCTCGGGGAGCCCTGGTGGACACAGAGCAGAAGGACTCTGACAACTTCTGCTGCCGTCCTGTTGTGCAGAACACATGCTCCCTCCATGGTCCACCTGGACAGCTGGGCTCCATGGGGCGCCTCCCCCACCTCAGAGTCTCCAGGATCACGAGGGGCTTCTTGGAGCTGTGGTGGGGCTGTCGCCTGGACCGCACAATCTGACCATCTTCACACGGCATCTCTCCAAGGCCAGGTCTCTAGGCAGCCCTCAACAAAGGGCTTCCTTGGTATTTGGCATAAGCTTCACCACACTCCCCTGGAAAAGTCCACAGTCTTGTAACAAGACCTTTCCAAATGTGTCCACGTTAGAATTTAGTGAAACAGGCTGAGCTCAAACTCAGAAGGAAGAGGCCAGTGTATGTGGTGCTCCGAGCTGGACACTGAATGGGGACCCTGGCTGAAGGCTGTCTTTGTCCCTGAAGACCGTCTGGTGGGATCTTCCTCAGCCAGCTGTTCCCATGGCCACGTCCTCCCCGAGGAGTGCCCCCAGCCCTGAAGCAGCCTCCTCAGCTTCTCAGGCCGGATGGACTTGCTGCCCTGGAGGAAGGAAAACAAGGCTGTGCTGGGCCCTGGACTCAGGCTTGTGAACGCCATGACCTGAGTCAGTCTCTGGACACCCCGGCACTTTCCTGTCCTGTAGACGAGGCTGGCCAGACAGGCCTTTGGGTTTCGGCCATCAATTTTGGAGTAAACTTTCATGTGACACCAACAGGGTGACTTGTCTTGAGTGTAAGAACAGGTTCCTGGTTGGTGAGCGCTGACAGCGTTCAAGAAAAATGGCAGAGAGAGCCTGTTGACACCCGCTTCCCTCTCCTCTGTCTGGAAGTGCTGGGGACTGTTTCCTGCTCCTCCTAGGAGCAGCGGGTCATTGCACTGTGTCCAGGCTCTGGCCAGTCTTGGCCACTCAGATTCTTGCTCATGGGCGAGGCTGCAGGACTGAGTCTGGGAGGCCTGTCCTGTTCACAGAGAGAGGCAGAGGTAGTGGTCTCTGGACTGCAGGACAGCAGGGGCACTGAGGGAGACAGCCAGGCTGAGAGCAGCCGCAGTGGACCAAGCGGTCAGACCAGTCTTCGGTGAGGCCCTGGTGTTCCCCATGGATGGCTCAGGGGACTGCATTTGCCCTGCTTGACTTCCCTCCATCTCATCTATTTCTTGATTCTTCACGTTAACCAGAAAGAACCCTTCTGAACGCATCAGGGGTCAGGTTCTGCTGTTCCCACAAACAAATAAGTGAAAGAGGGGCTAGTGGCCAGGAGCCAGGGCAAGGGCTGGCACACACCCTCCCACCTTAAATGAGTGGCATCAAAACGAGCAGCCCCCCAAGGTGAGCCCTTGTGTTTATGGGATAGATTCTCCCCTGGAAAGAGGCCATGGTGGTGCCGGCACAGGGCTGGCTGGGGTGGAGATGGAACCGCTGGGCCTCAGCCATCTCCCCTCAGAACATATTCCCACAAGCCTCTGACATTCTCTAACACGCAGAGCAGCGTGGAGATAGCGTGATTCTGACGTAATCATGCAGGGGCAGCGTGAGGCCTGGATCAGAAATTCTAGCATGAATTCACCCCATCTTCCATCCTTCTCCTTTCTCCAGCCATGTGGCCTGCTTCCAGCACCAGCTGTGCTGCAGATTCTTCAAGGGTGAAGACGCCTCCTCCTCACTGGACTCTTCCTCAGCTCCTGTGCTGGTGTCCCAGGGCTGTCTTCATAGAGCACACAGACTGAGTGACTTCAGGAACAGAAGCCTTCCCAGGGACCAGAAGTCAAGATCAAGGCGTGGTAGGGCAGCCGTCCTCCTGAGGCCCCAGGGGAACCCTTCCTCACCTCTCCCAGCTTTTCAAGGTGGCCAGGGGGTCTCGGGCATCTCTGGGCTTGCTGTTGTCTCCTGCCAATCTGTCCCGGTTGTCACACGACCACCTCTTCCCTGTGTGTCTCCTCTTCCTACAGTGACACCGCTCACTCTGCATCAGGACCTTCTGCTCCTGGTACGACGGCGTCAGAACTCGGGTACATCTGCAGTGACCCTGTTTCCAGATAAGTCCCGGTTCACAGGTACCTGAGGTCAGGACTTCCACATTTCTTTGGGGGAGACATAATAAACTGTGATAGAACCTAAGCCAGGAGAAAAAAGAGAAATACACACACTTTGAGGGCATGTGGTTGGTGTGTTTCTCCTGTCCCGATTCTCCCCAACTCAGGAGAAGTCAGCAACCAGGTCTGCTCCCCGCCCCTCTACCTTTCAGTGGCCTGATTCCAACATCTGCGCATGTGTCACTTGAAAATTCAAACCCTTCTTCCCCCTGAAATAATAGAGGTTTCATGCTTGAGACATGAAAGGGAGTCTGCTGTGAGCTCTGCTCCTCTGTCCCCACCACCGCCCAGCCCTGGACCTGCCCCTCTGTCCCCACCACCGCCCAGCCCTGCACCTGCCCCTCTGTCCCCACCACCGCCCAGTCCTGCACCTGACCCTCTGTCCCCACCACTGCCCAGCCCTGGACCTGACCCTCTGTCCCCACCACAGTCCAGCGCTGGATCTCTGCTCTCGGCTCTGCTGCTCTCACTGGGTCTCCTCCTCACGGTCTAGAAGTAGAATTGCA
This sequence comes from Sciurus carolinensis, assembly GCF_902686445.1. NCBI lineage: Eukaryota > Metazoa > Chordata > Mammalia > Rodentia > Sciuridae > Sciurus > Sciurus carolinensis. Next base: position 4,207,582 of record NC_062219.1, read on the forward strand.
CAGAACAGGGGACCCAGCCACTGCGTGTCCCATGGTGTTCCCTCCCCCAGCACTTGCCCTTACATGGTGCAGAGAAAACCTCTGGAGAGGAGGTGGAAAGGGAGCAGCGGGAGCAGGAGAGGGTCGCCTCGAGGGCAGCAGATGCCCCTGTCCCCCAGGCGTCCCTCTTGGCCAGCGCTGGCGTGCGGCTCAGCACGGATGCGCCCTCAGCGGCACACAGACCCGCCTGGCCGGCTGCAGACAAGAGGTCTGACTTGCACCTGCCGAAGCTCAGTAATGGGAGGGCGTTTCCTCTTCTGAAGGACACGCTGGCTGACTGAAAGGGACAACCCCACCCCTGCTCCCGCATATGGCTGTTCCTCACATGCCTCCATTCCTCCAGCCTGGGAGGTGCCGTAGGGAAGGGCGTGGAGATGGGCAGCCGGGACGCTTTCCAAACTGCTCTAAAAAGAGAAATGAGAAGAGAGCAAGCCACGCCAGCCTGGCCCTGTGGACACGCAAGCCGCTTCTCCTTTCTTTAACCCCAACGCTGTGTGTGAGACTGGTCCATGTTCTCCAGGGCCTCTGGTGGACAGTTAGGAGTCTATCACCTGTCCTCGCTGCTGGCTGTGTCTGTGGCCAAAGTCCAGCCTGCTTGCCTGCAGTAAGAGGTGATGTGAGTGAGAGACGCAGGGTCCCCCGTCCGCGGTGCCTTCCTGCTGCAGGGGCAGATCATCTGCTCACGTGGGATGCGCAGCCACCTCAACGCCCCAAGCTCAACCGCGGCCACTGACACGTTCAGGGCGGGTGTCTGTCCCCAAGGACAAGGGGCTCATTAAAGAGCAAAGACAAGTTTTATGAAGAGACGCAGGGATTCTGACCGCTGTGGGCATGGTGGCGGACTCCATCATGCAGTCTGTCACTCTGGGCTGGGTGGGAGGCGGCTGGCAGATTGCCTCCTTAGATGTCCCCAAGTGTCCACAGAGGAAGGACTGTCGTCTGCATTTTTCAGATAAGAAAATTGAGAATGAGAAAGATGACGTAATCTGCCCAAGATTATAGAGTTCATCTATGGAAAATCTGAGATTTAGTACTAGGACTTCAGACTCTCCATTCCCCATGTCTACCAGGTGCTGTACCAAAGAATCCGAGGGGCATAAGACCTGAAGCATGGGAAGGAAGATACTGAATATGAATCAATGTGCACTGAATTAGTTCGTCCTGAATATGAATGAACGAGAAAATCAAAATGAGCACAAACACTGACGTGAAAAGCAAATGGTCAAAACTGGAAAGCATTTGAAGAATCAGAGTTCACAGAAAAAGTCAATTCTGAGCTGCACTGGAGGAGGGAAAAGGTCCACCCAGGAGAGAACGCCCTCCGTCTCTCTCTGTGCGTACTTCCTGTCCTAGGAGCACTGTGGCTGTTGAAAGCGACCCACCTAGATCTTGGGGAGATCATCCCATAACCTATGGTGTAGCCAGTGTGGAAGGCTGAAAACAGGAACAACGTTCTATTGATTTGAGTGGCAATTTTGTTTATTTTATCAGTTATAAACAGTCTCTCAATTGGCTTCTGGTCATTGATAACCCTTAACCCAAAAATCAAGAGAGGCAATAATCCCTGGCCTCAACCTGCAGTTCCTCCTGGATGGGTTAGACTGGGGTGACCTGAGGACAAAGGTGTTGTGCCCAGAGGAGGCATGGGCCACAGTGGAGCTGACGTCAGGATCGCCGCTGGCTCCCTGACCGTTGTCCTGAACCTGGGCCACGCCCCACGGGTCTGGCGGCCCTTCTGGCTGAGCCTGGAAGGAGTTCACACCCACACTTGAGAGCTTGACTGTGTTCATGTTTCCTGCCTTCAAGGTTTCCTGTTGTTCTCTCTCATGGAGTTTGTTAAAGATCTTGTGGAAAATTCTTACCCGTCTCTGGTAATCCGAAGGGAACTGCCCAAGACACTGCCTGCTTATTTTTGGAAGGAGATTTTGTTTTAAACAATTGTAGTATTGGTATTTATTTTGTAAAATAGCTTGTATTTCCCAGACTACAACAGTTTTTACATCTTCTTTTGCAGGGGAAAAAAGAGAAAGAAGAAAACAAAACAGTCCCATGATAGGAGAACCTCTGGAACAGGGTGCTGTTCTCCAGAACCGTAGGTGAACAAGCTTGTGTGTGCCTTTAGGGAGCACATCCTCCTGTGTGCGTTTCCACAACCATTTTCTTCATAAATATATTTCATAATTAATTTCAGTGGCTAAGAAAGTCGATTCTGTCTCATTCAGCTGGTCCACTACCCTCCCAATTCTGATTTTATTGGCACTATTGTGAGGTACCTAGATACTATTCTGCATATATTTCTTCTATCGTCATTCTAAACTTATTATTAAAAACTCCCCCTGAACATCCTGGGATTATCATTATTACAATATCTAAGAAAATGTCTCTTTTAAATTTGTTGTTCTGTCATTATATTTTGAATATCCCCATATCTCCATCTGTAGAGGAACATTAAGACATCTCATTAACTTGCCTTGTTTAGACAGTGATTAACACATCATTAACATGGTAAGAGTAGAGGAAAATTGTTAAAGACTGTTGAAAAGTGTAGTAACTGTTAATAGTTACCAACTGTTCATAATGCATTTAGCTTAATTCGTAAGGAAAAATTGTGTCTACAACAGAACTTGCCAATGTGAAATTGTGCCAGCAGTAACGATCCTTCTGCTTCAAGACCTGTGATTGATCTGCACCTGGGGTCAGAAAGGATCTCTCCCACGCTTGGGCTTTTTATGGTTAGTTCCATCATGGGGGCTTTCTGCTTTCCTCTGGAACATCTGGTACCAGCCACCATCATATGCAGATCTCCTGACTCAATGGACCATTAGTTTTTCTGCAGAAAGATATGTGAATTTTAAAATGATACCCAGGAGTCCCTATAATCCAGGCCGTGTGTTATCAATTAGAGAGAGGGGAGAAATTAGTTTTGCTCAGATCATTGCAATTCCCCACTTGGAAACCACTGTCCTAGAACAAGTCAAGCATGTACTGGGCTTTGTGGCTACGGACCTTCGCCATCTTTACCAGCCTGCTCTGCAGCAGATGCCAATGTATGGACTGGGAATGAGTAGGTAAGGATGGCCCACAGCCAAGCGCTCTACCACTGTGAGGCTTCGGGCCTCAGCAACAACTGTCTAGGAGGACTGAGCAACTTCCTCTGGTCACAAGTAATCTCTGCTTCCCACCTATGGGATCTCATTCGCAGCCTCAAATTATTTCCCAATTGCAATAGTCTTTGGCTAATGAATGAAAATAGTGAAACACCAGAAGTTACTTCCCACCTAATGCTGACTCTTTATACTGAGTAAATCGGTCTGGTGACTTTCTTGTGAAATAACAGATGCACATGGAGGAGAGTTGACAGGGCCAGGCAGGAATCTGCAGCCCGTAGATGGAGAGATGGAATGGAAGTGGAGCCAGGGTGTACAGGGTGTCTCTCAGCCTAACCAGCTGGACTCTGGTCACTGAGGTAAGAGCCCAGGGGTCAGCAGGGCTCTGGGGATCCAGGGTCGGGACAGCGGTGGCTCCTGGAGAACACACTACGGCCTGCTGACCACAGTTTCTCTGCCTTCCCCTCCTCCTTCCCAAGCACAGATGAGCTGTCCTCCCTCTGACGGGCTCCTCGGCCATCCCTGCACTGTAAGGATACACAAGCCCGCCGGTTACTCCCCTATCTAGGTTTCCAGAGTTTTGCGGGTCTTCAAGAGTCTTCTCAATACCCTTCAGGTGAGTAGCTTGGAGCATGAGCACAATAAATGAGTTTTGGGAAAGGAAGGATTCTGAGAGTAACGTGTTGGTTTGCTGCACAGCGTCTCTGTGCAGGCTGACCTGTTCAGCAGAACTGGCACAGGGGTGCTGACACAGTGGAGGGCATAGGCTGGTGGCAGAAGGGGGTCCTGAGGGCGCCCAGGGATTCGGAGCCAGCGGACTGGCTGTGGGTCAAGCCACGATTAGTGCAAGGACAGATGAAAGAGTGCGTTAACCTACTTCCCTCCAGTGGCCCTGAGCCCACAGACTGGGTGTTGTTTTGCCTACATTCATGGAGTGCACGGTACAAACAGCTCTTCCCGACTCTGGGATTACAACCCTGGACAAAACAAAGGGACACTCCCCAGGAGCTGCCATCCCCACAGAAAATAAGCAGACTTGAGAGTGAAACCTGGTCTGCCAGATGGCGTTGGAGACTGTGGCAAAATGCAGGCCAGGAAGGGGAGGAGGGGCCGGAGTTCCAGTGGGGACCGCAGGGTTTGTCAACATGGTGTGGAAGTGAAGTCTGTGATTTGGAGCCTGGCAGGCTAAAGATGTCACCGTGACAGCATCCTAGATGATGGTATGAACCGTGGCTTGAGTAGGTAACTTTGACTACGTTCCTGACATGCAAAGGTGGCGGACGCACTGCCACGGTGAGGACTTCAGGAGCTGCTTCCTGACTGGTCATTGTTCCACGCGGTCCCAGGGTAACTGCCATTCAGTCTGGAGATTGGAAATTGGGCAGCATGGCGACCCGTGGGAAGAAGACCTGTGTCTTTTCAGGTTAATGAAACGTAAAGACGAAATGTGGGTGCGCACACTCAGAAAAGGAAGAGCTAGACGCGAACAGACCAGGTTCCCACGGACCTTAGCGGCAATGTATTGCCCGGAAATCACGCACTGTGCTCCAGTGGCTTGTGTCAGTCATCCCCTAAGAATCCAGAACCCCGAATCCTGAAACTGCAACAGCAGCCGGGAGGGAGGATGAGAATTCTGTCCAACACTCCAAAACATGGCCTCACCAGACTCAACTCACACGGGGATGTGTTTTAGTCAGATTTTCATTACTGTGATCAAAAGATCTGACAAGAACAAAGTAGAGAAGGAAAAGTTTATTTTGGCTCTTGGTCCATGGATGACCAACTCCACCGCTCTGGGCCGAGGTGAGGCAGAACATCATGGCGGGACTTGGCAGAGGGAAGCTTTTCAGTTCACGGCAGCCAGGAAGCAGAGAGAGCTTGAGTGCAAGCAACCAGGGACAAGACATGCTCCCCACGGGTACACCCCCAGTGACCTACTCCCTCCAGTCATGCCCCACCTGCCTAAGGCTATCACACATTGACCCACTTAAATTATTAATCCATCAAATTGATCAACCGACTGATTAGATCACAGTTCTCATAGTCTAATCATTTCACCTCTGAAAATCCGTGCATTGTCTCACACGTGAAGTTTTGAGGGGCACCTCTTATCTAAACCATAACAACACAGAAGAACTTTCCAGGGGATACAATTAGACACCAAGAAAGGGAAGGAGGAAGTCAGTGTCCCAGGACAATGGAAGCAATGACAAATGAAAGGACTAACTCCATGGGCAGTGAGGTACAGAAGCCCTGCTCTGGCCCATGACTGACAGCATGTCCCATGTCCCTGTTCTGAACATCATCCTGCTCCCATCCCTTTCACGTTGGGTTAGTTTGGGCAGCTGACTTGGGCTCTATCTCACTGGTGCCAGATGACAATGATTCACCTCCAGACCTGCTGAAGAGGAGTGTGTGTCTCTCAGTCATCCTGAACGTGACTGGATGGTACCGTGGGGCCATGTCTTTTGGGGAGCATTGTGTGTAAGACACAAGGGTATCCAAGTGACCAAAGAGGAGGAAGATTGCAAGAAAACTACCCTGGCCACAAATAACTATGATTTCACCTTCCTTGGGAATATAACCTCTGAAAGGTAGCTAAGCACAAGGTCAACTTGAATAGGCAGCTGTCTGTGGCCCTGTGACCCAGTTCTGTTTAATAAGACAAGGGCAGCATTGTGTGTTAAAGATGAAGGCTTTGGCCCTTTTTCGCCTTTTTAAGAAGGGGTTTATCCAAAGCACAAGACTGGCTTCTCTCTGAGTCTTTGAAAAGCAGGGAGCTTCACTCGGTCATTAACTTTGTAAAGAACAGCTGTCTGTACCTGGGTGTCTCAACTGTACCTTTCTTCCTTTTTGGAATAAGATGCTCACAGGGCAAGTGACCACGGCCGCCCTTCTTTGGGGATCTGCCTCTGGTCTGGTGTGAAGGTCCAAGGTTGTCTGCGATTACCTGACCAACAGACATAGGACCAGACTTTTCTATGACATTAAAGTTGTTAGAGGGCTTTACCTGAAACTCATTGAGTTATTTCTCAAGTTCTTCAGAATTTGAGCAGAATCATGTGAATTTTCTGCATTTTTGAAGGCCAGGAGGAGAATTTGTACACTTATTCATCCCTTTTCTTGTCCAAAGTGTAGACTATTGATTTAGAGCCTGGAGTTTAGTAAACGATTTTGGGTCATGAGGTGGTGGCCAAAATGTGAGCTTAGTGGGGCAAGAGGATGGAAGGAGGACAGATAGAAGGAAGGGCCGGGGGATGGGAAGGGCAAGGAGGTGCGCTGTCTGGACTCGCGTAGGCCGCCACCAGTCCTGGACTTCCCATTCTTTCACGAAGAAGAAAACCGTATTTTGTTTAAGTTAATGTTGTCCAACTGTTCCCGCTTTGAGAGATGTACCCAGACTGAGACATGAAGACCATTGAGTTTGGAAAGATTAGCAGGGGGATGCCCATTAGGTACCAAAGGGAGGTGTGGTGTAGAGGACTAGAACAGGAGTGGCCACTTCAAGGGAGGCTCTGGGATGGAGCATTCACCAGGGGCTCATAGCAGAACGAAGGTATTTAAACCACAAGACTGCATGCAGTCACCTAGGGACTGAGCACAGAAAAGAAGCAGACCGAGGTTCAGTCCTGAGGTTCTCCAATAAATGTATGGAAATTGAGGGACACCCCCGAAGCAGATGAAGGCGTGCCTTTTTACAGAAACATCAAAAACATGGTCTTTTATCTAGAGTTTTATGTCTATTTTCTTTACCAAGTGGAGTCAAGTGTTTGTTTCCATTAACAACTCTATCATACACAGGAAAATTTAAATAAAAATAAATCTATCCCAGCAAAAGCACTTCTGTCCATTTCACCACTAACCCTGTAAAAGACAATTCCCATAAGTTTACCAGTAGTCGTGAATTAAAATGCCTACCGTAGCATGGTCAGTGACCGTGAGAAACGCCAGGCAATTTGAGTGTCCAGACCTGGGGATGGAGTTTGCTGGTGTGGAACGTGAATGCCTCACGTGGTTAGCCCAGGTTCAAAACCAAGGCAGTCGGTTACTCAGGAACACAGAGACATCAGGTGTAGGGGTGACCAATCCAAAACGATCGGTCCCAAAGGTGTGACTGCAGCAGAACCCAAGCCCATTTCCTGGTCAAGTGATCTCTGGTGGTACTATGCCCAAGGAAAGGGAAGGAGAGGGGCCAGAGAAGCTCTGTTCCCTGCAGGCCTCTCAGGCGTTAGGGAGATGGAAACTCCACAGTCTTCCCTATGTGGTTACCAAGGTCAATGTCTTTTTCTCTCTCTGGTTCATAGAAAGAGCAAAACATGGAATACTAAAAATGAAGGGTGTTGTCTTGTCCACAGCCCAGGAGTTCCAGGGCAGAGGGGTAGGTTGCACACAGGTCAAATACAGTGCCAGGAGACAGCACGGAGTCATGCAGTTTATAGGAGAATGTTTACAGGAGATCAGAGACTGCTCCAGAAAGTGTTAATGGCGACAGGCACATCAGACCAATGACTGAAGCGGAAGGGAAGAGGGATTTGAGTTAAATTCTCAGCAACTTTCCCTAAACTCGACAATCAGGTAAATATGAGACATTTTCAACTTTTCTTTGGTTTTCAATTAACTTTCCCTTTCAACTGCAAAAAATTCCAGGTTTCTATTTTTGGAATGTCCATAGCAAGGTTGTGGTTTTGCCAATTGATGTGCTTCTTGAATTTCTCCATTCTGGAGGGAGAGTTCAAGCATGGGGAGCACTGAGTCAAGCACCAGCTGGGGCCCTCCTATCTCTTGTGCCTTTGGCAAACAGGGCATTACCCAGGTACTTCACCTGCCATATAGTGAGACAGTATTGATCCTGGAAAGACAGTGTGCAGCTAGAATATAACTTACTTAAACTACAGAAGTCCAGCATAGAAGCAGGGCTAAGTCGATTGCAGCTAATAGAAGTCAAAATATATGGTGAGCTTTACTATGTGCTACATGCTCTGCTAAATAATTTCCTTGCAATAAATGACCCACACCATTATAATTGTCCTTTTACAGAGGAAGTTGAGACTGAGAGAGGAGATACAATGCCCCTCCCTCATCATTAGCGGTAGTGAATTGATCTTCAAACCATAGCAGACTGACTTCAGAGGCTGGAGCACTGCATGCAGCACAGGGGCCTCAATCCCTCAGTTTCTATCAGCCATGTTTGTGACCGTCCTGGTTTCCAATTACTGCAACCTCAAAGTCAATAAGAAGAGAAGAGAGTCTTACATCTATGCTCAAGGAAAACTTACTTTGCAGAATGTCTGTGTGATTTTATATAAGAAATTCAGTGAGATGCAGAGTAATCATAGATTGAAAACTGCAAACTTTATTGTGGATTGTGAAAACTGACACATTCTTGAATTTTAAACCAGAAAAATGAAACTCTCAAATAGAAATCTTGTCCTTGTGTACCGAAATGAAAAGGAATTGGTGAATTCAATAGACCTATGATAAATATAAAATGCAATTCTTAACATTTGTAGGAATAATTTGTAGCCTCCATGTTGTAAATACATGCACAGAGAAAATCTGAATTCCAGAAGAACAAATGAATGTCTGGTAACTTTCACAGAAGAAATTAGCAAAAAACAAAATTTCCATGGGTTTATATAGAATTTCTGGAGAGATCTTGAAAACTTAAAGCTGTTTACCAAGTGGAGCTAAAAGGTCTGAAGCTCCTATCCTCTTTGCATTCCACTGAGATTCTGGACATATTAAATAATGAGTTAGAAGTTTTCAGGAGCCACTTTGTGGCAATTGAGAAGCATAAAGCATATTTAATTAAATTAAGTAATCTCTATTTGGATGAAAATAATTCATTTTTGTGCTGACTGTTTTTAATGATTCATGTTGTCATTTAAAAGAGGACAGGAATGTGATAAAGTACTTAGAACTCCATTTATGGGACTTTAATAAAAGTGAAGCACTAATGGGATTTTTCTTGCCAGAGAAATACCATATTATATTAAAAAATGATTCTGAAATTCTCATCAGAATAAGGTACATCACAAACCAAAAAAAAGAGAAAACCTCAAAGATATAAGCATTTTTGGTATAAAAAATTATAGAACAGTTTAAAAAATATAATTAGTCCATTTTTGGGTAAATTTCTATAGTAACATGGATAAGAATCATAAAAGTGCCTCTCTGAAATTTCTCATTTTAAGGAGACCCTCCCTTTCCTTTTGCTTTCAAAATTACGAGGATAGAGTGACGATGACTTTCAGACCCAGGCTGGGGCCATCCTCCCATCTGAGGCTTCAGCACACACCACGCTACGGCGGCCGTAGCCTGGGGAGGCGAGTCCTCACACCACAGTGACCAGAAAGCAGAGGAGGAGGAGAAGGTACCAGAACCCAATGCCCCCTTCAAGGGCATATCCCCCCATCACCTAAATCCCACTGGGCCCACCTCCTGAAGGCTCCACCACCTCCTGAGAGCACCATGAACACGTGACCGTAGGCACTTCAGATCAAACAGCAGCAGATTCCCTTCTTCCTTCTCACCTGAGCCATCTTGTGAAGCAGGAAGTGCGTTTCTATCTTAATCGACATTTCCTGTTGACAAGGGATGTTCAACAGCTTGTCCCCTGTGCACTAGCCACTTGCTTTGTTATGGGTGGTTTGCAAGCCAACCCCCACCCCATTGGCGTATTGAGGCTCCAACCCAAACTTGATAGAATGAAGATGGAGTCTGCAGACTCAGGGAGGTAGTCAGGGGTGACAAGGTGGTGACGTCCTTACAAGTGACATCAGAGTGCTTGTTCCTCTCCCACTCTGCATGCAAGGACAGAGCAAGAAGGTGGCAGGGGCAAGCAGTAAGAGAGCTCCAACCAGGGCCTGACCAGGCTGGCCCCTGTCTCAGGCCTGCCACCTCCAGAACCATGAGGAAACTACTGCTGGCTAAGTCACCCGTCTCTAGTGTTTCTTACGGCAACCGCAGGTGAAAAAGGTGTGCCTCTTTTCTGTTTAGAGCATATTTGTTCATTTTACTATTGCAAAGATATTCTCCTACAACCTTTGTTATTTTATGTTCACCTTAAGGTCTATAATTTAGTTAAAATTAATTCATTTGCATAAGGTATGTGATGTGATCCAGGACATTATTTGTAATATCTAGCCACATAAGCTGGAAAAAATTTACTGAAAAAATCATTTCAAACTACATTGCAATTGAATTATTTTTTTAAAAATTATTTATGAAAAAGATAATTTTATTTATTTATTATTTCATTAGATTTTATTTTTTTGATTCATTGTACACAAATGGGGTACTACATTTTTCTGGTTGTACACAATGTAAGGTCACACCATTCATGTAATCATACATGTTCATAGGGAAATGATGTTTGTCTCCTTCCATTATCTTTCCTTCCCCCTGCCCCCTCCCTGCCCCTCATTTCCCTCTACACAATCCCACATTCCTCCATTCTTCCCTCACCCCCTTCGTCCCCCCATCCCCATTATATATCAGCATCTACTTATCAGAGAAAATATTCTGCCTTTTGCTTTTTGGTATTGGCTTATTTCACTTAGCATAATATTCTCCAGAATAGCCAAGGTGATCCTTAGCAGGAAGAGTGAAGCAGGAGGCATCACAATACCAGACCTTAAACTCTACTACAGAGCAATAGTAAGAAAAACACGGCATGGTATTGGCACCAAAACAGATGTGTGGACCAATGGTACATAATAGAGAACACAGAGACAAACCCACATGAGTACATTTATCTCATACTAGACAAAGATGCCAAAAACTTACAATGGAGAAAAGATAGCGTCTTCAACAAATGGTGCCGGCAAAACTGGAAATCCATATGCAGCAAAATGAAACTAAACCCCTATCTCTCACCCCGCACAAAACTCAACTCAAAATGGATCAGGGACCTCAGAATTAGGCCAGAGTCCCTGCACCAAATAGAAGGAAAAAAGTAGGCCCGAATCTTCAACATGTTGGCTTAGGACCTAACTTCCTTAACAGACTCCCAGAGCACAAGATAGAAAAGCAAGAATCAATAAATGGGGTGGATCCAAACTAAAAAGCTTTTTTCTAAGGAATCGAATTTTTCCGGTGAGTCAGGTGGCAGCACATGTGGCTCTCTCCTGGAGGTCTTCATCTCGCAGCGACATCACACTTCCTTAGTCACTACTGGTTTATAATAGGCCTTAATACTTCATGTTCTTCTGTCAAATTTCCATTCTTCAGTAGCACCTTGGCTGTTCCTGGCCTCATTAATTTCCATATAAATTTTAGAATCTGCCAATCAAATTTTATCAACAAAAAAATTCTTTTAAATTTAATAGAGGATAACAAATATAGATTGGCCTGAGAAGAACAGATAATTTTATAATATTGAATTTTATAAAATTAATAAACATAAAATATCTATTTGTTTTATTCTTCTTCAAAACTATCTTTAATAATATTTTTACTTTCTGCATAGAAAACTTGAACACATTTCATTAGTCTTTTCCTCAGAAATTTTACATTTTAATACTTCAGTAAACTCAGATTTAAAATTTTTTGATGATTTGTGTCTTGTTGCTTTACAAAAGTACAGTTGAGGTTTATATATTGAAAATCTGAAGCAATGTAGATAGATTTGCTTACTAATTTTAATAGTTTGTGGATTATTTTTAATTTTATAGATGGAGAACAGAGTTGTCTGCAGGTAATGATGTGCTTCCTTCTTTACTAACACCACCAAAACTTGTTTCTTCATGTGTACACGACTTAAAGGAAATGCTTGTCTTGCTGTGTAGTTTGATGATTGACTTACCGATGCTTTGGTGATGCTCCTTCTAACTTGATGACTTTACCCCCAATCACCCACCCTTCACAGTGCTCCCCAGGGTGCTTCCTGTAAAGCCTTGCTCCATGTCTGAGTGCAGAATGGGCTGTGGCCCACCTCAGAATCCCAGCCAGTGTCTGAGTTGTCCCCAGGGCATCTCCATAGCAGTGCTTGGACAATGCCTCTGCTCAGCCTCTAAACATGAAGTGTTTTTGTTACCTTTTAATCACAGTGATAGACCATACTGGTATATAAGGTCTGTTGTGTGTTTGTGTGTGTGTGTGTGTGTGTGTGTGTGTGTGTGTGTGTGTGAGAGAGAGAGAGAGAGAGAGAGAGAGAGAGAGAGAGTGTGTGTGTGTGTGTGTGTGTGTGTGTGTGTCTGCCCAGAACTGCACATATTCCTGGGGAAGGTCTTAAAAAGCCCTAAGCTGTAACCTTAGGCTGATCATTTTCTAAAATTTGTTCTAATTAGTTAAACGTGCCAGTAGAATGCATTTGCACATACCATACACAAATGGAGAACAACTTCTCATTCCTGTGACTGTACATGCTGCAGTCACACCAGTAGCATGGTCATACATGTATATAGGGTAATAATGTCCATCCCATTCCACTGTTCATCCTACGCCCACATCTGCTCCCCTCCCTTCACTCCCCTTTGCCCAATCCAGTTCCTTCATTCCTCCCTATATTCCTCCCCCCACATTATGGTTCAGCATCCATTTATCAGAGAAAACATTTGGCATTTTGTTTTTTGGGTTTGGCTTACGTTACTTAGTATGATATTCTCCAGCTCCATTCATTTACTGGCAAATGCCATCATTTTATTTCTCTTTAAGGCTGAGTAATATACCATTGTGTGTTTATGTCATAATTTATTTATTAAGTCATCTGTTGAAGGGCAGCTAGTTCGGTTCCATAGTTTTGCTATTGCGAATTGGGCTGCTGTAAACATTGGTGTGGCTGTGTCACTGTACTATGCTTATTTTAAGTCGTTTGGGTATAAACCAAGGGGTGGGAGAGCTGGGTCCAATGGTGGTTCCATTCCATGTTTTCTGAGGAATCTCCACACTGCTTTCCATAGTGGTTGCACCAATTTGCAGTCCCACCAACAATGTATGAGTGACCTTTTTCTCCACATCCTCACCAATACTAATTGTTGCTTGTATTCTTTTTTTTTAATTGTAGCCTTTAATTTGTTTTTTATACATAACAATAGAATGCACTTTGATACATCATATACTGGAGTATAATTTTTCATTCTTCTGGTTATACATGATGTAGAATCTCACCAAATAGATATATTTGTACATAGGGAATATGTCTGATTCATTCTACTATCCTTCTTATCCCCTTACCAATCTAAAGTATCTTATCCTCCCTCCAATCTAAAGTAACTCTATCCTTCCCTAATCTACCACCCATTGTGAATTACCCTCTGCCTATCAGAGAAAACATTTGGCTTTTGGTTTGGGGGGATTAACTTATTTCACTTAGCACGGTATTCCCCAGCTCTATTCATTTCAGGTGCTTTTCATCAGATGAATGGATTAAAAAAAGTAATCCATATATATATGATGGAATATTACTCATTCTTGAAGAAGAAAGAAATTATGGCATTTGTTGCTTGTATTCTTGATAATTGCCATTATGCCAGGAGTGATCTGAAATCTTAGAGTAGTTTTGATTTGCATTTTTCTAATTGCTAGAGATGATGAACAGTTTTTCATATATTTGTTGATCAATTGTATTTCTCAGAACCTGACTTCCTTAACAAGACTCCTAAAGCACAAGAAGGAAAATCAAGAATCAATAAATGGGATGGATTCAAACTAAAAAAGTTCTTCTCAGCAAAGGAAACAATCAATAATGTGAAGAGAGAGTCTATAGAATGGAAGAAAATCTTTACCACATGCACCTCAGATAAGTGCTAATCTCCAGGATGTATAAAGAACTAAAAAAACTTAATACCCCAAAACCAAAAAAACCCAGTTACTAAATGGGCTAACGAACTGAACAGACACTTCATAGAAGAAAAAATACAATTGATCACCAACATATGAAAAAATGTTCCCCAGGCTAATCTTGAGGCTTCCTTTCAGGGGAAGAGAGGACTAAGGCAGAATTATAAACTGCATTCTGAGAGGTGAGGATGTGCCCCAATGTGTACACAAATACCCTCAGCAAAAGATAGGTTCAGGCACTTAAGGAAATATCTGTCTAATAAGCTGACTACTATATTAGTCTTCAGTGGCCTTACATGACAAATATACACATTACAGAATTAGTGAAAGCAAACAGAAGCAAGAAAATTGACAAGGAATGATAACATGCCATGGGGAAAAAGGGATTTGATACTTTAGTTGCCATATTATATTTTGTAGAATGTATGTTTTTTTAACAAAGAATTATGGGAATTGCAAAGAAACAAGAAATTATGGTCCATAAACAAGAAAAAAAATCAATAGAATCTGTCCCTGAAAAACCCCAAGTCTTGAATTTATTACACAAATAATTTTAAGCCATATATCTCAAATCTTTTAAACACTAAAAGAAAGTGTATTTAAAGAACTGAAGAAAGTTTGGAGAAGGATGTATCATAATAAATACAAAAAGACATGATGTTTGTTTTTAAAAAGCCACTAGTAATTTTAGTTGAAAAGAACAATAAATGAAGTGAAAAATTACCTGTAGAAGCACAGAGGTTAATTTGAGCTGTCAAAAACATGTTGCTTTAATGTAAAGTGTTACTTAGAATCTATAGGGAAACAGCAAGAAGATGACTCAAAATATAGCAAAAATTGATAAAGATTTAAAGAGTATGACAGAAAATATTTTTCATCACAAAATAAGTTATAATAGTAGGAATCGAGGAATAAAATTTGTAAAACCTGTAGAATACAAATAGCAAAGTGAAACTAATGCAGACAGTCATATTGATAATTACATTAAATATAACTATGTTAAAAACTCTAAGCAATACAGGTTGTTAGAATGGATTTGAAATCTCCCTCAGATATACACTATGAAATGTGTCACCCTAAATTAAATAAATTCAGTGATATTAATAGGTTCAAGTAAAAGGAATCTGAAGATACATACCAGGCAAACAGAAACCAAAAGAACTACAGTGACTGTAGGGTTTCTTTTAGTGATATACATTCTACGGGTTTGGATTATGACCACCATGAGAGTGTTACACAGAATATACTCGCTGTCCTAATTCTCTGTGTTCTGCCTAACCATCTTTCCTTTCCCCATAACCCTTAGCAACCAGTGATCTTTTAACATTCTCCATAATTTTCTTCCCAAACTTTCATCCTATTCAAGTCAAAGTATAGATCCAGAGTACCTACTCTTGCTTAGAGTGCTTCCCTAGTAAGCTTGAGGCCTTGGGCTCAATCCTGAATACTGAAAATAAAAAATGTGTTCTATTCCTTTGAGTAAATCGTATCTAACACAGTTGCAGGATTGTAGAGTGAGTCATATAGTTTCATAAGAAACGTCCGCTGTCTTCTAAAGTGACTATACCTTCCTGTAATCCAACCAGAAAAAAATGAGAATTCCTGGTACTTCACAATCTTGTCAGTATCTGGCATTTTCAGTGTTCTAGATTTTGGCTGTTCTAATAGATGTATGGTGGAACCTCATTTTTTATTTAATTTGTATTTCCCTGATGATGTAATGGGAAACACCTGTATATATGTGTATTTGCTTTCTGTATATCTTCTTTGGTGATGTGTTTGTTAAGATATTTGACTTATTTTATAACTGGGTTTTTATTTCTTTCATATTGTTGAGTTTAATGGTTCTTTACCTATTGGGTAACAGAGCTTTATGAATTATGTCTTTTGGAAATGTAGTCTCTCATTCTGTGGACTGCCTTTTCATTCTGTTGACAGTGTCTTGCAGAGAAATAAAATTTAATTTTAATGAAATCTACATTACCGATTCTTTGATGGATCATGCTTTTTGTGTGATATCTAAAAATTCATTGCCAATTCCTATGTCATCTAGATATTCTTCTAAGTCATCTTTTAGGAAATTATGTAGTTTTGTGTGTGAGTTAATTTTTTCATAATGTATTAAGTCTGTGTGTATCCTTATTCATTTTCATTTAATTTTTTTACTTGTGGATGGCTGTTTATTCAGCACCATTGGTTGAGAAGATGTTCTTTTCTCCATTACATGGATAAATCACTGAAAGATGCTCTAGAGAATTGATATAATTTCTTCTTTAAGTGAGTAGAATTCACAGAGAGCTCATATGACCAGGTTATTTCTGATTAGGAAGGTTAATAATTGTTGATTCAATTTCTTTAATAGATACAGACCTATCTAGATCATCTATTTATTCTTTTATGTATTTTGGCAGATTGTGTTTTTCAATAACTGGTTCATCACATCTACTTTCTCAAATTTGTGAGCATAAAGTTGTTGACAATCTATTCATAATGGGCACATTTAGATCATCAACAATATGTCATTATTGAGATAGTTGATATCCACCATATTTGTAACTGTTTTCTCTTTGTGACCCTTGTTCTTTGTTTCTTTGTTATCCTCACTTTTTCTGCCTTTTGTTAATTGAGCATTTTACATGATTCCTTTATCTCTGCTTTTTTAGCATATCACCTACTTTTTTCCCCAGTGGTCTCCCAGGAGTTTGTAATCAATTCAAATAAACTTTAAAATAACACTATACCACTTTACAGGCTGTAGTGAGAACCTTATAATTAAAAAAAAATTTAAGTCTAAGTCCTAAATCTTTCCTTGTGTCCCCTGTAAAATCCAAATTTCACTTGTACATAAGTGCACACACACACACATACACACAACCAAATACATTGTTGCTATTATTTTTTAAAACAAACTATTTTCAGTTAGAGTAAGAATAAGAAAAAAAAGAAAAGAAGAAAGCAGATGCTCCTCCTTTCTTGTGTAGGTCGGACTGGGTGACCTGCTAGCATTTTCCTTCCCTTGCATTCCAGTGTTTCTGGTAAGGTAGGCCTATGGTTGGCAGATTCACACCGTTTTTGTCTGAGAAAGTCTTTCTTTCCTCACTTCTGAAGAATAACTTCACAGGGCATGCAAAACTGGGTTAGTGGCATTTTTCTCTTAGCCCATATAGATTTCACTCCGTTCTCTCCTTGCTTGCATGGTTTCTGAGCAGGAGTCAGGTGAAGACCTGTGCTCCTCTGTAATTATGTTTTCTGCCCCCTCAGGATTCTTTCTTTATTTTTGGTATCCCCTGTTTGGCAGGGATGAATCCAGATACAGTTTTTCTGGTTTTTATCCTGCTTGATGTACTCTGAGCTAACTAGATAAGTGGTTTGGTATCTGACACTAATTTAGAGAAATTCTCAGTGATTATTTGTTCAAATATTTTCCCCATTCCCTTTTTTCTTTCTTTCTCGAGTATTCTCATTGCACTTATGATATTTACACCTTTGGCAGTTCTCCCACAGTTCTTGAACACTCTGCTTTGCTTTCAGTCCTTTTTCCTTTTGCTCTTCAGTTTTAGCACTTTCTGGATAGACATTTTCAAGTTCATAGATTCTTTCCTCTGACATGCCCATCAAAGGTATCATGAACTTCCTTGAGCATTGTTTACCTCCAGCATTCCTTTTTGGGCTTCATAGAGTTTCTATGTCTCTGCTTACATTGCCCATCTGTTCTTGCATGCTGTCTGCTTTATCTGCTTTGATGTTAATCACGGTAGTTTTAAATTCCCAGTGTGATAGCATTGACTTCCATATCTGAGTCAGATTTGATGCTTGATTTGTCTCTTCAAAGTGCATTTTTTCTTTTAGTATGTCTTATTCTTTTTTTTTTTTTTTTTTTTTGATAGTTTGGCTTGATGTTCTGGAAAAAAGACCTTTGTTTAGTCCTTTTTAATAAAGTAGTATGATGTTGGGGGAAGGTGAAGCTCTCACAGTTCTGTGATTAGGATTTAGTATTTTAGTGAGCCTAGATTTCTAGACAGGGACTCTCCCAAGTGCTCTGACTCTCTCCCCTGTCCCTTGACCCTTATGGTAGAAAATGCCCATAATGAGCTGGAGTTGGCTACTTCCTTTCACCTGGGTCATGGAGGCTCTGGAATTTACCCTGTAGTGGGACAATATGTTTAGAGGGACCTGGAGCTCTCTACTTTCCTTTCCCTGGGTTGTGGAGGCCCTGAGGAAACTTTTCCTGTTATGCTCTAGTTGAATATTTTTCCTAAGGGCAGATCTTGTTAAAAAGAAAGAAGTACTTTGGCATATTTATAAACAGTTTATTTGCCCCTCCTCTTGCCATAAACATAAAAGAATCGTTTTCCCTTTGTTGTGGGGACCTGGTAGCTCTCCAGGTGATACAACTGATGATCTGGAAATGACTGATTCCTCTGACGTCTGAGCTCTCAGACATGTGACTGGGGGCTCCTGCATTTCTTAAGACAGTTCAGTATTTCCTAGGCCACGACTGGTTGCTGAAGAGGCTGCTGCTCATGAATTTCTTCTGTGGCAAGTTTAATTCTCTGAATTTGCCTGCCACTCTCTCCAGTTTGGGGAAGAGCAAGTAGCCCTGTCACTTGTGCATTGGTTTTGTAATTTGTTCAAATTTCTAGTTTTTGTAAGGCTGGACTTCCAAGCTTCTCACGTGCCAAGTCAAGAGCTGGAGTCTCCCTTTAACTTTTAAAAGATAATCTCAGTGGATACATAATTCTAGATGGAGGTTTATATCTTCCAACATTTTAATATTTCCCTCTACTCTTTGCTTGCCTGAAGACTGTTGAGAATCTGATGTGACCTTCATTTGATCCTTAGTGGGCAAGGTCAGTTATTCTTCTCATTCTTTTCAATATTTTATTTTTGTCTTTGATTTTCTGCTGTTTACATCTAAGTTCATAGATATGTATGTGTGCACGTATGCGTGTGTGTACACTATCCTGCTCTGGGTTCTCTATGTTTCTAAGATGACTGGTTCAGTGACTATCCTAATTTTTAGAATTTTCAGTC
This sequence comes from Sciurus carolinensis, assembly GCF_902686445.1. Lineage (NCBI taxonomy): Eukaryota > Metazoa > Chordata > Mammalia > Rodentia > Sciuridae > Sciurus > Sciurus carolinensis. The sequence goes on from NC_062219.1 coordinate 4,226,544, forward strand.
TTCTTTATTTCAAATATTTTTTTCTTCACATGCCTCAAAATTATTGAGTGTTTTGTTTACTTTTTAAATTATTTTCTCTTTGCTTTGCAGAATTGGGACTTCCACTGACATATCTTCAAGCCCACTGTCTCTTTTCTTGGTCAGGTCTAGTCTATTGCTGGGTTGGTCTAAACTGTGCTTTATTTCTACCATTTCCTCTTGACACTTCCCTGTGGTTTCCGCATTCAGTTTCCTTTTCCCATCTGTTCTTAACATGCTATTCTCTTTTCCAGTGGAGCTCTTGGCACAATAACTGTTTTAAATTCCCAGTATAATCATTCTAAAACCTCCATGTATCTCTCTGGTAGCAATGCTTGCTCTGTCTCTTACAGCTTTGTGTGTGCATGTGTTAATTTTTTAGTACATTATATTTATACATAATAGTGGGGTTCATTTTTACCTATTCATAAATGCATATAACATAGTTTTCTCCATTTCATTTCCCCTTTCCTCTCTTTCACCCTCCCCTTGATATATTTCCTCTACTCCCTTGGGCTTCCTTTTATTTATTTATTCCTTAATCGGTACATTATAGGTATATTTAAAACTCAAAAGCACTGTGATATAGCATAATCTTGTCAACTTCATTCTGTGGGGTATATTTTTATGTTCTAAAATACCTTGTAATTTTGTGATGAATAATGGGCATGGTAATTGGGTTACAGGAACTGAAGTAAGTCCTAAATTACTGTGGCTTTGTGTTTGGCTGGGTTGGAGTGTGCTTGCTGTTGTTGGCTGCCACTGTCATGGGCAACACTTCCTCAGTTGGTTTACATTTGTCTCCCTATCATACTTGACTTTCTCTGGACACTTCTTAATTAAGGTCTAAGACATGTACCTGGTTTTGTTCCCTCAGGGCTAGCTCTGGTGGTCCTTGCTTCTTCTGGGCTTCTGCTTTGGCCATCTGTGATCCTCTGGCTGTCTGTCTTCCTCTCCAGTTCTGGGGCAGTGGTCTATTCTGTGACCTTGATCTCTGCCTGGTCTCAGGAAGCTTTGTTCATCTTCATTTTAGAGTTTTGTAATTGTTTTGTGAGGGTGGGATTGATAGAGGAACTTCAAAGACCCTTTCATGTAGATCAGAAGGAGGACAGTTTCTAACCACTTCGGCAGAGAGTGTTTGAGGAGCTACAGACTTCAAGTGTGGCTCATATCTAAAACCAGTACAATGAAATTGAACTTTCCAAGTGGTAAGGAGAGCATCTTCCTTCCCAGTACACCATTCTGCAGTTTCAAGAGGAATCGCAACTGTGATAATGTCCATTATAATTTAGCATCTCATAAAGGGTCCAAAACAGCATTACTTAGCTTTCCATGACATGTTCAAATTATTTTTTCCATATTTTCCTCATTATGAAATCAGAATTTACTAATTTTAGGAGAAACAGAAGATAGAGGGATGATTTTCTGGGTTTATGTTCTTGCAGAGGAGCCCCTAACTATTGTAAGGACTCTGCTTAGTAGTGATGCTACCACTTTTGTGTGCTTTGAAATTCATGGGTAAGTGACATTAATAGTTAAAAAGTCCCTACTTCATATGCACAGTGACAAGAATGTTTCTATGACGGAGGTGATAAAAATTGGAAGAAAAGACTTCCCTTGAGTTTAGGTGGAAATGAGAAACTTCTGTATCATAAGACTACAACCTAGGGCTTTATTTAATGAATTTCTTAATGTGAATTACAAACTCATGCAAAATAAAAAAAATGGCAGGTATTTTAATATGTATTTTCAGATTTAAGAAGTTATGAGTAAATGGGTTCGTGCATGTGTTCTGATCAGATATTTCAAAACCTACCAGTGGTTTATTGGCATAGATTAGAAAACACATGTACCATTGCTTATAGTGAGGTGTTTAGTAGCTAGCTTCTTTCTTTCCATTTCTTCCTTCCTTCCTTCCTTCCTTCCTTCCTTCCAGGGACATTTAACTACAAAGCAACATTACCAGGCTTTTTCATTTTTCATTTCGAGACAGGGTCTCACTAAGTTGCTTATGGCCTTGCTAAGTTGCTGAGGCTGAATTTGAACTTGTGGTCCTCCTGCCTCAACCACTGAGCCACTGAGATTACAGGAGTGTGTGCCTGGCAAGTAGCTAGTCTCTTCACAGGTGACACAAAGGCAGAAGGATTAGGGTGGGTATAGGTGATAGTGAGGAGCAGAAGTGAGAAGCCACCAAAGACAAAGCACATCTTGTTGCTGAGGCAGCCCCTGAACAACATCTCTTGCTGTCAGTGCTGCTGGTTATTCAAGATGGTCGTCGCCCCTGCTGGCAGGATGCCCCCGGCTGGCCACGGCAGTTTTATTGCCATTTAGTGAGGCGTCATCACCAAGCACGGTGGGTCATCAGCTGTCTCGTGGGTCTCCTGGCTGCTCCTACTTCCCGGACAGTTGTCTGACATAATTTATCTACCTGTCCAGGCAAGACGATGACCATGGTGGAGCAGTGGATCCTCGTAGGGAAAAGGAGACTCGATTTGGGGTGGGTGGCGTAAAGGCTGTTTGAAAAGAGGCTTCGTTTATTTTTCCCCAATAGTACTTCCAGATAGGCAAAAAGAGATTCACAACACTAGTTTTGTAACTGTTTACCAAATAGTAAAATTAAGAAAACATTTTAAAAATAAAATTGGGATATAGACACAAATCAACACCAAAGAAGCTTACTTCTGGGGTTAAATTCATGAATAATTCTATTATAAACCTCAGTTCCCTAAAAATCAGGAAAAACTGTGATCTCTTGAATCACAACCAAAATTTCCTTTCATTACAAAAACAGTTCCATTTTCAAATATTCAGATCTAGCTAATAAAATCCATATGCCCGGTGAAGAGATAGGGTTATGTTTTTGCCCATAATATTTATGTATGAACACTAAACTATATCAAGTACATAAATTAGCTCTCACAATTGTTTCAGCCTTATTGTCAATTTCGCATGTAACAGATTTAGGTTTGAAATTTTTACTTATGGTTCACATTTCTCTGAGTGAAAAATTATTAAGTCAATGTTCCTGGAAATTATCAAATTTTTCAAAAACTGCCTAATTCAACTTCCAAAAAGTATTATTACTTTTAAATAAAATATAGTTATGCAACTTGGACACGGCACCATCCGAGATGGTGTTGTGGGGACCCGCGTCTTGTCCTCGCTGCCTGTCGCATGAGTGGGAAAACCCTCTGTGGGGAATGTCGCCGATTGTCTTCTCCAGGGTTTGTCTCAAGATGGGGTTCTCGCCCTGAGAAATGATGAGCAGGGGGAAACGCTATGCTGACTGGCTGACTGAGTCTTTCTAAAATGCATACGTGTATTTCAAGACATTGTGTTAGGATAATAAACACAACTTCTGTAGTTAGAAACGTCTTTAAAACTCAGCTTTTAAAGTTTTTCCCTTGGATTCTGCATTGTGAGAGAAGGTACAGAATACCATCAGTCGATGCCTTATTTTGCCTTCAGCCAGGAAAACAGAGTCCCCTGGGCATGTAGAGGGAGAGCCCAAGCTGGGCTGCGGCCGCCTCCGCTCAGGGACAGGTGTCGTCCAGAGGTGGGTTCCGCAGCCCAGCCTGCAGCTGGTGAAGTCCTGCCTCCAGCCAGGCCTGGGCATACCCAGCTGGTTTATCCTCCTGGTTGGCCTGGCTTCCCAACTTGCCCCAAAATACTGACTGTATCTTGTCCCCACATGTTATTTTTACTATTGTTTGACATTTGTTTTCATTGGTAAATATAGTTATTAGTTGCCTTTTCAGTAGATTTAAACTATTGAAGTCTGTGTCTCTAACAAAATAAGTGCCCAATGTGTATTTATTCAATAAGAGTCTTGGTCTTTGGGAAATACCAATTCAAATGCAAGACACTTTTCTACCTTGAAAAATAGCTAATTTTGTAAAATTTTCTTTGACTACTATTAGAATACAATAGGACTTCGTTTCTCTTTTTTCTTTTTCTTTTTTCTTTTTGCCATAACCCAACTTGGAAAAGCCTGAAATCTGTTTATTACTAAGAATTTTACACTGGTCTTCTTCAAGTCTAGAGTAATACCTGAATGTTTTCTCATTCAAAAACGAAAACTCAGAGTGTAAAGACTGCAAAAATCACCACATTCTTCCATCAACTGACCGGTTAAACAAAATGGGCCACATTTGTACAGTGTGGCATATCACCGAGCCATAAAAGCTAATGAAGAACTGACTCACGCTCCAGTGTGGGTGAACCTTGAGAAAGTTCCTCAAAGACACAAAGGTTATGCAGTCTACCAGTTCATTTACAAGAGATGTCCCAAACTGGTAAATGCATCGAGACCCAGAGTACATTCCTGTTTTCCTTGGGTTGGAGGTGGTGTGCAGGGGAATGAGGGGGAGAGAAGAGGATTTCTTTCTGAGGAGATGAAAATGTCCTAAAATTTATTGAAGTAATGGTTGTACAACTTCATGAGCATACCACAAACACTGAGCACTATGCTCCAGTGACTAAGCTGCATGGTATTACAATTATATCTCAATATGGTACCAAAGCAAAACAAAATAGGGCACAACTTAAAATAGCAGTAAATGACAAAAGGTACGGAATATAACATATGCTTTAGCTAAAACAAAAACAAAAACAAAAAAACAGTAATAGAAGACAACCTATAGTTAACTAAGAAGTTAGAAGGCAATGACTTTAACATAGGTAATGCAAACTTGTTAAAACACAGAGAAAAAGATAGAAAATAGGTTAACAACAGAAAATTTAACAGGATATTGGAATCTATAAAAAAAGAAACCAATTAACACTGTAGAAAAATAATAAAATATGTAAAACTAAGACCTCATCAAATGATTTTAACCCCAGCCTAGAATTTTAAACAACATAAGTAAACTGAAAGACAAGTTAATAGAAAATATATAAATTAAAGTTTTAAAGGAAAAATACAATAAAAAAATAGAAGAAAGTGTAATAAAGAAGTATGATGTGGTCAAATGATCTCATGCATGTATAATTAAAGGCTGAAAAATGTAATTAAACAGAAACACATCACTGAATACCTGCTGGTCAAGAATTTTCAAATAATAATGAAATATATCAATGCAGATATTTAACATTGCTAGCTAAACTCAGGCAGAGTAAGTACGAACAAAACTATATTTAGTATAACATAGTCAAATTGTTGAATAACAAAAATGAAATTTAGGAAGAAATAAATCTGGAAGAGGTAAATTTGTGAATAAATATTAAATGACAGTAACTGTTTAAGCCAAAAATAAAAAAATATTATAAGCTGTAATTTATAACAGGAGTCAAAATAAGCACAAGGCAATGTTAACACAGAGATCCAAGGGAGGCGAGGAGACAAGCTGCTATTTGACACATTATTCTGGGAATGGAAAATACAGCATTTAAGAATTAATCTAATAAGGGTGTATATTTAATATCAAGAATAACAATTTAAATAATAACACAAAGTAGTTGTAAAAATAGCACCAATACAAAAGATATAATTATATGAAGAAAAATACTTGATTATTCCAAAAAAAGAAAGAAAAGGAGAGATAAAGAAACAAAGAACAGAGAAGACACAAAAAACAGAGTGAGCTACAAACCTAAAGGTTGAGATGGTGATGTTAATGGAAATGGACCCCCTTCAGTTCAGACTGACAGAGAAAACACTGCTTGAATCAAACTGTACTCCAAATTCCAGAGTAAGTTTTGCACATCATTTTGGATTCATCATTATAGATTTCTGTGGTGTTGCTAATGGTAATAATTTTAAATTTTACTTTATTCATATTTATTTATTTAAATTTCTATCTTTTATTGTATAAATGTAGCTTCTTGATGCTATCGAAATGTCTCATTGATTTTTAAATTGAATTTGTATCTGATAAGACTGCTGAATTCACATGTGAATTCTTATAATTTAGCTGCATTTTCTTTTGATTTATATGTGTATGGATGTTTCATATGCAAATAATGACAGTGTTCTTTTTTTCCCTTTCTTTCATCTTATCAGTTCCTTACTTTCTTTGACACTGGATTTCCTTTCCTTCTGGATGGCAGAGCTGAGAAGCTCTGTCTGTGCTTCCGACTTTGACAGGGTCCGACTTTGCTGCAAGGGAGACAGCTGGTGCTGTCTACAAAACCTCTCACCGTCCAGTGCTCCCCCAAAGCTCTGCGTGGGTCTTTAACCTCCAGCAACAGCTGTCTCCAGGGTTTCACGACCTCTAACGCCTGAGCATTTTAGGATTTGACTGCGGCTTCCAGGGAAAAAGTCTTGGAGGAGAGGGTTGTGTGTGCAGGCGGGTGGAAGGTCCTCCTTGGGCAGGGAGGGTGCTCTACTAGGAAGAAGTCAGGAGGGGACAGAGTGCAGACAGCCCTGTGTGTCCTGGGACTGCGGAAAAAACAGACGTCTCCCCTGCTGAGGATGCATTCACAATAAAGCGGGGGCGGGGGAGGGGGTGTGCACCCACTGGGGTGGGGGCCAGAGCAGGGAGCAGCAGGGCCACTGCAGGGTGCGAGGGTTCCGACAGGAACAATGTGGCTGATAACCAGCCATCTTTAGAAGTGAGAACTGTGTTTAACAGGAAGAGACTTGGAGAATTGCTGGCACGTGGCAGGATTTCCTGGAAGGCCATTTCTCACCTGTTTAATTCACCCAGTCCCTCTGACTGGGTTGAGGCAGGCTCTTAGGGAATAATGACTGCGGAATGACTGGAAGCTACCAAATGTTGTAGAATCAATGAAGCAGAAGTAAAATGAGACGGTTAGGATGGGAGGAGGTGGGGTTGGGGAGAAGTCGGAGGACATAGAGTGAGATGTCTTGGAGTTAACCCCCAGAGAGACAGGGAGGTCTGACCCGGAGCCCCTGTGCCTTGCAAAGGGTTGTGTGTGCAGCAGGAGGCAGCAGCTGGTGGAGAAGCACCCTTGTCAGCTCTGAGAGCCCTGTGCCAGCCCGGGAAGGGCTTTGAGTGCTCTGAGTTGCAAGCTCTGGAGACGGCCCACTTTTCTCTCTTGCTGATCACCGTGTCTGACCTATTTTACATCTCTGAGGCAAGGATGAGATGGGAAACCAAGAGTTAAGATCCATTATTGTTATTATTGTTACTCTGTTTTAATAAATGCAAACTCGCAACCTACTGTTCCCAAGGGGTCCTGCAATCACTAGGCGCTCAGCCAAACAGCCATGCATTATTCATGAGACCAGGCTGTTTACTTTAAAGGATGTTGAGGAGCTTCTCTGATCCTACACTGCCCTTGACGTTTGGGTAGCACCGGTGATGCTCTCTTCTGCTAGGCCCCCCTTCCACCTTGGAGGCTGAAGCCTGTGGTCTTTAGCCTCACTGGGCTTCTTTGATTCCTCGCCTCTTTGTGTGTGATCTTGCTACAACCAGTCATGGTCAGAACTTTCAGCCAGTCTGATAGCATTGACCACAGAATACCAATCTTGCATGGAACTCCAGGAACCTAACTTTACTCTCATATAAATCACAGTAGTAATATCTCTCCAAGTCCTTTTGCTTCTTGAGAACAAGATCTGTAGCTAAAGTTATGGAAGGATTCAAGATTTTCTGAGGGTTACCCATCATGTTTCAGGTATCCAGGCAGTAGATTTAGTGCTTTCAACAGCCAGCATATGTGGTTGGAAAAGATTTGGGTGAATGACCGATTCCTCAGTCTAGTAAAGAAGGAACAAGCATTTGTTTAGACAACATGTATTAAGTGCTTACAGTCAGTAGTGATGTGTGCTTCTATTAAACTAGTATTAAGTCAATGGCGTATTAAGTATAGTTCATTCCCATTGATAATATTTAATCAGTTGAAGAAGCAAACCATACGCACACAAAACCACCTTAATAACAATAATTCATATGTATGGAATTTAATAGTTTACAAAGAACTTCAAACACATAGGATGTCAAGGAACTCGCATAATGTAGGAAAGCAAGTTCTATAATCTCCAGTTCAATGGTATTAAGGAAATGAGCTTCAGGGACCCAGGCCCTGGGAGATGGCAGGGCAGAGGCCTCAGCTCCCTGAGAATGATGCTCCCGAATTTGTGTAGCAGGGGCCCTGCATGCATGTCCAGAGCACCCTGGGAAGGCCCAGGGGCAGGATCGAGCACGCCGTGGCTGTGGAATAGCAGCCTCTCTGTTTCTGGGAGCAATGGAACCTTGTAAAAAGATTTTCCTAAATGAAGAAGGAGGCATGGGCTCAGGATAGACAGAAGTTTGCAAGACAATGCAAATCGCCAAGTATAGAGGGAATCTAAGCCATCAGTCATTGCAAGTGCGTCATACGTGCGAGGCCACGCAGGGCTCTCCCAGCTGAAGCAGACACCAGGATTTGGGGTGTAGTAGACACAAAATAGGCTGAGAAACTCGCGCTGCACGAGAGTGAGCAGACTCTGGGGAGCCATTGTCGGGTTGAAACAGGGAGTGGACACTGTCAGGACGTGTTCCGTCCTGCTCACTGAAAGGCTCCTTTCATTTGAACGCTTGGCAAAGGGCTGGCTGGGCTTATGGTGGATTGCATACATAATGATACATTATTTTTAAAAAGTTTTAAATAAATAATTTTAATTGTCACCTTAAGAGAGCTGTAATTTTACTCAAAGCTATAAAAAAAAAAAATCGAGCTCCAATTGAGAAAGAGGCAGCTGGGCTTCAAAATTGGCCCCATGTATTTGCCTTCGGTAATTTGGCAAAACTCTAGCAACCAGTCCTCAAACATCGCCTCTCTTATGGTTTGTGCACAATGGGCGCTTTCACGTTTCTTCCAAAAGGCTTATTCACTATTATGCTGCCTTTTATGGAAGCTTCCTACAGAAAGTCACACAGTGAGGCAGCACCCTGCCTGTCCCAGGTCCTGCCGAGAGGCAGCAATTTATTGAAAACAAGGAAGCCAGACCACTTCGTGAGCAAGATGTTAGTATGTGAGGCTCGCATGCTGAATGTTAGCAACGCTGCTCAGACCGTTTGCATTAATGAAGATGCAGCTAGTCCAACGTTTGAAATGCACTTAATTTAAAAAGTATTGCTTACACACATGCCTACCAGATCATTCACTACATTTCATATATGAGTTCTGAACCTAAGATCATGAGTCAGAGAAAAATATGTCTTATGTTTTTAGTGGGAAAAATAAAACGCAACTTCTTGCAAATTGAAACGAAAGATTGTATTTCCACTCTAAAAGATTTAAAATTATTCAGAGGAATATATTTAAATGAGACCAGCAATGAAGCATGAAATATTTAGTTTCCAGCTACAGCAGAGCTGGCTCTTTTATTGTTTTGGTAACATCCTGCCGGAGCTTGCATTCCGATGAGCAGTTCAGCCCTTTTAGATTTGCTGACTGTTTGCTTTAATATCTTTCAATAATTATGTAATTAGTTCATCATCTCTTCCGCATTCAGAATTTTCCTCCTAGCTACTTGGCTTGTTTACTTTAGGGACCTTCTGAAGTTCTGTGTACAGAATTAATGAGTGGAATGATTTCTCTCTTCCTCATTTGCAAGGAGTCCTTCTACCTGGGAACACCTTCATCCTCCATAAAGGTGGTGGCGCTTTGAGGTTGCCACAGTTCTTAGCCACTACTGATCCGGGAATCAACTTAAAATGCAGCTAGTTCTTTATTCCGCTGCATTTTGATTTCTTAGTCAATAGATTTTTGTATTTGAAGGCATTTCTGAAGATGCTTCCAATTAGGGACATTCAGTGAGCAATCCAAGGGTCATGATATGCAAAATGCAGAACTGGGCATAGTTGGGAATGAGAACAAACAAGAGGGAACTGCTAACAGTCTTCTCGAGAATGTGACAGAAGGAAGCGCAGCATTCCACAGGTTGAGTGGAAATGGACGGAAGTCTTTTCTGCTTCTGTCGTGTGCTCGGGTGCTGAGAAGCTAAGCAGGAAAGGCTGCCGTGGAGGCTTCCAGACACGCAAGGAAGTGAGAGGACACAGCTGATTCCACAGGAGAGATGAGGGCAGTCCACACTATCCTCTGAATGCACAGAGCAGCTCTGCAAAGGGCGACACCTCCAAAGTGACCAGAGAGCAGAGGACTCTTGACAAAGGTGCCCAGCATTGAGACCAAGGTGACAGGAAATTATTGAGATGGAATTAAAACACCTATAAAAGAAATTAGTACAAAAAATGCATGCACATTACTAGGATTTTCCCTAGATCCAGGAAGTCAGATGAAAGAAGTGCTGAGTGACAGAAGTTAAAGTGAAATGAATTTTAGGTTAATTAAGGAAGAACCTGGCAATAATCAGAACTGTCCCAAGATGCAATCTACTGCCCTAATGTGTGCAAACTCTCCACCACTTGAGACAGTCAAACAATTTTCCACCCCTGTGTGGGTTCATTTCGGGACAGATTTGAATGTTAACTATATGATTATATGAAGTTACCTAAAAGTTCTGTATTAATACATAATTCATGGTTCTAAGCTTTATTTCTTTTTATATATACTTCTTAGATTTTCAGATAAACAGGCACTGTCTTTGCTAGTTCCACAGAAAGATGTAAGAACGGGCTCTGCTTCGCTGCAGCCAGGCACTTCATTGCTGAGAACATGGTCTGATGGGATGCTGGGCTCCCGCAATGAGAACCGTGGAGAGGCCACTTCTAAAACCTGCGCCGAGGCCACGATGGAAGCAAATGCAGATACGACGGCGGCGTCAACGTTGAACTCGCACACTGGCGCAGATAGCATTAGCACACTCTTTAGTAACTACGGTGCGTATGTTAGAGAGTCCTGACTTAAAAAAGACAGAGGTAGGACTCAAATTAAGATGGGACCAAGAAAGACATAACAAATAAATGAAGCAATTAAGTAACAAAAGGACATGAAATTTCTATTACAATGACACAGAGCATGCATTGAATATACATGTAATTATTTCTTTTATATCAATTTAATTATGATTTTCCAGTAGAATCCTAAATTCTCTGAAGTAAATTTAAAAATTCCTATTCATAGAGTGTTGTGTTTTCTTTCAATTGTACATATTGTTTCATTTTTTCTTGAAATGTTCCTTTTGACCCTTGGTGTGTTTAGAATTGTGTGCTTAATTACCAAATGTTTGTAGATTTTTTATGTTCTCCTTGGATTCCCAATTTCTAGTGTGATTCCACTATGGTCAGAGAACATACTCCGTGTGACTTAGTCTTTCAATATGTTGGAATTTGCTTTATAAACAAGAACAGGCTACATCTTGGTGGATGCTCACTGTTGCTCAAAGGGAAGGTGTTTCCTCTTGTTGGGTTCTGTAGAGACCACCTGGATCCTCAGGGTTGCTTATCCACCAACTATTGGAAAGCTCCTCTTCTATTCTACTTAACACTTTAAAAATCACAGATGATTTAAGTTTCATTATTTAACTTTCAGTTTTAAAAAGTGTGGAATGTGTTGCTTTTGAGTCTTAATTTTAGTATTGATTCTCACACAAGTTTCCTCTGAAACCTGTTTCAAAGGATTTTAATAGCCACTTAAAGACTGTACTGTTGTGAATAAAGGATCCCATTATTAAATGGTAGAATAAACGGAGGATTAGGCAGTATTACAAACTCCTACTAAAATAACTTCTCAAAACTGTCAGCCTGAGTTCCGCCGAGGGCTGTGCTTCTACTTTTGCTGTGGTCAATGGAAGGTTAGTAGCTCATCTCTCGCTGTGGAGGGGACATTCCATGACTCCAGCCCACTGACAGCTGGCGTGGCATCGATAGGCCAGCTCTCAGATGCACAAAGTTAGGGAAGGATGGAGAGAAGGTGTGGAAGGATAAACAGACAAAGCTCTTGTCTACATTGGATCAAGGATGCTGTGACCGTCTTCCTGCCGTTGCTCTTTGACAAGCAGAGCTGGGTGCTTTTTCATTTGCTTGGATGCTGCTCACGTTGGATCACCTCCAGGAGCAGTGCTGCGGGTTGAGTGACGTCCTCTTACCCTCCCGTGATGTGGAGGGCTCTCTCCTCCCTGCAGCTGTCCTTCCATTTCCAATGCTCAGTAGACCAAGAGCCAGACAACAGGCTACATGTACCTCCTCCTACCTTTCCTCTCTGGCTTCAGGTCTGAGAAGTGGCAGATGAAGAAAGAAGTAAAAACATCACAGAAACCTCTCCTCCCAGGCCCTTGCTCTCCACAGCCCAGTACTTCCGTGAGGTCTCTACAGGTGGAGTGCACCTGTTGCAATCACAATACATTAGTCAGCGGTTGCCACTGAAATCCTCCTAACAAGTCATCTCCAAAGCTCAATGACAGAGAGGCCAGCACTTATCACATCCGTGGATATGCAAGATGCGTGCCATTTGGTTCACCTAGAAAGTCTGAGAGGGCCCTCCTTTGGGTCGGACACACTCTGCCCTTGGCCCCAGCTCCAACGGCTCAGGTGTTCTACCGGTGTTTGTTCGGGCTCAGGCTGAACATGCAGTCGCTCCCTGGGCTACGTTTTCCCATAACGGATCATTGCTGCACAAGAGCAGAGCCAGGCGGGGCAGCACCCCATGAGCTTTCCATTGGCCAAAGCAGTGGCACACCCAAGCTCCGCGTCGCAGGGTCGGGAAGCATCCTCTGTGCTGTGCGAGGTGAAGGAGAAGGCACTGAGCAGTTTCCAGACAAAAGCCCAAGCTCTGCCTGAATCCAAGAAACCCTCCCACTTACAACAGTCTTACAATCTATGTTTCCCCCAGATACAAATATGTATTTAAGGGGGACCAGGGGAAAGGAGATACCACAATAAATAGAGAGACAAATAAAACCACATGAAGTTTTCTTAAGATGAGTATTGATTTAAAGCAGAGAAAACAGAATCAAGATAAATGATGGATGAATTATGAATAAGAGTTGGGGAGAGGGGACGTTGGTCCCAGAGGAGGAGATAGGGTGCAGGGGTCTCTCCTTCAGTCTGGCTTGACTCCTAGGAGGTTAACTAAGCCAGGTCAGTCAGACAACAGAGCAGCCGTGACAGTGGCTCTGGTGTGGCCGGCCTGTGCCCTTGCTCTCTTCTCGGGAGTGCAACTTGACTGACTTTCCTTCTTTCTTAAAAAGCACCTTTAGTTTATTTCTTGAACTGAAATTTGCCTCTGGAGCATTCAATATTTGATCGAATTTACTGCCTGAGGAAAAACAGATTATAAAAATAACACCTGGGTTGTTACATTTTTAAATTGTAGAGAGCAGATAATTTTTTCTATAAAAAGTAATACATGGACTGATCGGGGAGATGACTGCGCCCATGAATCTGCAAGTCTCCCCACGCACAACACTGGGATGTAGGGAGAAAGGCATTTTTAGGAAGATAATTCCACAGAAACATGGGAAAAAGGGTGACAGTAGGGGACCGCAGGAGGGACCAGCGGGAGAACGCGGGCAGCTCTTCAGGGGCGCAGCGGGGCGTGGCCAAGATCTCCAAGCAGGAGGGAAATTAGGGGTGGAAACAATGATGCGCAGGGTGTGCGTCCGTCTGTGTCTGTACATGATAATATACAGTATCTTGATAGGTTTATTGTCGTTTATGTGTGTGGACATTCCTAAACGTCTGTGTTAAGAAAGCATAAAACTGAAGTTTTGGAATAATCAGTGCGGTAGGAACTCATTTAGTTATTTTTAATCCCAGAAAGCATGTTTTCATTTGGACATGAAATCGAAGATAGACGTACAGAGGAAAGGTCTGGAGGGAAAACTGGAGTAGCCAGCTCAGACTTCAGAAGCAGACTCCTGTTGTGGCTTCATCTTGTCTAAGTCCTGTGAGTTTTTAACAGTTGGGTTGTTTCTGCCTCTTGGAATTAGGAACATACTCAAGAACAAAAATAAATCTATACAAATATTAGAAAAATCCTTAGAAATATGGAAACAGAAATCATCGGAGTCTCTCTACTGTTGAGAAAGAATTCTGTAAATGATTTTGTGTGAGTATGCGACTGTTGCAGATCTTATTTTACTTGGGGTGATGTGATGCAGGGGTTTTTAGATTCCATTTTTGCTCTTGCCGTTTCCTCGAATGACCTACACTGATTGTTACGGTTGCACCTTGTGTTTCTTCAGCACCTTTTGCCTGGCCTGCATTTCCCAGCAGTTTCTGCTTATTCCACTTTTGTTTATTAAAATGTATATGAGGACCGAACTCTGGTTGTACTTAATCCAGTGTTTATTGCCAACCACCCTATGGACTTGTCCGACATTATGCACCAATTATCTTGCATTCAACCATATAGTCGCTTCTGAAGTTTCAGGTGTGTGTATGTGTGTGTGTGTGTGTGTGCACATGCGCTTGTGGACTAGATTAGAAAGCTCTCTGAGGGCAGGCGCTCCCCTGAGGCTTTGCTCGTGATGAGAGCAACTGTAGGGTGCATGCTTTACAGTGAACCTTCATAGGTCACTCCTGGGTTCTACGTCCACACTTTATCATGTCTCTTCATGCAGGTCTCTGTCTATAAACTGTTTTTCTTTTATGAAGCTTGTCGTAGAAATCAGTATACTTTGCCCTACTTCTGCCTTATGAATGCCAATACAAGCTTTTAATATTTAGAGGACACCATCAGAGGTAAAATTTGCAAGTAAGAGAACCAGGACTCTTGATGGCACCATGTGGCAGGTACTAACAGGTGCAAGTCTGTGCAGCCCTGGTCTGGTGAAGAGGAGTACCCCTGGGCTGCTCAGGCTGACCCCACCCTCCCAGGAGCAATGGCTGAGCTGCAAGCAAAGTTCTGCTGACCGCTCACGAAGCTGAAAACTTTCATGGTCTTAATTTGCCATTGGCCTATCATCTTTACTAAATTAGGGTTCAAAAGTGTATTGGGCAATTTGTCTTTATTACCGACTGCAGAATTTCTTTATATATATGGGATACCAGAACATTCTTTCTTACGTGTTTTGTGGAGATTGTCCCCAGTCTGTGTCTTTCTCAGTGATGGTGTATTATGAGCAGCAAATTTTAATTGTGATGTTATCCCTATTTTTATGGTTATTGCTTCCTTTATGTCATCCAAGAAAACTTTTTCTGCTCTGGAGCCAAGGAAATATTCTGCTCTATTTTATTCTAAGATCAATCTCTCTCTCTTTCATTCTCCCCTCCCCACTTCCTGCCCTCTTTCCTTTCTTTATTTTTTCTTTCTGTGGTACTGGAGGTTAAACCCAGGGTCTTGCACATGTTAGGCAAGCACTGAATGATATTTATTTTCAAACCTTTAGCTTTTATATTTAGATCTGTGACATTCCTCCAATGGATTATTGTGTACAGTAAAGATAAGGCTTGAGTTTCATCTTTTTTTAACAATATATTGAGGTGTTACTACACCATTTGCTTAAAAATGGCCCTTTCCACCTAGGTCTCTTTGGTGCCTTTGTAAAATATTGAAGAACTGGACAAATGTGAGTCTGGTTCTGGGCTTTATTCTTTCCCAATGTTCAGTACCAGACTGTCTTCATTGTTTTATATTTAAAGTCTTAAAGGCATTAGTTTAATTGTTACAAGTTTCTTCTTTATCAGATAACTTATACCCTCTCATTCCCATGAAGTTTTGGAATTAGACTGTTAATAGCCTAAAAGTCCTTATAGGATTGTGAATAGGTTCATTTTGAATAAATAGATTAATTTGAAGTTAAACATCATGTTAAAAAAATTGATTTTGCTAACTTATGAACATGGTTTTCTATTCATTTGCTTTGATCTTCCTTAAATTTTCTCATTAATATTTTGTAACTTTCAGGCATTGGATGTTTTTTTATAAAACTTTTCATCAATATTTAATGATTTTGATGATGTTATGATAACATATTTAAAAATCTTCCTCTTCTGATTATTTCTTGTTAGTATACAAGAAGCAATTGATTTTTCTGTTTTAATTTTCTGATCTGTAATCAAACTAAATTTGGTTATTACTTTTAGTTGACTCATCAGGATTTTTCATATAAAGCATACATACATTCATGTAAATTTTATATAAAGTAATTTTATATTTATTTTTCTTGTCATATTTCAATTTCAATACCATGTTAAATGAAAGTTGAAGTAGTAGATTATCTTAAATTACTTTCAACCTGAAAGGAAAGAATTCAAAAGTTAATCCTTAACAGAATGCTAACTCCAAGCAGAGTAGTTATCAATTATGGCTAGTTCTCCAGTGGTTTTTCTTTGCTTTTGCTTATCTTGAATGGATATAAAATTTTGTCATGTATTTTTTCTTTATTGTCTTAGTTAGTGAATGTTATTGTTATGGTTTGGATGTGAGGTGTCCCCCAAAAGCTCACTTGTGAGACAGTGTAAGAAGTTTCAGAGGAGAAATGATTGGCTGTCAGAGTCTTAACCCAATCAGTGAATCAATCCCTGGTGGGATTAATTGAAGTGGTAGGGTGTGGCTGGAGGTGATTGGGGTTGGAGTATATATTTTGTATCTGGAGAGTAGAGTCTCTCTCTCTTTCTCTCTGCTTCCTGATGATGTGAGCTGACACGCTCTTCCACCATGATGTCCTGCCTCACCTCCAGCCCTAAGGAATGGAGCCAGCCTTCTATGGACTAAGACCTCTGAAACCATGAGCCCTCAAATAAACCTTTACTCCTCTATAATTGTGCTGGTCAGATCATTTAGTTGCAGCAGTTAAATGACTGAAACAGTTACAGAATAACTTCTTAAATTTTAAACAAATTCTTCATTTTTATGATAAAACCCATTTTGCCAGGATAAATAATACTTTTTATACAGTGATGGATCATTAGACAATATTCTGTTAGGACTCTTTGTAATTATTTACATGAAGCATGTGGATCTATATTTTCTTTCCTGGCAGTTCTCTGTAAGGTTTTGGAGTTGAGGTTATTTTAGTATTATAAGTTATGCTGCAGTGTTTTCCCCTCCACTACTTTCTAACAAAGTTTCTGATATAGATTTTGTTTCTAGAGTCTCTAAATAATCTGATGTTGGCATTTTCTTTGTAGCTAAGTTTTTAATTTCTTTGGATATTTGGTGGATTGGTTAATTTTACCTGAATATCTTTTATTTATTAACATCTGCCTTAACAACTACTGAGTATTGTACAAATTTAGTAAATACAATTTCCCATCTCAGGTTATTATTATTAATACTTTGTACAGATAATAGTATCACCTAATGATTTAGGACAGCTTACAATTTTATTTCATTTTGGGTATATTTAGTAAGTTCCAATTTTCATAAAATGTTACCATTTTATCTAAGGTGTAGAATATGTTAATATAATATTCATAATTATCTCTTATCTTTTGATATATGTTTAAAACTTATCTCTTAGGCTTGACATTTGTGTTTTAGTTTTTAAAAATTCAGATAAGAGTAGCTTGTAAATTACCAATTTGTTGGTCTTTCCCAAGAACAAACTTTTGGCTATGATGATCCTCTCTGTTTTCTGAGCCTTGGTTTCTGCTCTTGTCTTCATTATTGTCTTCTTTCTGGTTATATTGTTTGCTGTGCTTTTGTTTTCCTAACTTCTTTATTTTACTTTATTTTGTTTTTAATTATTTATTGATTTATTTATTTTTTGCCGACTGCATTTTGACTCATTGCACACAAATGTGGTACATCATTTTGTTTCTATAGTTGTACATGATGTAGATTCATACCATTCGTGTAATCATACATGCATATAGGGTAATAATGTCTGTCTCATTCCACTATTTTTCATACCCCTGCCCCCTCTCATTTCCCTCTACATAATCTAAAGTTCCCCCATTCTTCTCTCATTCCCCACCCTTCACCCCCATTATATATCATCCTCCACTTATCAGGGAAAACATTCAGTCTTTGTTTTTTTGGGATTGGCTTATTTCACTTAGCATGATATTCTCCAATTCCATTCATTTGCAAATGCCGTAATATTATTATTCTTTATGGTTGTATAATATGCAATTGTGTACACATACCACAGTTTCTTATCCATTCGTCTGTTGAAGGGCATCAAGATTGGTTCCACAATCTAGCTATTGTGAATTGAGTTGCTATAAACATTGATGTGGCTGCGTGACTATAGTATGCTGATTTTAAGTCCTTTGGTTATAAACTGAAGAATGTGATAACTAGGTAAAAATGTGGGTGTATTCAAAGTTTTCTGAGGAACCTCCATACTGCTTTCCAGAGTGGCTGCACCAATTTGCAACTCTACCAGCAATATAAAAGGGTGCCTATTTCCCTACATCCATGCCAACATCTGTTATTGTTTGTGTTCTTGATAATAACCATTCTAACTGGAGTAAGATGAAATCTTAGAGCTGTTTTAATTTGCATTTCTCTAATTACTAGAGTTGTTGAACATTTTTTCATATATTTATTAATTGCCTGTATATCTTCTGTAAAGTGTCTGTCCAGTTCCTTGGCCCATTTATTATTTGGGTTCTTTGTGGTTTTGGTGTAAAGTTTTGTAAGTTCTTAATACATTTTGGAGATAAGTGTTCTATCTGCTCTCTTTTCACATTACTGATTGTATACTTTGCTGAGAAAAGGTTTTTCAGTTTGAGTCCATTCCATTTATTGATCTTGCTTTGATTTCTTGTGCTTTGGGAGTCTTGTGAAGGAAGTCTGATCCTAAGCCAACATGATGAAGATTCAGGCCTACTTTGTCTTCTATTTGGTGCAGGATCTCTGGTCTAATTCCTAGGTCCTTGATCCATTTTGAGTTGAGTTTTGTGCAGGGTGAGAGATAGAATTAATTTCATTTTACTGCATATGGATTTCCAGTTTGTCAAGCACCATTTGTTAAACAGGCTATCTTTTCTCCATTGTATGTTTTTGGCTCCTCTGTCTAGTATGAGGTGACTGTATTTATCTGGTTTGTCTCTGTGTCTTCTATTCTGTACCATTGGTCTATCTGTCCATTTTGGTGCCAGTACCATACCATTTTTGTTACTACTGCTCTGTAGTATAGTTTAAGGTCTGGTATTGTGATACCTCCTGTTTCACTTTTCCTGTTCAAGATACTTTTGGCTATTCGCAGTCTCTCATTCTTCCAGATGAAGTTCATGCGTTCTCTATTTCTATAAGGAATGTCATTGGGATTTTAATTGGAATGCATTGAATCTGTATGTGCCTTTGGTAGAACAGTCAATTTGGCAATATTAATTCTGCCTATCCAAGAGATAGGGAGATCTTTCCATCATCTAAGGGTTTCTTCAATTTCCTTCTTTAGTGTTTTGTGTTTTCATTATAGAGGTCTTTCACCTCCTTTGTTATATTGATTCTCAAGTATTTTATTTTATTTTTTGAGGCTATTGTGAATGGAGTGATTTTCCTAATTTCTCTTTCAGAGGAGTCATCACTTATGAATAGAAATGCATTAGACTTATGCATATTGATTTTATATCCTGCTACTTTGTTGAATTCATTTATTAGTTCTAGAAGTTTTCTAGTGGAGTTTTTTGGATCCTCTAAATATAGAATCATGTCATCGGTAAATAGTGACAACTTGAGTTCTTCTTTTCCTATTTGTATCCCTTTAATTCCTTTGGTCTGTCTAATTGCTCTGGCTAGTGTTTCAAGGACGATGTTGAATAGAAGTGGTGAAAGAGGGCATCCCTGTCTTGTTCCAGTTTTTAGAGGGAATGCTGTCAGTTTTTCTCCAATAAGAATGATGTTGGCTGTGGGCTTACCATAGATAGCCTTTACAGTGTTCAGGTATGTTCCTACTATTCCTGTTTTTTCTAGTGTTTTTATCATGAAGGGGTGCTGTATTTTATCAAATGCTTTCTCAGCATCTATTGAAATAATCATATGATTCTTAACTTTAAGGCTATTGATATGATGAATTACATTTATTGATTTCTGGATGTTGAAACAACCTTGCATCCCTGGGATAAAGTCCACTTGATCATTGTGCACTATCTTTTTAATATATTTTTGTATGCAATTTGCCAGTGTTTTGTTAAGGATTTTTGCATCTACATTCATCAGGGATATTGATCTAAAGTTTTCTTTCCTTGATGAGTTTGTCTGGTTTTGGTATCAGAATGATACTATCTTCATAGAATGAGTTTGGAAGGGGTCCCTCCTTTTCTATTTCCTGGGATACTTTGAGGACTATTGGTATTAGTTCTTCTTTAAAGATCTTGTAGAATTCAGCTGAGAATCCATATGTCCTGGGTTTTTCTTGGTTGGTAGGCTTTGATGGCTTCTTCTATTTCTGTGTTTGAAATTGATCTGTTTAAATTTTGTACGTCTTCCTGATTCAGTTTGGGAGGATCATATATGTCTCTAAAAATTTGTCAATGTCTTCAAAATTTTCTATTTTGTTGGAGTATAGATTTTCAAAGTAACTTCTAATTATGTTATGTATTTCAGTGGTGCCTGTCATTATCGTTCCTTTTTCATTACGAATTCAAGTAATTTGAGTTTTCTCTCGCCTTCTCTTTTTGTTAGTGTGGCTAAGGGTTTATCAATTTTGTTTACTTTTTCAAAGAACCAACTTTTCGTTTTGTCAATTTTTTTAATTGTTTCACTTATTTCAATTTTATTTATTCCAACTGTAATTTTAATTATTTCCTGTTTTCTACTATTTTTGGTATTGATCTGTTCTTCTTTTTCTAGGGCTTTAAGATGTAATGTTAGGCCATTGAGTTGCTGACTTTTTATTTTTTTAAAGTATGAGCTCAATGCAATGAACTTTCCTCTCAGTACTCCTTTCAGAGTGTCCCAGAGATTTTGATATGTTGTGTAGTTGTTCTCATTTACCTCTAAGAATTTTTTTATTTCTTCTTTGATGTATTCTGTTATCATTGCATCATTCAATAGCATATTATTTAGTCTACATGTGAAGGAGTAATTTTTGTTTGTTATTTTATTGTTGATTTCTAATAGCATTCTATTATGGTCTGAAAAGATACAAGGAAGTATCTCTATTTTTTTTTGTATTTACTAATGACTTTTTTTGGCATAGCATATGGTATATTTCGGAGAAGGATCCATGAGCTGCTGAGAAGAAAGCATATTTGCTCGATGGTGGATAAAATACTCTGTAAATATCCATTAAGTCTACATCACCGATTGTATTATTTAGTTCTATAGTTTCTTTGTTCAGTTTGTGTTTGGAAGATCTATCCAGTGGTGAGAGCAGTGTGTTAAAGTCCCCCACTATTTTTGTGTTTTGGTCTATTTGATTCTTAATATTGAGAAGGGTTTGTTTGATGTACATAGATGCTCCCTTGTTTGGGGAATAAATATTTAAAATAATTATGTCTTGCTGATTTATGCTTTCCTTAAGCTATATGAAATGTCCTTCTTTAACCCTTCTGACTAACTTAGGTTTGAGGTCCACTTTGTCTGATACGAAGATGGACACCTCTGCTTTTTTACGTGTGTGTGGTATGTTTCTCCCCATCCTTTTACCTTTAGTCTATGGATGTCTTTTTCTATGAGACGAGTCTATTGAAGGCAGAATATTGTTGGGTCTTTCTTTTTAATTCAATCTGCCAGTCTATGTCTTTTGGTTACTGAGTCTAGGCCATTAACATTCAGGATTATTATTGAGATATGATTTGTATTCCTGGTCAGTTAGGCTTATTTTGTGTTTTTAACTTGACTTGGTTTCTCCTTTGATTGGCTTTCCTTTAGTGCAGTTCCTCCCTTTGCTGACTTGTTGTTTTTTACTTCCTCCTCATGAAATAATTTGCTGAGAATGTTCGTAGTGCAGGGTTTCTATTTGTAAATTCTTTTAACTTTTGTTTATCATGGAAAGATTTTATTTCATCATCAAATCTGAAGGTTAGTTTTGCTGCGTGTAGGATTCTTGGTTGGCATCCATGTTCTTTCAGAGCTTGAAATATATTGTTCCAGGCCCTTCTTGCTTTTAGAGTCTGGGATGAGAAATCTGCTGATATCTGTATTGGTTTCCCCTTATAAGTAATCTGACACTTTTCTCTCACAGCCTTTAAAATCCTATCTTTATCTTGTATGTGAGGTATTTTCATTATAATTTGCCTTGGTGTGGATCTGCTGTAATTTTGTGCACCTGCTGTTCTGTAAGCCTCTTGTATTTGATAGTCCATTTCATTTTTCAGGTTTGGAAAATTTTCTGATATTATTTCTTTGAACAGTTTGTTTATTCCTTTGGTTTGTATCTCTGTGCCTTCCTCAATCCCAATAATTCTTAAATTTGGTCTTTTCATGATATTCTTGGAGGTTCTGTTCATGATTTCTTAACATCTTCTCAGTTTGTTCAACTTCATTTTCAAGATTAAATATTTTGTCTTCATTTTCTGAGATTCTGTCTTCCACAAGATCTATTCTGTTGGTGATGCTTTCTATTGAGTTTTAATTTGGTTTATTGTTTCTTTCATTTCAAGTATTTCTGTTTTTTTTTTTTCTTTTTTCAGAATCTCTATCTCTTTATTGAAGTGTTCTTTTACTTCCTGCATTTGCTCTTTTAACTGTTTATTGAAGTGATCATGCATTGCCTACATTTGCTCTCTTGTCTTTTGCTTCATGGATCATTTTAATTATGCAGATTCTAAATTCTTTTTCTGTCCTTTCTACTTCCATACTGTCATTGAATTTTATCAAAATAGTATCTTGCTTTGTTAGGGACACTTTCTTCCCCTGTTTCTTTCATATTGTTTCTGTATACTCCCCTTTAGCAGTGAAGATCTGACATACAGAAGTTTCCCCTCTTCAGGCTTATTGTGACCCTGCAGTTTTCCAGCATCTCTCCTTTGAAGGGAGATCAATATTATTAGCTCACAATACAGAGAAAATGCAGCCCTGAACAAGATAACCCCTAAAAAGACTTTAACGTTATTGTAATAAACAGGATGAGTTTGATTATTATTTACAGTATTTCTTGTTGTGAAAGAAGAGGATGGGGAAGGGTGTAGGATATAAGTGAGGAAATAGAGGTACCTGTCAAAGGGCCCCCAGTCCCCTGCAGATGTCTCAGGAAGGGAGCCACCCTTCCAATGATGGTGGACATGCCCTCGGGAATAATTCAAAATGCCTGCATCAGCCTCCAAAGAAGCTGGAGAGCCCCAACCAGGGCTCAGGTGGGGAAGGTAGGCAACAGGTGCAGTGTCCGGCATCTGTCTGTGGTGAGGGGGTGGGGGGTGGGGTGGGTTTCTAACTTCTTAAGTTATAAATTTAAGTCACTGAGTTTGAACATTTGTGCTTTTCAAATAAATGTAATTAATGCTTTACATTTCCCTCAAGACACTAATTTAACTACCTCCCACAATTGTGACATATTGCATTTTCCTTTCCTTTTTATTTTAAATGTTTTCTGACTCTTTCATGATTTCTCATTTGACCCATGTATTATTTAGAAGTGGATCACTTAATTTCCAAATTTTTGAAGCTCTTGCTTTTATTATTTCTCACTTAATTAGAGTGGGAGAAAATATATATGCATGAAATATATTGAATTCATTGGGACAAGCTTTTTTGTCAAGGGTATGATCTATCTTGTGAATTAACATAACATGTTCATTTAGAATGTGTGTTCTGCAATCATCGGGTATAACGTTCTGTAAGTAATTAGGTCGATGTGATTGAGAGGATTACTAAAAGTATATATGCCTTAACTATTTTTTTTAACTAGATGTTAATTTGCAAGTGAAGGAAAAGATTAAATTTTCACTGGAGATTGTAACTGTGGTTATATTTATTTACATCATGTTGTATATTAGTACTTCCTAAAAATATATAAACATGTATATGTATTGTGTAGTTATGAAGCAACATATTATGCACATTGAATATTAATTTTAAATAAGAATATGAAAGATATAAAACATACATATATAGTTGGTACATAGTTGTCAATATAGGTTACATTCATGACAGACTCATTAAATGATTTCTTTTTATCACAAAGGCCAACATACCTGGATTTTGTTGATATCATTTTTTCTTTCTCAGTTGTAAAAATCTTGGAAAATCTTACCAGTTTGCAATAAAACCAGGACTCCCACCTCCTTAGGTGAGTGTCCCATATTCCCAGTTATGTTCATTGAGAAACAATCAAGCCACCTAAGAGTCAACCTGGCCAACCAAAATCTAAGCAGCAAGAAAAACATACATTGTTGATTCATTTTCTTCTCCAAGAGTCTTGTCCATGTGACTCTGAATGAACCACACCTTGTACTGAGGGCCTTCACTCTGGCATAAGGAAATATGTGTATCATTTGGGTTTTTTTAGGTTTTAAGAAGAGAAGTCACAATTCTTTGGAAATGTTTAATATTTACGTTGTTGATTAGCTTAAAATGTATTATTTATTATTAATATATAAACCAAAATATAATAAATTTAATATTCTCTCTATGACCACATATAATTTTATCTACT
Source organism: Sciurus carolinensis (assembly GCF_902686445.1). NCBI lineage: Eukaryota > Metazoa > Chordata > Mammalia > Rodentia > Sciuridae > Sciurus > Sciurus carolinensis. The sequence goes on from NC_062219.1 coordinate 4,250,845, forward strand.
TAGAGGCATTTTTTTGAGAATGATTATTCTTCAAATGGCGATTTGGGAGAGCATACCAATTCTTCTTTTACTTTCAAATGTAGAGGTAAAACTGGCTTTGAAAGTTCTGCTGTGAATGGAGATTTCATCATTGCCAAACATTAGCTGGTTTATTTTGTGTCTCTCAGGGAATGATGTAACTCCATAGAGCTAGGCCCCTGGGTAAGAAGAAACTATTGAGTTATTCTTGGCTATCAGTTGGTACCACTGGGATGGACAAATGCTTATAGTATAATGTTGTTTTTCACAAGATGCTGTCCTCTGAGATACTGCAGCCTTTGCTGTCTGGGACAGCTAGCTCTGGAGGGTGGGCCATGATCCTGAGGGACAGGGTGCTGGTTCCAGTCCCCGTACGGGGCCACTGAGTTTCTCAGAAGGTCCCTGGACTCAGTGTCCCCTGCAGCCCTAAGCTTTCTGTGTTGTAGGCTAAACATTAATGGTTGTGAAAGTGACACAGCATGGCATGGCGTGGCAATGGAGGTGACACAGGGCCCTTCACCATTGCTTCTCGGGAAGCAAATCCAAACACCAAAGCAAACATTCCCTTGAGTAAGAATGCACTTCACCCTTAGGAGGGAGAACATGCACATCCGCTTGAAGCTGTATCCTTGTATTTAAAGGGATTAAATAAAGTCAATAGCTTTATTGAATTTTGAATATTGAAAGGTAAAGCAAATCAATGCAGAACTTGAGAAGTCTTTTACATTTCACAATGCACTGTTTGCAAAGATTCCAGAGATACATCTGAGTGGGCTCAGAAATTCCTCCCCACCAAATTGGAACTATTGTTTCTTCCAGTGTTCTGTAGTCATGTATCTCCCCCGGGTACACTTACTTTTTAGCCTCGTATCTGTCTGGATTGCTGAGTGCTGGTGGGCTGCAGAGGTGGTAGCTGTTCTTTTGTGGTAATGACAAATGCTTCTGGACTGTCCTTGCTAGCACTACCTTTTGACTCCATCATAAAGGTAAGAGACTGGCTTCTGAACTCAAGATCTTTCTGCAGCCATTCAGTCAAAACTCTTCACTGACCTCCTGCTTCCTTCAAAGTGATTTGGGACATGGAGAAAATAATAATGAACTCTGTCGAGGAGCTTACTGTGGTGTGGGCACTAGGAAGCTAGCTTGCCTCATTTTAATTCAAGAAAGACCAGGGCAGGCCATGGAACAACGGGCCTGAGACTGGCACAGGCAGTGCTGTGGGGTCACATCAGTCCCAACCTTGTGAGTGCTGAGCTTCATTGTCTTGGATTTAGTGCTCCTTGACATAATTTGTGGAATGAGCATGGTATTTGGATGCTAATATAATTATAGTCATCCCTCGGTATCTAAAAGAATTGGTTTGACAACTTTCCCTTAGGCCAGCACCCCCTCAAATTCATGGGTGCTCAAGTCCTTCATATAAAAAGAGCACCTGCAGTAACTACTCACATCCTTCCATAAACTTTAAAGCCTCGCTAGATTACTTATAGTAACTAATGTGATGAAAATATTTGATCTATGATGCTCCCCAAAAGCTCATGTATTGAAGACTTGGACCCCATTGAAGCAATATCCAGAAGTGGGCTCTGGCCAGGGATTGGATCCTGAGGACTGCAAACTCATTGGTGATTAATCCACTTGAAGGATTACTAATTCAAATGGTGGGATGGCACGTTCAGAGAAAGTAGTACCCTGGAACATGCCCCGGGACTATGTATTTTCCCCAGCCCATCCCTCTTTCTCCTCTTTCTTTGTTCCTTGGCTGCCATAAGCTGAGACGCTTTCCTCCATCACACTCTTCCCCACACAGTGTTCTGCTTCACCTCAGACCCAGAGCAATGGAGCTGACTTGCCCATCAGAGACTGAAACTGGACACCATGAACCAAAATAAATCTTTTTTAGAAGGAATAATTTGTTTGGGTCAAGTATTTTGGGCACAGAAATGAAAAGCTAACTAACACAGAATGCACAAAATGCTACATAAAGTTGTTTTATTGCATTTTTTTTCAGGAAATAATGACCAAGAAAAAACTCTGTACACATTCAAGACAGATGCAGTTGTAGACCTAATCACATTACACAGTGCCTGTGAGCAACAACAAAACCTGTGGCCTTATCACTTGATTGAGTCTGCAGAGGCAGAATCTGCTGATATGAGGGGTAGAATATATATTTAACTATTTTCCTGCCATTTCAAGTCAAGTGATCTGAGTCAAGTTACTTAGAGTCTCTGAACTTCAGTTTGCTCACCCCGTTAAAAGGGAATCGTAACATATATTTTGAAGAGTTATGCCAAGAATCAATAATAATGTATATGAAAATAACGATGCTTCCTATTGCACAAATAGAAGCTTCGTGTATATTGAACTTCACCTTCTCATGAATGAAGTCCAAGAACAAAGCCTGCCCCGGTCACCCGGTTTGTACGACACTCCTCTCTTTCAATCCACTTTGAATGCCATTTTATATACATCTTATCTCGCATCGCCCACCAGCTTCAACATCATCAAAGCCTACTGCAGTTATCAGAAGTCTAATTCTCTTATCACCCTCCTCTGCCATTCCCTCTGTTAATGAAACAAAACAAAACACAAAAACAAGGCAACCCATTTATTTGCAAAATATCTAAATAACCTCATACCTCTCATGCAGCCTACACAGACAGATGGAGACAAACATTAATATTTGCTCAGTTTTGTTATCCAAATCTGTCTTTACCATTTGCTGAAGGCTATCAACAGTTCTTTCTTTGCATAAACAATCCAGTTTTTTCTTTTGGTTGAAATATGTGAAGATACAATCAAGTTTTCCTTCAGCCTTTCTTTCCTCTCCCACAGTGTGTTCCCCTTGTGTGTGTATATACACAAAGTAGTACAAACGTCCCCAGCATACAGGGGGGATACAAGATGGAAGAATAGCTGTTTGCTTTGACACAATTTCCTCAGGACCCTTGGACTCTTAAGTTCAGGTGAAACGTGATTATAAGAGGACAGTAAGGCAGCAATGCAGTTTCTGCTGTGTGATTTCTTTTTTTTTTTTAAATGGAATTTATTTGTTTGTTTATCTTGGTACCAGGAATTGAACCCAGGGGTGCTTAACCACTGACCCACATCCCCAATCCCTATTTTATATTTTACTTAGAGACAGGGTCTCAGTGATTTGCTTAGGGCCTCCCTAAGTTGCCTACGCTGGCTTTGACCTCTCAGTCCTCCTGCCTCAGCCCCCTGAGCTGCTGGGATTATAAGCGTGAACAGTCGTGCCTGGATCCTTCTGTGTGACTTCACTGTGTGTGTGTAACACTGCGGCTGGCGGAGCAAAGGGCTGGGAGGAGCACACCAGGAGGAGCATCTTCTCACAGATAATGGGAACCCTGTCTTTTACCTCTACACGTGGTATATAGCTTTCTGCCACTGTGACCTAAATACCCAGACAAGACCAACTTAGAGGAGGAGACATTTATTTTGGCTCACAATTCAGAAGTTCAGTCCATGATGAGCAGAGTCCATTGATCTGGGTGGAGGTAAAACCAGAACATCAGGGCAGAAGAACATTTGTGGCAGAGGGAAACTGCTCACTTCGTGGCCAGAAAGTGAAAAGAGGGAGGGGGAGGGGTACAGGAAAGGTGTGCCCTTGGGGGCCGTCCCCATGACCTGCCCCTGCAGCCACACCGTCTGCCTGCAGGTACACCCACGCTGGCCACTCTAATAGGGACCACTGGTTAGATCACAGCTCTCACAATCCAGTCACTTCATCTCTGAAGACTCCTGCATTAGGAGGAGCTTTGCAGGGCACCTCATATCCAGACCATTACAATGTGGTCACCTGGGCCTCCTTGGGCTCTTTAAGAGATACAAATGCACCTGCTTCCTCTGACTTTTGCTCCCTGCTATGTCTTTGGACCTCCGCTGAGAGCTCTGTGCTCTTGACTGTCACAGTCACTGTGCTTCAGTTGTTGAGGGCGTTTAAAGGATTGGCCTTGAAAACGATGACTGGGGTGGAACATTTTTCTATGAGAAGTAAGTGTGTATTAATGCCTTCAGAGAAAGAAAATAAATCCTCTCTGCCATCCTGCAGGGCGCAATCGGGCTTTTATTGCCAAGGGTTGGAAACCCATTCCTCATCTGTGCCATAGACCCAAGGAGTGAGGAAGGTTTGTTCTGCCAACAGCTGGAAGGCCTCTCTCGTGCAATCCTGCCCCTTCCCAGGTGTTATTTAGGACAGGTGCTCTCTTCAGCTTGCTTGGGCTCCCTTCTCTGTTTTTCCTTTTATTAATATTGGAGAGCGGCAGAATTTATGACTTCCCCTGATAATGGGAGGAAGAGCGTAGTGTGAGTTTGGAAGTCCAGGGTTTGAGGTGTCTTCCTTTGGTTGGAATTTGCATAGTATGGTGAAAATGTCAGAGGGGAGGCTCTGGGAAAGGAAATTGACCAAATGTGCAAGGACAAATATGTCACAGTGAATCCCACCATTGTGTATGTAATAATTATCAAGACAAAAAATAGTGACGAGAAGAGAAAGTAAAACCACACACACGTGTGCACACACAGAGAAAACCTAAGGGACACGTGAATGGACCGGGCACAGGGGTTCACTGGACAGTGGTCTTTGTATGATGCTTTAGAAACACGTGTGGTTGCTGTCTAAGGCACTCACACTTCCAACTTTGCCACCGTTGGTAAACCTCCCATAGAGGACAACCATCTTTGTAGCATCAGAGAGAATATTGCATCAGGGTTGGCTCCTTGTCCAAATGAGTCAAAATCCTCTAAAAGTAGTATAATCTACAAAGAACATTTAGAAAAATAAAGATCAATAGAAGATAAGGCTTTGGTCCCGCTTACCATAGAAAATGCACAATAAACTGGCAATAACTAAAAGAGCGGAATGCTATAAATTTTGCACTGGACTCTGATGGAACATGGGGTTAGATGGAAGTGCCCCTCTTTAATGCACAAGACAACAAACGACATTAAAGCTTGATTTCCAGATACGGGAAACACAAAGCAGAACACAGTGGCACCTGAAAGAGGTGAGTGAGGCAGGTGAACTCTGTGGCTGCCTCAGCTTGCAGCCCGGAGTGACTCCCAGGCTGCTGTGGAGGGAGGCCAGGTGGGCCAGGGCGTCTTCTAAAGTTGAGAAGACAAAATTCATAGTGCACACAGGCTGGGCAACTCGAAGCCACAGGCCAAACACTAAAGATGAGTTAGCCAGTCTCAGAACTTCGGGTGTTTGAGAAGGGGTCCCCTAAAACTTCACCTGAGCATGAGGACTGGGAAAGACAACGGGAAGTGAGCAGGTAGGACACCCAAGGCCCACGCTGGACTGGGGAGCACGGCTGTCCCTTCAGAGTGAGGCCTGCGTGCTAGGGGCCTGGAGTGCTCAGGAGAGGGTTGCCGTCTGACCAAATTAGCTCTGGATTAAGGACCGTTCTGTCACCAACTAAGGACATTTAAAAACAAGCTTAGGAAGGACCAACTGATTCCAGGTAACGAATCTGAAGTTTAGAATACAGTTCAAGTACAGTGAAAGAGACGTGGGGTGGGATGGAGATACCACCTGAAAGTAGAATTCACAATGCCCAGCATCTGAGCAAAAATCATCAGGCATGGGAGGAGGCCATGAAGCAGGACCCAGAGTCAGGGGAACAGACCGAGAAACGGCAGGGCAGGCCGTTAGGAAGGGAGTGAAGGGGCTGTTCTGAGTATGAGTCGCAGGCTGAAGAGAGCAGAGGTGCATGAGCCTGTGTGGGCAGGAGCACAGGAGCATCAGATCCCGGCTGCAGAGAGGAGTGCCACAACCCCCCTGCAAAGCTGAGGCTGAGCAGATTAACTGCATGCAGCAGTAGAAACCCTCCAGAAGAATGCTTGATGAGCAAGAGAGACTGAGGACCAGAAAGAAAATCAGTGAACTGTGGGACACCCAGAGGCTCACAGTGTGTGTCACCCAAATCTTGGGAAAGGAGATAGTTGGAGAAACATGGCTGTAGCCGGGCGTGGTGGGGCACACCTATGATCCCAGCAACTCGGGAGACTGAGGCAGGAGGACGGTGAGTTCAAAGCCAGCTGCAGCAACTTAGGGAGGCCCTAAGCAACTTAGCAAGACCCTGTCTCAAAATAAGAAATATAAAGGACTGGGGATGTGGCTCAGTGGTTAAGCACCCCTGGGTTCAATCTCTGGGATCAAAAAACAAAATGGAAATATAGCTCTATTTCCCTCATAATTAATAAAAGTCATAAATACAGAGGATTTCAATGAGCTGTAAGCAGAAGAACAAGATGGATCACAAGCACACTGCTTCACACCAGTGTCAGAGACGTCTTCAGAGGAGTTGGCCCAAGAGATGCACCCCACGTAGGGGTCAAAGCAAGTGGCACAGAAGAGCTTTCATCAAAGATGCTGGCTGGAAGGCCAGGCAAGAAAAACTGAGAGGTCTGTTTCTAGTGAGATTTTAAAAATAAAGATCCAAGAAGTATTTTTGGTGCATAAAAGCTGAACAAATTCATCACTAGCAACCAAAGAGATATTGAACTCCTCCTCTCAGGATTGTGGAGAGAAATATGGATCTATCCAAAGGAATGAAAGACACTGGCACATGAGGAAAGCTGTGTTTCCTTATTTAATAATCTTTCTTTAAAAGATCTTCAAAATGACCCGATTAGTGGTTGAAGTTCCCAGTTCAAGAAACCAGAAAGAATGTGACAGAATAAAACCAAAATAAGTAGAAGGAAAGAAATGATTGAGAAAAAAATTCAATAAAATGGAAAAGATAAAAACAATCCAAAGTCAACTGAACCAAAACTGAGCTCTTTACGTTTTAACACAGTAGTTTCACTAAAAGCAAAACGGACGGACAGTAAGGCTCGGACACAGATGGCCAACAGCGGGAATCATGCAGCAGGACTATCACAAGAGACCAGGCGGCCATGCTGCCAGGGACAGGCACCTCCCGAGAACTGTGTCCGCAGGTGACGTCATCAGTGTGTGATCTCCCAGCAGGCAGTCTCACAAACCTTAGGGTGGAGGTCAGTCACTGGACATGGCTTCTTGGTGGCATCAAAGGGGCAGTAAACACAGTGTGAGAAGCAGCTGCTGGTACAGCACATACTATGTTTTTAAAAATAAATCCGAATTACTCACTAGTGATGGCAGGTGCTATGCGTGAGTGGCACAGGCAGGTGGCATGGCGCCTGTCGGTGCTGCAGGCCGCCACAGGGTCACCCTCGTCCCCCAGAGCACCACAAACACCTCTCATTCCGACAGCCGGGCGTCACCAGCCATGGGAACTTTGCAGATTGCTACGGTCTGGTGGGACCACCCTCAGCACGGTCATGTCTGCCTGTGGCATGCGACCGTGTGACGGAATGCTACAGCAATCCTGTGCCATGAGGGGTACACATGTACCACCTGGACAACTTTCCACGCTCCCAAGGGACCATTCGCAGGCTCAGAGTTTACCTCGGCCCAGCGTCGCGAGAGGAAGGGGCAGTTCCACACAACCTCTTCCAGAAAGGGAAGGTGCGGGAACACTTGCCAAGCCATTTATGACATCAGCTCTGCCCTTAAGTGCAGGAAGAGCAAAGGGCCGTAGGAAAATGAAAGCTGCCGAGCCAGATCCCAGCGGAGCCCAGATCCAGAGATCTCGGCAAACAGGAGCAGTCCAGTCTGGGCAGTCAGAGGCTGGCGGCTCTCCTCCTCCAGTCTCCCTCCTCCTCTTTCTCTCTCTTATTTGCTTTGTGTCTCTTTATCTCTACATCATCTATTTTCCATGTGTCTAGCTAAAGAATAAAAGACCATTAATAAATCAAGGTTTTCCCCAAAATGCTGAACTCGTTCAGTATTCAGAAACCAGTTAGTGTGCTCATTAGAATAAAGGAAGCCCACATGGAAGTATGCGAGTCACCAGAACAAGTGACCACCCTCTCCCCACTTTTCTGTCGTTTCTGCTCTTAGACTGAAGCACAGCTTCCGTCCAGGCTCTTGCAGCTCTGTGTCTGGTCTCGGCCAGCCCTCTTCCCTCCTCTCCTTGGCTCAGAGTAGGAGCGGGCTTGCTTTCTTTGGTACACGACACAGAATGCATTATGCTCTCCTACTTCAGCGTGATTTTTTTCTTCTTTTTTTGGTACAAAGAATTGAACCCAAGGGCGTTTAACCACTGAGTCATACTCCCCAGTCCATTTTATATTTTATTTGACACAGGGCCTTGCTAAGTTGCTGAGGCTGGCCTCCAACTTGCAATCCTCCTACCTCACCCTCCTGAGCCCCTGGGATTACAGGTGTGTGCCACCTCACCTGGCTTCTTGCCTCAGAGTATTCTCAGTCCAAACTGGCCCTGCTTTGAGAGTGCTTTGCACCTTTGGCTTCTCCCCATCACCGGGGTTCCTATTGTAGTCATTTGATCAAGGAGACTTGTCTGGAAAGGCTCCTCTGAATGATTTAGGTCATGACTCTGCACCAACTCCTGCTTAAGATCATACGCACACGATGATGTGAAGTTCAGCTACTCATCTGTGTATCTTTACCCCTCTTTTCCACTTACTCGCAAGAGGGCTTGGTAAATTTTTAATGGGTGAGTGAGCGGCTTTCTTCAACACGTTCATTTTTACTTAAGCCCAGGAAGCATTTTATTAATGGTATTTCATCTCATCAGGCAAGTAAACATTCGGGGGAAATGAATATGTGCTAAACGTGTCATTCTATCCATCTTTTTTATATTTAGATGATTTATTATTGTGACTTCAATGCCGTATCAGGATATATTTATTAGTGTTTGTGGCTCATTCATTAAAGGGCTTTCCGTGGGCTCCTGTGTGTACCAAGCACGAGTGATGCAGCTGTAAGTCAGACACAGGAAACCGAGTCTGCAGAGTGCACAGGCAGTTGGCTCCTTGTGTTGTTGTTGTCTGTTTGTTTTTAATAAAACAATGCAAGGAATAGGACCAATAGCAGTTCTTATTCTTCCTTCTCCCAGATGTGGGTTAACCTTGAAAGACTGCTATTCACATACAGTTAAATATTCACGCCATCGAGGAAGGAAAGGAAGGACAGCCGGGGCAGCACCCCCCTCTGGCCCTGGGGCTGCTTCCCTAGAGATGGCCACCGCTTCATCTGCCTGTGATGAAGCAAGAAAGCACGCGCGTACCTAGTCTTGTTTATTTGGAAGAGAAGGATGTTAGTCACTCACCTGTTTTTAAGTGAAACACGGTTTGTTCAGTTCCACATTGGCCTGTGTGCACTACTTCATTTTTACAGCAAGACAGGAGGGTGAATGCAGCATAATTAATGCAATTGGCCCCCTAATGAGTTTCTACTTTTGTATTACAAGAGCCTTTTGATACACATATCACGCATTATAATTAAGATATTATCAGTGAGAAATAATATTTAATTAACCAAAAAGTAAAAAGTGTTGGCCACTATAATATAAAATATTCTGATTGTGTCTATTCTATAGAGGAGAGTCCAGCAACTGCAAGGTCCTCATGGATAACAGGACCAGAGGGGTCAGACCTAAGACAGGAGTGGGCAGCCACTGAATCACACCTGGAAAATACCGAGTTCTAGCTAGTTTCTTTCTCTGGAGCACAAATAAGAATTCTTTCATAGAAACACCCCATCAAGCTGGGCATGGTGGCTCACACCTATAACCCCAGTGACTTGGGAGGCTAAGGCAGGAGGATTACAAGTTCGAGGCCAGTCTCAGCAACTTTATGGGGCCCTACGCAATTTAAAGATCCAACCTCAGAAACAAACCAACAAACAGCATCGAACTTAGTGTGTATTCTCAGAGCATACACATGCTCTGGAAGAAATCCTGCTTCAGTGAGAACTGTCTTGTTAAGCTTGTGCATCTAGCAGGGAAGGCAGTTTCTGTTGACCAGCAGTTTGGAGTAACCCAGGATTCTCCAGTATGACATCTCAGCTCTCTGCCTTGACAGGGGAGGCAGCTGAAGGGAAGCTGGCAGTGGCCGTGTCCACGAGCCCAGAGACACCAAGAGGCCCACCAAACCCGTCGCAGGGCGGTGCTTCCACAAGGGACAGAGAGCGCTCATCTGAAACGGCCACCAGATGCTGCCTGGGTGACTGTCCACGGTTCGCTCGGCTGCTTTGAAGCCTTTCTGACAGCCTTGGCCGCGGCGGCTGGCAGCTGTCAAACCTGTTCTCAGACTGGCAGCCCAGCAGGTGTGGTTTCGAGTTTTTCTTCCTCTTTTCCAAACTCACAGGACGGCTCCCCTTCAGAGAAGGACTGACCTATGTCAGGCCAAGTTTCTAAGGAGGAAAATCCAGAGTGAACTGCGCACAGGGCCTACAACAGTCGCTGGGATAGATGGTCTGTAAGCCTGAGGCCTCCGGGCTCGCTGGTCCTGCCAGGCAGTGGCACGTCCCATGCTGGGTTTCCTTTCTTCCTTCCCTAAGGGCTGAGGACAGCGTGACCTTCTGACTGGACCACTCTAAATGCTGGTGGTAAGGCCCTGGTAAGCTAATCACCTTAAAGCTCAAACGGATCAATTCGTAACCATGACGGAACCATCCAGAAGGATGGACTGATGAGACCTGTGGATGCCAGCTGAAGATCAGTGCCCAGGAGTGCCGCTGGCCGCTGGCCTGAAGCAGCACTGGCTCAGCCGCCTGAATGCTGCTTACCCAAAAGTGAAATTTACCCGCTAAGGAGTCACATATTTTATATGTTTCAATTTGAAGGATTCTAAAATTAAGAGCAGTTACATGAGTCTTTCACCCAGGGGTGATGCGCAGGGCAGCCCCGTAGAGAAGCAGAGCGCGTTAGCAGAGCCTGCGGGTCGAGGTATGTGATAGTGACACGCAGGCACGCTCCACGCCACACCCAGCCTTGCCGAGGGCGGGGCCACCGTGACATTGTACTTTTGGCATTTCCTGAATTTTTGTCAGCATGGATGATGAAGCATACGGACCGAATGGGTCAGAGCTTTCCTGTGTTCACATATGAACACAAGACCAGCTAACTCCACTCACGTCCACCCACAGGAACGGGGAGTTCCACTCCGGGCATGTACGATACGGCAAAATACGCTCTACTGTCAGGCATACCTGAAAAGAACAAATAAAAAGTTAAAAAAAGAAAAAAGAATCCAAGTTCAAAAAAAGAAGAGAGTACAGGCCGTTTTAATGCTCAGCTGAGGGGCTCACTGGCAGGGAGCTCTCCCTCGCAGAGCGCGCTCTCCAGTGGGTTTTAGTAAACCCAGGGTTGTGTGGCCACCAGCACAGTCTGCTTTTAGAGCATTTATTCACCCCGGAAGGAAGCCCACACCCATGAGCTGTCCCTTCCTGTCCGCACCCCACAGTCCCCACAGCACAAGACCAGGAAAAGTTGACTTTCAGTTGACTCTAAAGATGTTCTAGATGCTTGACATCAAAAGAATCATGAAACCTACATCTTTTCTGCCTGAACCCTTTCATTCAACATAGTGTTGCTAAAGTTCATCCACATTGTGGCAGGTTAGAGAATTCCATTCCTTTGTATTGCTGGAAAATATTCTATCTTATATTTAATATTCACCTGTCTATCACTGCTGGGAATTAAGGTCATTTCTGCTGTTTTGCTATTATCAGCAGCACTGCGATGACCAAGGTGGCCTTGCGTGGACAAACATCACAGACTGATGAGTGCTGCCCTTACTCCAAGTCATCCTGTGGGCAAATCAGCGCTTGCTCAGCTCTGTGCCCCGGCTTGCTGGGTGAAGATACTTTTGTTCCTCACTTGTAAGTGTCTAATAGGATTTTCTGGTTTACATATTGTAGATTTCAGTGTATAAATTACCAAACTCCTTTCTAGGGTGCATTTTTATATTTTATATTTACACGTGCCTACTTTACATTCTCACGACACACTGACACCTAGGCTTTACACATCCTCACCAGGACTGGATGTCATCTGTCCATCAATTTTTTGGCTTTCTTGTAAGAGCATCCTGGTGTCTCTCGTGACCTTTGCTTGCATTTCCCTCCTGCACAATGGTGCTGACTTCTTTGCACATGTGTGCTTCTATCACACTTCCTGTTGGATGTGCGGGGTGTCTTTCAATTCTCTTGTTCATGTTATGACTGGATTGCTTTTTTTTTCTTTTTTTCTTCTCTTACACCTACATTTAAAAGTATTTTATATCCCATGGAAACAAAAACTTTGTCAGATATGTGATTTGCTAATACTTTCCTGAGTCTGAGGCCTACCTTTTCACCTCGCTAACAAAGTCTTTCACAGAAGAAAATATCTTGATTTTTGGTGAAATCCAGTGTATTGGATGTAGTTATAATGGGCTGTGTTCTTGGTGTCATGTCTAAGAACTTAGGCCAAGAGATTACGATCTTAGGTCCAATATATTTACTTGGTGGTTTTTATTTCTCCCTATAAGAAAATCATTTGCGTGTAAGGCAAGCAACTCTCATTTCCTTCAGCCCCCTTTGTGACTGGCTAGTATTTCAGTCCTGTGATTCCTAGCAATGGTGAGAATGGCATCCTAGCTTGTTCCTGATTTTAGGTGAAAACATTCCATCTTTCATTATTAAGTGCAATGTTAATTTCAGTTTTATTCTAGACTGACTTTATCACGTTGAGAAAAATTCTTTAATTCCTGGATTAGGAATGCAAATTGTAGCCGTATGAGATATCATTTAATTCCTTTAAAAAATTCCTGAAAATACTATGTGTGAGCAAGGATGGGAAGGAATGCCCACCTCATACTCTGCCGATGAGAGAGTAAAATGGCATGGCATGTGGGCAGTCTCTTTTGTCAACTTATATACTGAGAGAGCCTCCAAAGATGGACTAAGCTCATCTGGGAACAGAGAACAAGCGTCGGTCGGAAATGAGCGTGTCCCAGGAGGCGGGAGCCAGGGAAGATTTTAACAGTAAAAATGAGGAGGATTACATGAGATATTTTGAAACAATAATTGTTAGTCAGCTTTGCAGCTCTGTGAACTGAATACCTGAAAAGACCAATTCAGAGGAGGAAAAGATTTGGGGGCTCATGGTTTAAGAGGCTCCGTGCAAGATGGACGGACTCGGAGAGCTGGGCCTGAGGTGCCGTGCAGCCTGGGTGGAGGGGTGCTTAGGGGAACGGCTCACCTCCATGGCTGGAAGAGGAGGGGCCCGCAGGGGTCGCGGGGAAGACGAACCTCCCGGGGCAGGTCACGGGCCCACCTCCACCTGGCCCCGGCTGCCTCTGCTACGTCCATTCTGACTTGAATGGACTGGTTGGGTCACAGCGGTCGCGATCTGATGGCTTCACCTCTGAATATTCCTGCCTTAACATAGGAGCTGCTTGGACACCTCGTATTCATGGTGGGCACTAATGTCGGCCACAGGTTCGTCCCTAGTGTGGTGTGACCCTGAGGCTGGGCAGACAGCTGGGGGCAGATGTCCTCTCGTAAGCGCTTTCTGTGTGAGGTCCTAGCAGCCAGTCTGCAAGGCCATGGTGGGGCAGGCTCTGCGGAAGCAGCTGGTTAGCAGGCATTCCTGCATGAGGCCCCTCTGCAAACCTCCAGGCTATATGTATTATGTTATTTTATTATTATTTTGGTTAGGGCTTAACGAAAGTGACTCCATTCTGGTTCTGACTATGTGAACTTGTTGCACCTTGAAAAGTTAAGTATATACTTATCCTATGACCCAGCAATTCTACCCGTGAATAGTTACACAAAAGAAATAAAAACAAGATTTCCACAGGAATTGTTATGGCAGCTTCATTTATAGTAACCAAAATGTAGAAATAATTCAAATAGCCAGCATCTGTGCATGAATATACATAATATGGTATCTCCATGCAATGGAACTCCACTCACCATTTAAGAGGAAAGGACTCTGTACATGTCAAAAGCATGGCCAAATATCAGGGACATTATGAGAGCATAGTGAGACCTAAGCCAAAAAAAAGTATCATATTATCTTCATATAAAATAATAGGAAAGTAAATCCATAAGGACACAAAACAGATTATCGGTTGCCTGTGGCTAGGGTGGCAGTGTGCAGACATTATAAAAGGCCCAGTGGGAAATATTGGAGGTAATATGAGTGTTCTAAAGCTGGACTGGGGTGAAGGTTGCATGACTGTATTGATCCATGCATTACGATTGGTGAAAGGTATGGCATGTTGACTGTTCTTCAGTCAAAACCCTGCAGACGGCAAGAGGTAGACCAGACGGTTATTAGAATCATCTTCTCTCACAGTCGACAATTCAAAACCAATCGTAATGATTCATGAGGAAAAAAAGAAGTCATCAAATGTTTTTGCACCTTTCTGACTCTTCTCTTGTGACCCTACAGACCTGAATTTAGGGTGTCTCCTGAGACAGAAGGCAGAGACCGTCTGTGGCCAGGTTCAAGGGTGCGTTGGAGTTGGGTAGACACGTGTAGGGCGTCCGTTGTTCAGGGGTCGGGCGGGGGGGAAGCCCAGCTGCAGCATTTTGCCCTGCCCAGGCCGGGGCATCAGGGAGACCGAGGGCAGAGGCAGAGGCCAGCGGGATGGTATTGCTGGCTGAAAACAAGAGGCTCCAGTCAGAGAGTGTGGGGCTCCCAGAAGCCGGAACTAGGAAGTGACTCGCCTGCGAGAACCTCCCTAGGGACTGCAGCCCGTGGAGACCCGGCTGTGGCCCAAGGAGACAGGTCATGCATCTCCGGCATTCAGAACTGTGAAGTCATGAATCTGCAGTTACTCCAAGCCTCAGCTACGGGCTTCTTTGGGCCGCCCCTGAGGTGAATGCAGTATCACCTCCGGAATGTGCTGCTTGTGGGGCCGCTCCTTGCTGACTTACTTATCATAAAGCCATTTGTTAGAAGCCACTAGAAGTCAATCCAGTCACCAGTCTCATTGACAAAACTCCTTTCACTTATGTTCGAAGACAAAACTTAATTATATAGGTAGTTAAAATATATAGTACTCAGGTCAGTGATGACCACCATGAACCCAAACACTATCCCTTCTTAATATGGCACCAAAACAACACAGATGAATTGATATGCCTGCTTTCTTTCAATCCTCTCCATAAGTAGCTATCAAAAACAAAACCTTGAGACATTTCCAACAGCACGGCGCTGGGTGGAGTGAAGCGTGGCTTGCTTCTGCTGTGCTTGCAGATCCCTAGTCTCCTGGGCCTGGTGTTGGCAGAGTCCTGTGTCCCGCCTTTCAGCTCAGAGGAAACCAATGGACTCAGTCACCGGGCTTCATGCCAGTGCATGCAGCAGTGAGCTGTCTCCCTGCTCTGCAGCCCCCTGACAGGAGAGAGGAGAACAGTTGCTCCCTTGTCTGGGGACATACATTCCTAAACGTGTTTTCTGCATTCCACTATCAGACCATTTTCATAATGCATAATAGTCATTGAATTATATTAAGTTACTCTTAAAGTGGATTATGATCAGGGGCATCATATTAAATTAGGTATTTGAACACTGATCAGGCTACCTGGTACGTCACAGATGGCGAAGCCGCAGACTGGTGGTCACGAGACAGTGTTTTCCTGTGACTCACCATGGTTTGTACTGCGAGCTCTGAATTTGTCCACATGTGGTCTCTGAAGTGTGACAATGAAGGACAGGTAAGACTCTGCTGCACTTGCTTACTGTGTGGCTTTGTTCAAATTGTTAAGTCCTTTGGCTCAGTTTTCACATCTTAAAGTGACCATGATAACTGCACCTGCTATGTATGTGCAGTCATTTTGAATATTATTTAGAACATAGTATATGAAAAACACTTAGTATAGTGTCTAACATGTCCTTTATCTTAAAAAATGGATAGCTAGATTCATTCTACAAAATCAGATTCTTTCCTGGTCAATCAACATTGGTATTGTTATATCTTTATTTTCTCAAGTGAAAATATTAAAGAAAGAAGTAAGATAATTCCTACCACCTTTTATATTTTGTGCCTAATTGAAAGAATCAAAAACAAAATATGAATAATTTAATCTCAAGAAGAATATATTAAAGAAAATGGGATGATTCACATAGCCTCGGGGAAATCAGGCAAACAGGATCTGTCAGCTGCAGAGAGAGAAGGAGCCCTGAATCAAGCCTGTGGAGACACCACTGCTGAGAACAGACACGGCCTCTGCTGTCCACATGGAGGCCACCAGCCCTGGACAGCCAGAGGCCTTTCCTCCTGCCACTCTGGACCCCAGAGGCATCACCTCCCCTAGCAAGAAGGGCGCCTTCCCTGGTGAGGAAGGTCACAAGGTTACCATTTATGCTGTGGGGTCAGTGTGTCCACCCAAGAATGCCAGGTCACGCTCCCTCTCTCCCCTTCAGGACAGGACAATTCCCAGAATGTCAGCATCCTCACTTTCTCTAGAGGAGGTGAACCTGTGCTTTCTCAGAGGCTGTTCCTCACTCAGAAAGGCGACGCCAAGGCTGAACGGCGAAAGAAAATACAAAAAGCCCTCAATGTTTTAATATGTGTTAAAATGTGCAATTCATAGGTTTTCAAAGAAAGGGGAAAATGGGTTTAAAAACAACGCTCTCTTGGATTCAATGATAGAGCACATTTTACACCTTTAATGGTATTTTTATCAGAGCAGCTCTGATCTTCTGAAGAGCCCGTGTTTCTCCTCTTCCTCCTGTGTTCTGAGCGTTTGCTCCTACAGTTTTCTGCTCTCGGGCTGGAATTGTGCTGTGGTGTTCTGAGTGGCAGCTGGAGCAAAAGGGCTGTGACTTCTGGGCCGTGTGACAGCTGAGAGACTCGGGCAGGCACTGGGGATGGACTCAGAGTCTCAGAGGGAAGTCCCAGGACACTCTGGATTTGGAGGGTGGGTGTGTGCACCCTCTCTTTGTTCTACAGCCAACCCGTCCCCAGATTTCACTCAAAATAAAAGCGGATCCTCCCTGTGCCAGTTCAAGAAAATGCATGGAGCGTCCCAAACACACTCAGCGGCTGAGGGAAGACTTCAGCTCTGCAGCTTCTGAAGGCGATCCTGTAGACTATTGCTGCCTCTCATACGTCCCAGAGGCAACTTCTCCAGGGATACTCCAAAAAAAAATGATGATAACATCTCTGGGTTAACCCGGGGCTGCGTAACCAGGATGGATGTGCAGCCCTCGACAAAAAAGATTCCTCCTGAGAGTTTTGCAAGTCACAGAACACATCACTGCAGTCCCTGTAAAGAGTCGAGCTTCCTATTGTGGTAAAGCATTGTAATTCACTCAGGGCTGCAACCATCAGAAGCAGCACCGTATTTAAGTATGTATGATTATGTGTGCACATAAATATTCATGTTCGTACAGTTTGTTAGTTACACCCTATGTCACTAAGCCCAGGGGTACAGTAATATAATTTAAAAAACACATTCCACATTTCCATGTTTAAAGCATTTAGAGTCATTATGAAATATCTGGTAACTAGGAATGTTAATATAATTTTTTCTTGCAATAGTTGTGAGCATATAAATATTTATATAAAATATAGAGCTTATTTTATCACATATATTCTTATCAACATGCTTTTCATTCCATAAGTATCAATAACACGTTAGATGTCAAGAATGGTGGATTATATTCATCTCTACTGAGTTAAAATGTAAAGCAAAGATTTAAGGATTCTTATATAACATCCTGGCCAGAAACGAAAATCGATCCCGAATCCGCAGGGCCGGGAAGCTTTGCAGCCAGTGTTTCCCCGGCAGTGTGTGCCACTTCCTGGTGGTTTAGCACAGACACCTGGAGCCATCTGGGAGGCAGGAGGCAGCCTCGAATCCCTGTGGGGTGACAGTGAAGGCATGCTGAAGGAAGGCCTCTGCTGCTGCCACATTTCGTGGCTAGAAGAGAACAAGTCTTGACTGTCACCCAACTGAACTCTGGGTTCATCTTAATTTAGGGGATATTGTCCTCAAGGTCCTAGAAGAAGAAGGACTAAACGTAGTGGGAGAAACCCACTCAGAAGACGCACACTTCCATCCACTTTCTGACTCTTCAAGCGATTAAAAAGAGGCACTCTAACCAAATTCTTGATGCCTAACGATAAAGGGGCCACGATTATTTTGATTGATTATAGAAAATTACAGAAAGAGATAAGCAAGATAAGCAAGATACAGAAAGAGATAAGAGAACCACTATATACAGTGGTTCTAGTCCATAAGTCTATTTGACATACTCTAAAACTAAAGGTGATAATATAAGAAGAGAGCATATGGGACAGTAACTCTAAATATGAATCAGATTCAAACTCCAGACATGAAAATTATAATAGAAATTCAAAGGCCAAAATGAAGCTAGCTGGAGAGAGGACCGGTGACAGATGTGAATCGTGCAGACAGCATGGAGAGGAGGCCCAGGAGCCGCTGAGGGGAGCGAGGGCAGTCGGGCGGGCCTGCAGGAGGGTGTGAGGAGGGCCAGCTCCTACCGTGAGGAACTGCAGAAGGAATCACGGGAGGGGGCGCGAGCGAGCAGACCTCACGGATCTGCTGGGAAACCCAATGGGCACGTTTAGGAGGCCGGGGGTTCCCGCCAGCAGGTAGCCGATATTCATATTGAGTGTTTCAGTGGCGTTCCAACAGAAAGCCATAAGACCTGCCACGGAGAAAGCCAGATGGGCTGCAGTGAGATCTGCAATTGCAGGAAGGGTCGCCTTCCCAGCGTGGGGAGGGGTGGGGCCAGGCTGCGTCCGCCCAGCCTGAGGGAGGCTTGCAGTGGTTTGTGTCCAGCACATCCATCTTTAAAGGAAGGGATAAATGGACCTGTCCTCGGGCAGGCACAGTTGAAGAAGTTTACTGTCCACTGGCTCTGCACCAGAGAAACTTCCTTGAGGATAAAGAAAAGCGTCCACAGAAGGTGTGTGAGAAGACTAGGAGGGAAGAAAGTCATAAGCCCCAGGAGGCTCAAGGACACACTGACTCGGAAGCCCAAACTCTGCAGCGTGTGGCATTGAATCACCACAGGGAGGGCAGGGGCAGCAGCCTGGAACCTGGGTCCTCATTGCAAGTGTAAGACGTGGAATTCTCCTGAGTCGGGGAGAGAGCAAACACATTATCAATGTTAGAGACTCACATGAAATATGGAGGGTAAAATGTCTAGATTAAGTTCCAAAGGAATAGAGCAGAGTGAAGACCTTCCAAGGAATAGGGGATGGACGAAGGGAGGAAGATACGAGGGAGGAGAGAATCTGAAAGCCAGGACAAAGTGAAGTAGAAATAGAATAGTTTCTCTACGTGTCCAGGATCTCCGTGGGGATGCTGCAACACCCACACCATTAACAGAGACGTTTAAAGCAGCATATATATTTTTCTTAAAATGCAAAACCAACCAAGAAAAAAATGAGGGAAGAGGAACATATGTATTAGGTAATATCAAACAGAAAGGAAGCGGGAGATAAAGCTCGATTTTCTCATGGACATAGGACAACCAGGACAACTCCCTGGATGGGACATTAGTCTCATGCAGAAGTGTTGGATTCAGCAAGTCTGTAATTGGAACCAGGTTAGCACTGTCAGAGATGGAATCACAGCCAGGAAGAGGGAGAGTACTAGAATTCCTACCATTGCATTTGGATTTGGACATATCGAACTCACACTTTTATTGATATTTGCATGCAATTTCTCTGCCTGTCTCTGTCTTTCTCTATTTCTCTCTCTGTCTCTTTCTCTCTCTCTCTCTCTCTCTCACACACACACACACCCTAGCACCACCTCTCTCCACAGAAGCACCTGAGAGCAATAATGCTTCAATAATTGTGAGCACACTTGGACAGAAGTTCTTTTTTTATCTTAACAAAAAATTTACCATGATCCTTAGAGAAATAGTAATGTCAGAACTAGGGGAATGGGTAGTATACAGTTGGCCTGAATGATTTTGTTGTGCAAGGAAGCCAGGGAGTTGTCAAAGAACAGTGGTGTGTGTCAAGAGTCCATTGAAGTTCGACTTCATTGTGTTCCCGCTAACCAAACTGGGCACAATTTGAAAATCGAGGTGATTGATAGCTATAAGAGATTACAACCCGTCGTTATGCATGAGGATGTGAGTAAACAAACGGGTAACTAGGCGAAAAGAAGCTTAAGTATTCCTTCGTATAGAATGTCAAACAGCACATCCGATAAGGAGCATAAAGTCAGGGAAAGCACCTTTTGGCAAATATCATAGCAAAAGATGGCTTCAGCTGAGGAACACTGAGGGACACTAGGGCTGGCGAGGCCAGGCGGAGGTGCATGTCTGTACCAGACAGAGTTCTCCAGGGAGCCAGCATGGTGGCCCACCGCTTAGCAACAATGCTATACACAGTCACGTGCCACGGAGGGGTAGCTCTGTTTGCGGCAGGCTGCAGAAAGGATGGGGTTCCCTGACACTACAGGGGAGCTGAGAAATCCCTACCTTCCCCGGGGACATCCTAGCACCATGGCACGACCCATTACTCATGTGTGAATGTGTGTGTTGCTGCGGGTGTGAGCAAGCTGCTGCACGGCCAGTCCTTGAAATCACAGCAGGACAACTGTGTCCAGTGCATAGGATTGGATAATGACAAAGGACAGCACCTGTTCATGCACTTACTACATTTTTACCTTTATTTTGGAGCACACACCTTTTCCTTATTGAAACACGTTTACTGTGAAACCATGTGCTGTGTTATGCCAGCAATCCCATGCATGCATCACGTTCACCGCATGTCTCGGTGACTTTGAGCAGTCACACGGGGTGACTGACGTGTGGCCTAGGCTGCTGCTGGTGCACTACAAGATGTCGGCACGGTGACGGCATTGCTGTGTTTCTCGGAAGTGTCTCCTGAGGGTGTGTGTATGTGCGTGCACAGTACCTGCTTGGTCAGGCTGCACTGCTGCACTTCACAGAGAACAGTTTGCAGTGATCCTGCTCCAAGCAAGTCGTTGCTCCGTTCTTCCAGTCATCCGGATGAGCACCAACATTCTTCTGACACTCGGTGTTTAATTAATGTATGTGGATTTCCTTAGACATAATGCCACTGACCACTTAATAGCTAATGTAAACGTAACTTTCGTGAGCATTGTGTGATTGCTGTATTGTGATACTTGTTTTGCAATGGTCTGGAACTAAACCCACGTATCTCTAAGGCATAGCTGTGCATGTGTGTAAATGTGTATAAATAAATAAGTTGGCTCCTATGATCACGAGGACTGGGGAGTCCAAAATCTGCAGCCAGGTCTCCAGGATGGAAACTCAGAAGTTAATGGTGCCATTTAGGATGAATTTCTTTTTTCTCAGCTAAACCTCATTTTCTGTCCTTAAGGCTTCAGTTGATTGGATGAGGTCCATCAGTCTTATTGAGGATATTTTTCTTTGTTAAGGTCAATTATGGACATTAACCAAATCTACAAAATTGAAAACCAATAGAGAATTTGATAACACAAAAAATTTTAAATATCTACCAAATTGATAAGTCTTTAGCAAACATGACAAAGGAAAAGGGGGAGAAGACTGAAATTGTTAAAATAATAAATAAAAAGTTTGATTACTATTTACCTTACAGAGATGATAAAGACCATAAGGTAGTGGTCTAGGTAAATGTAAGCCAACAGATCAAGAAACAGGGATGGAATACAGACATCCCTTAGATAATAGAAACCAACCAAATTTACTCAAGAAGAAATAGAAAACTGGAATATGTCCTTAATGAGTGTTCAAGAAAACTTTCCACAAACCCAAGCCCGTAAGACTTCATTGATGAATTTCGTCAGCACTGTAAGGAACACCAGTCTAAGGCACGGATCTCTTCCTCACTCATTCCACGATGCCAGACTTACCTGATACTGAAGCACTGTGAGCAATTGCAGGCCACTGTTCTTATGAGCACAGGTACGGAAACCCTCAAGGAAATCTTAGCCAACGGAACCAGTTACTCTGCATAGAGACTGCGTGGCGTGGCCAGATGGAGGCTATCATGGTATGACAGTGTTTCAACATGCAAGTGTCAATCAACGTACTGTGTCACACCAGCAGAACAGAGAGAAGACACACAAACATTGCATCAGAAGCAGAAAAAGAATTCGAGGAAATCCATCAGTTTTTCATGATAAAAATGGGTAAAAACTAGAAATAGAAGGAAACTTCCTCAATTGGATGAATGGATTTACCAAAAATAGAAGGGGAAAGAAAAAGAGTTGACATCAGATTAATGGCAGAACCCTGAAATGTTTTCTATGACCAGGAAGCAGATAAGGAGGTCCACTCTTCACCACCACCACTGCATATCATACCTGGAGCTTTATCCATTGAAATCAGGCAAGAAAAATAAGAGATATTTAGATGAGACATAAAAGTGAAATTTTATCTCTATTTGAAGATAACATGAACATGCATAGGAAATTAAAAAACCTAAACACTGCACACAGAAATGGATTAGTTTATTAAAATTATTTCAGCAAAATCAGCAAATACCAGTTTCAAATAAAAACATCAGATGCATTTCTGTAATTAACAATGAGTTTCTCCAAGATGAAATCAAGTTGGTCAAAGTGCTTCGTGCCTGTAATCGCAGCAGCTCAGGAGTCTGAGCAGAAGGATGGCAGTTCAAAACTAGTCTCAGCAAATTATTGAGGCCCTAAGTAACTCAGAGAGACCTGGTGGGGAGTTAAGAGAAGAATGGAGGAATTTTGGATTGAGTAAAGGGAAATGAGGAGAGGGGAGGGACAGGGGAAGGAAAGATAGTGGAATGAGACAAACATCATTACCCTGTGTACATGTGTGATTACATGAATGGTGTGACTCTACATTGTGTACAAGCATAGAAATAAAAAGTTGTACCCCATTTGTGTAATGCAGTCTGTAAAAATAAAAAAAAAATACAAATAAAAAATATAGAGGTCTGGGGATGTGGTTCAGTGGTAAAGCACTTCTGGGTTCAATCCCTGTTACCTAAACTAATTAAATAATTAATTAAGAAAACAATTTATTTTATAATAGCAACAGAAACAAAAAAAATTAAAATTAAATTAAATTTAAAGAATTGCAAGAGTAGTAACCTGGAAAGTCTAAAACTCTGTTGATAAAAATTGAAGCTGATTCAATAAATGGAAAGACATCCTTGTTTATAGCTCAGAAATTAACATTGTTATTTAACATTGTTAAGATGGCAATATATTCCAAATTGACCTATAGATTCAAAGCAATCCCTTGGAAAAGAAGTTGGAAAACTGTAGTTTCAGAATATAAGGAAATGTTACCCCAAAATCCTTAAATAAGGGGATGCATTAAAAAGACACAGAGATCAAGTGAACAGCTCCCTATGACCAAAACTGGATTAATAGATACCTAAGTGTGGAATTCTAACCCAATCACACTAGGAGTGAGAGGAAATGTCCTTTGGTTATAGAGGAGTAGCAGGAGGGACCCTTATGATGAAATATGTTTTGAATTTGGAAGGGTCACCAATGTGTGTCTGAGAGTAAACTGCATAAACTGCACACCTGCGCACACAAGTGAGTGTTGTAAAACTGCCGAAACCTGAATAAGTTTGGGAGATTGTACCACTGTCAATCCCAGGTTGTATATACCTGTAGATGTTACAGCCATTGCAAAATTAATGAGTTATAAATCTTTTGATATAATTTTCTACAATGTCATGTGGATTTATATTTATCTCAGAACCAAAAAGTTTAAAAAGTCAATGAATAAATTTGGGAACCGATGGGTCACTGCAGAGACAGAATTGAGAAACTCAAAGGAAAATCGATAAAATACAGAAACTGAAGCACAAATGAAAAATAGAATTTAAAAAAAAATAATAAAGCATAAAAGAAAAGTGGGACTTATTCATTAGCTTTACAATGTGTGTCTTGGTGTCCTAGCAGAAGGAGAGAAGTGGTTATAATTAATGTTCAAACAGTTAATAGAGGAGATTTTTTCATAACATGATAAAAGACATCAGCCCTTCCCTATATAAGACAAACATCCGAAACTCAGGGAACAGAAGGAAGATTGTGTAGAAAACTCTGTAGAATAACTGATAAAATAAAAAAGAGCAAGAGAATATACAGTCTACAGGTGAATAACAATAAGGAAGAGCAAACTGTTACAGATATAGCAGAAGCCTAAATCCAATCAAACATCAATATAACTGCCAAGGTATTATTCTATACCTTAGGATTTTACTCTTTAAAAATAAAAGTAGGGGATGGAAATAGCTCAATGGTAAAGTGTTTGTGTAGCATGTGAAGCCCTGGTTTGACCCCTGGCAATGAAGGGAAAAAAGAAAAATTTAAAATAACCAAGCACAGTGGTGCATGTCTGTAATCTAAACCACTCAGGAGGCTGAGGCAGGAGGACCGCAAGTTCAAGACCAGCCTGGACGACTTAGCAAGACTGTCTCAAAACACAAGCAAAACGGCTGGGGATGTAGCTCTGTGGCAGAGGCTTGCCTAATGCACAAAGGCCTGGGTTCCATCCCAGTAATGTAAGAGGGACAAGGAAAAGGGGACAGGAGGGGGGAGGGTAGAGGAGAGGGAAGGAGGAGGGAGAGGGAGATTTAAAAAACCCCCAACACCACATTTTCACAGAAAGAGAGACTGAGGCTGTTTATTGTCAATGCTCCTTCACTAACACATAAAGGGAAACGAACAATCATGACATAAAAAATATATTTCAGGAAGAAAGTAAATGACGCACATGAAAGTAAATGACGCACGGAGTGGAGGGAGATAGACCAGCAAGGCACACCTTGCGTGAACAGAGCGCCCAGCCCAGGCACCTGTGCAGCGGTCCCTGTCCAGGGTTCTGCTCCTGCAGTCAGCCCACCAGGGGTGCAGAGCTTTGACGCTCCCTGTTCTGAGCGTGCGCAGACCTTCCCCGCCATGGTTCCTCACGGGGCGCAGCCTGACATCCCTTCCCACAGCCCGCCCCTCATAGAGAGGGGGAGAGGCCAGAACAGACGCGAAGGCTGCAGGGGATTGGCAGACTGTGTGCAAACACCACGGTGTCTCCCACGGCAGGGGGCCACCTGGACCCAGAGCCCCGCAGACATGGAGGGAGGAACCTCTGGCATTTGGAATTCAAATCATGTTTAGAACTAAAGCTTATCACAGTCAGAGTGACCTTTGACATGACCGTGGCACTTATGTTTAAGTAAGAAACGATGGATAACATATGAAAAGATGGTGAATTTCAGTAGAGAGATGGAAACGGGGGAAAGGCAAATCAAAATGATATACAGGATAAAATATCAGAGATGGGCAAGGTACAGGAAATAAGCAGTAGAGATGAAGTCAGGTTACGGAAATAACTACCTGGGAAAACAAGACACAAAGAAATTCAGAAACAAAACAGAGTATTTGTGAGTTTTTGGTACACAACCAAATGACTCAGCATACTTGTAATTAAAGGTTCCTGCTGAAGAGAAGAACAAAAAATGGGGCATAAAATAATATATGAAGAAATAATATCCAAAAATTTAAAATCAAGGAAATGACAGTTCACAGATCTCAATACCTCATGAACACCTAGCAGAATAAAGGCAAAGAAGTTGCAGGTAGACATATAATAGTGACATTACTGCAATCAAAGCAAAGAGAATAGCATTAAAAATCCACATGGACCAATAATTAAAATGAGAGCTGATTTTAAGTAGAAGCTATGACAGCCAAACGAAAATGTAAAAAAAACCCCAAAATCAAAAACTTAAAGAGCTCAAAAAAAAAATGAAGTTAAAGAAAGACAGTTTCAGATGAAGGAATATTTGGAGAATTTAACCCCAGATGGATGGCATTACAAGAAATGCTGAAAGCAGTTCTCCAGGGAGCAGAAAAAGGATATCAGAAAGAAACCTAGATCTTCAGAAGAAAATGACAGCAGTCAGGTTTACTACTAGGTCTGGACACACGCCCTTGACCCCCGAGTACTTACAGAAGAAGTGGCAGCGCACCATGTGGCCCGTGATGCATGGAGAAAGGAAACGTACACCAATACCAGCAGGTTATCTGACGAGAGGAAGTTAACTGGAAGCATCCATTAGAGTAATAGATTGTGACAAGCTAACATTGCATATTATAATCTTTAGGACAGTGATGAAAACTAGACACAGCAATGAAGCCATCAGAGGAGATTCTTAGGGACACCAACGTGAGTCTCAATTGATATAAAGAGAAGAAGTAACGTAGCCAATAATTTCATTAAATATAAATGGACTAAATAAGCCTGAACAAAATACAGATTTTGCCAGGTGTGCGGTTGTGCACACCTGCAATCCTAGAAACTCAGGAGAATAAGAGAGGAGGATGGCAAGTTTGAGGTCAGCCTGGGAAACTTAGCAAGTTCTTAGCAAGTTAGCAAGACCCTATCTGAAAATAAAATAAAATAAAAAAAACAGGTTGGAGCAGTTAACCAGTAAAGTGCCCCTGGATTGAATTCCCAATACAAAAAAAAAAAAAAAAAAAAGGGAAAAAGAATGAAAAGAAATATGTAGCTTTTTTTAAAGCCTGGATTAAAAATGAAAAATATAAAACCAATGGAAAAGAAAACTCTGAAATAAATATGAAATAAGCATCATCTATAAGAAGCATTATTTAAACACACGACCTTGTAAGGTGGAAAAATGACATACCGTGTAAGTGCTAGGTCTGGGAAAGCAGGGGAGGCTGTGACTCACGGCGGACAATTGTAACTGCAGCTCAAAAGCACCATCGGAAACAGGAGGTCCCTTCCACCATCACAATAAGGTCCGTTCATCAAGAAGCCCTGCTCCCCAGTCTTGGCCATGTGTGTGTCTAAACATGAGGCTTTAAAACACAAAAAGCAAAAGCTTCCAGTTAGAGAGATACATAGGTGAATATGCATCATAGTTGGAGTCTTTACACGGATTCCCCAAAATGGAGCGAAAACTGTCAGCAAGGATGTAGATTGTAACAGCCCATCAATGGACTAAATTCAGTCAGTGTGACAGAAAGCCTCACGATTTCAGGAGGCACATTCACCGAGGCAGCCCATATTGTAAACAGTACAATAAGTCCCAATAAGTTCAGAGGACTGGAAATTGTCCAGAGACTTCCGGTCCTTCGTCTGACAGGTAAGGAGCTTGACAGGCATTGCTGAAGCCTCACAGGAGACAGCTCAAGGGAGAAAACTCAAGAGCCAGTCCTGGTAGCAAGATCCCACAGTGCCAGCTGAGTCGGAGGGATCCCCTGAGCCCGAGGGTTAGAGAGGAACATAGTGAGACCCTGTCTCAAACGAACAAAGCAAAAATTAAAAAGATTAAATCGGTAGCTATTCTTAGACCACAGAGCAAACCACTGACTCCCCTATGAGGAGACAGAAGGATGCAGAGAATTTTAACTACTGGAGCAGAAGCCCAAGAACAAAACTCTGTGTGGAACCAGAACTGGGGAAGGAGGACCTCACCCGCAGGGGACAGCAGCTAGAGGCTGGCACTGACCTACTGCAAAGCAGCACAGCTGACGGGCTCCTTTCACCCAGAAGCCCAGGACGGAAGACTAGCCTGTTGACAGAAATCGGAGTAGTGGCAGAGGGGGCCAAGGGACAGAAGGAGTAACGAGGCTCGTGAAGGAGCTGCCCTGGGCGGGGACAGCAGTGTGCCTCAGAGCAGGCTGTGGGTGCTGCCCACAAACTCACTGGACACAGGACCTGAGGTTGGTGCCTTGGAGTGTGTGGAAGCAGGGCTTCAACAACCGACTTCAGAAATTCAGCAGATTTCTATTAGTACTTCTATTAGTGCTTACTCTCTGTATAAATAGAATTTAATTAGTTAGGGAGGCTCAGTCAAAGGCCTCTAATTCACAGAGCATTACTCCCATATGCCTGTGTACGTTTGATTGGGTGCATGTGGAGAGAGAAAAAGGAAAGAAGGGGGAAATTCTAGAGCCACAGGAGAAAGAAAAAGGAGTGTGGGTCGGGGGTGGAGAGGAGAGAGACACAGACACAGATACAAACAGAAATAATTTTAAAAGTAGAAGTAAAAACCCATGTGCCATATTGTCAAACGTGGGGAAATTACCAGAGGAGCCTTTATGTTCCAGGGGCTGGGGAAATGTCCCTGCCCATGAACCCAGCGGGGCCATTCTTTGCAATCAGTGAGGCAGAACAGGTGACTGCAGAAGCCAGCATGCAAGAGCGGGAGAGGCGCCAGGCACCTCAGGCCTTCCCCACAGGGTACTGGGGCGTCACCTGCTTCCCAGGCTGGGCGGGGCCTCAGCCCCTCCAGGCCCAGCATCCGGGTGGAGCTCAGGTGGGAAGGCAGAGGAGGCCAGCAGTAGCTGCACGGACTTTTCTATTTCAAGCTGTCACAGCTGCAAAACTGTTCCATGTGACTCCACAGGGAGTGCTACCCGGCTATGCAAATGAGTTCCAAATGTGACATTTGGCAGCATGGGGGTGTGCAGGCTGGGTGACTGTCACCAGTCCTGCTGATGGATGGACTCCCATCACCACGGAGCCAGCCGCCATCGATTTCTGCTTTTAGTCACACCACAGTGACCTTCTCCCTGCGAGGAGGGAAGGAGAGCGAAGGAAAAAACAGACAAGAGCAAAGAGAAAGCTGGGGTGCTTCTCCTGCTGGGGACCCCCTGCTCTGGAGTTCTCTGGTGGCCGCGCCGCTCCCCCAGGAAGCCATCGGCTCCGCCTCAGCAGACGTCACCCTCTGTCCTTAGCCACAGGAGTACTTTCTACTTCTCCTGCCCTGACTGCGGGATTCGTGGCTGCTCAGTGGGTATCTCTGTCATATTCTTTAACATGTACTAATTAAAGAAAGGAGACGTAGATAGGGTAGAAGATAGAAAATATTCTCAATACCCGTTTACCATAAAACTCCACTGCCATTTCCTTTTCTTTCTTTCTTTCTTTCTTTCTTTTTCTTTCTTTTTCTTTTTCTTTTTTGGTCAGAAGAGCTCCTGTTGTTAGTAAAATAATCCTGTTTCTGGAGGAAAACATTCTGGCGAGTGGGAGGTGACAGACGAGGAGGTAGTGTGGGCAAGGAGGGTACGTTAAAGGGCTGAGGGCATCCCAGAGGTTCACGGACTTGCGATCTAGAACGTATTGCATTTCTTTCCCAGTGGTTCTGTTCCTCTAATCTTCTCCCTGTGACCTGTGAGGGCATCTTCCCGCAGGGAGGCGGACTCCTCGCTGAGAGGGAGGAGCCCTCTGCCCAGCATTCTCAGATTCACCTGGGTCCTCTGGTCTGGGTTGCAGAAGACACACTGGGTGGTAAAAGCAGAGCAGATGGCAGGAGAGTTCCCAACTTTCTTCCTGGTGAGTCACATTCTGATTCCTAGGATGCCTTTGAAATTCTTATCTGCATTTGTTTAAAAATCCCTTTCTTCCTTGGTATTCAGTTTGTAAACAGAATTTAATGACAATAGAGAATCGGGCTGTTCTGGTTAGAGAAGTCAAAAATATTCTCATGCTTGGAAGATTCCGTGAGGAACAGAAGACACCAGTGTCTGAAATCAGACTGTGACCCTGAGATGTACCTTTAGGGACTCCAGGATTTACAGATTCACAGCATTAACTCTTCAAACTAGGGTTGCCTGGGAATCGGCATGCCGTCCTAACTGCCTGATGCGAGGACAGAAGGGTGTACAGGCTCATCTCAGAAAATCACAATGTGTCTTTTGGAGCATTGTATGAATCCTAATCTGATCCACAGGAAACTCCCAGGAGGTCAAAGAATGTTATATGAAGGAAAACTCCCTGGCAGTCTGGACTAAGTTTGGACAGAGATGGCTTATCATAAAGAAGGTGATCCAAACTTGTATTGCTGGGAAGCAAGATGGGAGCTGATCAGTGGCAAATTTAAACCACATTTACACATCTCTATAGTTTAGTCAGTTCTATTAGAATACACATTATGAGTATGGACAAATGCCTGCACCTGTGTAACCCCATCCTCATCAAGATACAGAGCATTTCCATTTTTAAAATGTTTAATTTTGCAATTTGGTCTTTATCTATTCTTTATGCTCCATGGAACTACTATCTGCTTCATATCTACATTGATAAAATTTCATTTCTCTAGTTTCATAGAAATTAAATTGTAAAATATCAACTCTTTGCCCTTTGAAAAAAATCACTGTAGTGTTTAGAGATGTACCATATTATTACAAGTATGAGTTTTATATAGACATTGTGCACAGGTATTGATGAATAAAACTGTGTTCTGCAGATGTCCCAAGATCTGATTGTCCGCTTATCTTTTGCAGTACACTTGGTTTAATTCCTGTTTCAGATTGTTAATATACTCACATCCATTGATGTCTAATTGAACAAACACATGACTTTTCTATCTCTTGAGCAAATACTTTAGAGTTTAATTACTCATTCATATACAGAGTGTACAGTTAATTTTAAAAGACAAGACGAAAGTGTTTTACATTCTGGCTGGCAATTTGTGAAATTCCTGTTTGTTGCACTTCAATTTGCTGTTGTTAGTCTGTGTGATATGATTTCCAATGTAGTGTTATCTTACTCTATTTGAACTTACAATTTTAACTCACAAAACTGAGCATCTTGTCAAGTGCTATTTATCATATTGCTATGTAATTCTTAATATTCCTTAGATTTGGATACAAATATCTTCCTTCATATTGATGTGATGAGCATTTTCTTCTGGTTAATGTCTTGATTTAATTCCCATAACGATGTTATCAAAGACCAACATTTTTGGTTTTGAATCAACTTTACAAATGATTCTTCTATGGGTCTTGCTTATTACAACCTGTCTAAGAAATTTTGTATTGCTCCAAAGATTAAAAAAATATGCTATGCTTTATTCTAAATGGTTTATGATTTCATCTGCCTATGATCAATTTTGAAAAATTACATTGTAAGATGTGTATGAGATTGGGGTTCATTTTATACATCGATATCAAGTTTTGCAAGATCTCTGTGTTGAAAAGACTATTTTTTTCTCTTATTAAATTGCCTTGGTTCTTTTTCTCATTGAGTCTCCGTTGGTGAAAACAACTGACCGTGGACGTGGAGGTCAAATCCTAGATGCCCTTCCCCATGTAATTCAGTGCCCTTTATATTTAGCTCCATTTCTGGGCTCACTAATTTCTTACATTGGCCTGCTTGTCTAATTTTAAGTCAACATAACAATGTCTTGTTTTAATATGAGTTGGAAAGTGAATTATTGCAATTCCTCAGATTTTATTCTATTTCAAGATTGTTTTGCCTGTTGTACATAATTTTGCAATCATCCCAATATTTTTTTTATCAAAAAATAGATTCATTGATTTTTATAAATTTCTAGACCAATTTAGGGATAAATGACAATATAACAATGCTGAGTCTTCCAATATATGAATTTATCTACATGTATTAAGTTCTTATTAAAATTCTCCAGTGTTTTTAATTTTCAATTTACAAGACTAATAATGGTTTGGTGAAGATGCTCCTTTTGGAGGCTGTGCTAAACTGTTCTTGCTTTAATTGCCCACTGTTTATTGCTAGCTTTTGGAAATGCATTTGATTTTTGCATATTGATCCTGTAGTATCTTTCCTAATTGCATATATTTTTTACTTCTGATAGCTATTTTATAGATTTTCTAAGATATTCTACACAAATATACTTGCCCTTAGGGAACAAAGAAATCAGACTTCTTCCCTTCAAACTTGTAACTTTGTATTTTTCTTTTCATATTACACTGTTTTCGACCTGGAGTGAAATGCTGAATAAAGTTGTGATCACTTGCCTTGTTTAACATAGAGGAAAAAAACGCAGTCTTTCTCAATGCGCATCATGATTCATGTAGGTTTCTGTGGATGACTTCTCACATTCAAGATCTTTGTTTCTATTATTATCTTTCTGAGCATTTTTTTGATGAATAAATATTAAATTTTGTCAGATATAGTCTCTTAATCTATTCACATTATATTTTTCTCCCATATCCTGTGTGCCAACTTTTAAAAATGTTTGTGATTTTCCAATCTTTTTAAAATTCTGAGCAAACCTTTCGCTCTGGTGGTAAGCTTCCTTGAGTGTATCACCCATTTTGAATGCATGGCTCCAGCGTGCTGACATATTATTAAGAACCTTTGCCTTTATGTTGATGAGCAATTCAGGCCTGAAGCTTCCCTTTGATGCCTTGATCTGCTCTTGGAACCCTGTCACGCTCTTTTTAAAAAATGGACAGAGGAACCTCACTCTCTTCTTTCACTCTCCGAAAAACCAGTCATGCAGATTTGATCATTTTTCTTCCTTAAGTAGGTGATTTAATTTCACTAGTGCCAACATCTCATTCTGAAGTTTGTTTGGCAGGATAATTTTAGCTACTCATCCAATTTTAATATGTATATACATATGAATTAGCAGATAGTCTATTGAAAACTTATCTTTGTCAAAAATTTGTGCATTTTTCCTATGCTGATAAGCCTTGTCTTGAAGATCTTCCTGATGTTCCTTGTGCCATTTTTGACATTTGAAGTGTCTATGACGATTCTCTGTCTTTAATTTGAAATATTGCTAATGTGAATCCTTGCTCCTATTTTCATGGTCAGTCTTGAAGAAATTTGCCTGTAAATATTTATCTTTTATTCTTTGGCTTTTACTAACGTGCTTATATTTTTATGTCATCATATGTTTCTTGAACTGTATTTTTCTACTAATCAAGTGGAAGATTAAATTCGTGTCCCAATGCTTCTGTGGTCTTACAGAACTGTGACCAATTTTGAACTGATGTTGTTAACTACTGTCCTAATGAACCAAGGATCCTTCTTAATGTTTGCAATACAAATATCCAATTTTCCAAGGATTTTTAATGAAAGAATCATCTTATTTTCCATTAAGTTTTCTTGACTTCTGTGTGAAAAAGAAACTTGATCCTTTATGTTGGAAAGTTTCCAGTCTCCTATAGGCAAGAGCCACTTGTGTTGGGCCAACAGTTCCTCCTGTGAAGGACGTGATGGGAGGCACCACCCAGGCTGGGGACAGCCCTGCAGTACCAGCTCTGCCTTCCTTCACAGGCATGGGGCTCCAGATGTGGGGCACAGTGACTAGCAGGACTCTGTCTTTTCTACCTTCAAGTTTTCCTTTCAGAGTGATTGAAGTTTCCTTGTTTGCTTCCTGCAGCAATGAGTTTGGAATCTTAGGACTGTGTTAAAAGGAGAGCTGCTGGGTCTGTGAGGGAGGAGGCTTCCCGGATGTGTCCAGACACTGAAGTGTGAGTAGGCAGTGGGGGACAGGGCTTTCGATTCCGGGCTCAGGAGTACAGCCTCCGAAGTCCCACCCCTCAGATAGTGTTACCCTGGGGGAAAATGAGAATCATCTGGGGTCCTCTGGATTGCAACTTCTCATCTCATTCATTTGGGTGTCAAACACTTAACTATTGTTAATGTAATATAAATGTTATGGTTTTGTTTTATTATTTAACAGATTTATTATTTGAACAGTTGCATATATTATAAATAAATAATTTTGGGAATAAAACATTACATAATATAAACTTAAAAAAGAAAACAAACTGGACCTGGCGGTGCACACCTTCATCCCAGCAGCTCAGAGACTGAGGCAGGAGGATGGCGAGTTCAGACAACCTCAGCAACTTAGTGAGATCTTAGTGTCTCAAATTTTTAAAAGATGAGAATAAAGGGCAGGAGATGTGGCCAGTGACTAAGCACCCTGGATTCCATCCCCAGTACCAAATAAATAAATAAATAAATAATAAAAAAAAACATAAAATAAATAAAAAAGAAAACAAGGAACTCTAGACATGAATCATCTGAAGAGGAACTTAGTCAAGAGCCTAAATTGGGTAAATGTTTCATAAAGACTCTGACTTTTAATGAAGAGTAAAATGGCAACCTAGACTATCCTAAACACAGTTCTCAGAAAAACTGTTTGTCCTTCAAACCACAAAATAAATTTTATGGTACCCATTCTCCAGAGTATGCTCACTGTGCCTAAATGCACATCCTTTTGAAAACTCAGAATACAACTGAAGCTATAATTAAAAAGTAGAAATGCCTTCAGTAAGAACTGTTGTAATAGTAAGAGCTACTGATATTTGATGTCAGCAAATGGCAGAATAGAAATGACTAACCCTCATTCCAGAGAAAATCAATAATTTAACAATTATTCACAGAAGAACATAACTCCTCAGATAAGCAACAACTTGGTATAGCACAGAAGTCAAGGATGGTGGCCTTGAAAGTGCAGGCAGCACAGTACTTACTTCACTGCATTCTCAAAATGTCAGAGCTTGGCACCAAGAGGGACTCCTTGGTCATGACTTCTCTCTGTGTGGAAAAGTAAGAACAGGAAGTTCCTTTATCACCAAGACTCTAGCAACCATCGATGTCACCATCAGTGAGCATTCACAGTTTTTGTAACCAAGGACACCTGTGGCTTTTACTGGTGGTCACCCCAGCTAAGAATCTGCCCAAAGTCCATGGTGCTGTGCCCTTCCCTAGAGAAGAAAATTCTGTGGTATCTTCCCGTATTAAGAGCCACCATGTACCCTTACTGGGACAGAACCTTTCAACACCCTATTCCAGAGCTATAGCTTTACTTTCTCCACACCCCAAATTGGAACCATTGCTGTGTTTCACCAGAAATGGAGGTATACACTCTGTACTTAGCCTTGAAATTGATGCCATTCTGGGACCCCTGGGACCAACTCTGTCATGCCATCTCTGCAATTGGCACTCATGAATACCCTTGGAGCTAGCATGCCCGTACATTGCTGGGTCTTATTCTGAACCCAGAGTCACTATTTACCCTATTCTTCTGGTGCCATCGTGTCCATCAGGGCCTGAAGGTCTTTCCCACCAAAATCACCTCAAATAGTTGGAGGAGGTACTAGGTTCTTCAAATGTGCAGATGCAAACACAATATAATAAGGAACATGAAACCAAGGAAATATACCACAACCAAAGGAATACATTTCCAGGATCTGATTTAAAAAAATAGATATCAAAAAATTACCTAATGAAGAAATCAAAGTAATTATTTCAAGGTTCTTAGTGAGCTGCCAAAGATTAGCTCTCATGGACACCAGGAAAAATGTATGAACAAAACGAGTTCAACAAATTGAGAGAAATCATAATAAAACAAACAGGAATTCTAGAGCTGGAAAATACAATGAATGAAATGCATAATGCAATAGACAGCTTCAACAGAGGACTGGGCCAATAGCAGGAAGGATCAGTGAACTCAAAGGCAGGTCAACTGAAATCATCCAGGAAAGAAGAGTAGAAGATGGGAAAATTAACAAGCCTCTAGGACTTATGGGATATCAGGTACACCAACATACTCGTAGAAAGTCCAGAAGGGGAAGAGAGAGAAAAAAAGGTGACTGGAGGATATTTAAAGGAAGAATGACTTAAAACTTCCCAAAACTTGGGAGGGAAATTGGCATCTGAATTCATGAAACTAGAACAAACCTCAGTAGGATCAACCAAAAGAAAATTACCCTGAGATAGTTAAAAGAAAACTGTAAAAAGTTAAGAACAAAAAAGTTAAAGACAAAGAGAAACAATTAAATGCAGGAAAATAATTGGATGTATCACATATAAAGGGATCCTTGTATGACTGTTGGTGAATTTCTCAAAAGAAACTTTGTGGACCAGGAGAGTGGGGTTATTCATTCAAAGTACTGAAAAAAAGAATCTGCCAACTAAGATTAACTAATTAGCAAAAACAACCCTTAAATAAAGGAAATGTAAATATTTTTACCACCAAAACAATACTGAAGGATTGCACTATCACTACACCTATCTCATAAGATATACTTAAAGGAATTCCTCAAATTCAAATTAAAGCATGCTAAACAGCATCGTGAAAGCCTATCAAAGCACAAAACCATCAGTAAAAGTAAACCCATCCAATAATACAGAAGAGCCTAAACAGTGAAATGGTGGCATGTCAGTTACTTTAGCTCTAAAGTAACTGCTGAAAGATTAAACAATGGATAAACAATATAAAATGAAGCCAATTCTCAGTGTGCATGCATGTGTGGGGAAGGTAACACTCAGAGTTTGCTAATTTGATTAAAATTATCAGCTGGGAATAGATGATCATAACTACATGGTGTTTTATGAAAGCCTCGAGGACAGCACACAAAATCTACGATAGATGTAAAAGAGATAATGAAATAGAATCATATCACATCACTGCAGAAAATCATAAAATAGCCAAGACAACAAGAGAGGAGTGTAGGAACAAGGCAGCTGCAGAACTGACCACTGAGAACACAACGGCAAGGGTAAGTCCTCAGCTACCAGTGATTGCTTTAGACATAAATGGCTTAAATACCCCAGTACAAGGCACAGAGTGGCTGTGTGGATGGAAGACACAGATCTCGGAAGATGCTGAAGTGGAGTAAAGGGGAAAAGGTATTGGATGACTTTATAATCAAAAGAAAGTGGGGGTTAGACAAGATTTTGACACAAAGCCAAAAACTTCCTTGTAGACCAAGGTCAGAATATTATAACAGGAGGGATATTTTGGCAGAAAGTTATAATAATTATACATACAGTCATGCATTCCATAATAATGTTTTGGCCAAGAAGGGACCACAAACATGACAGAGTTGAAATTTCTATCTGCTAGTGGCATTGTGGCCATCATACTGTTGCCGCAGAACACCTTACTTGGGTGTTGGTGACGAGCTGGTGTAAACAAACTAGAAACCAGACTGGACTGGCCTGTACTAGATTAGGGAAGCAAGAGAGAAGACCCAATGTGCTACAAAACATTAAAAAAAAAAAGAAAATATGCATAATCATCTCAATAGATGCAAGGAAGGCTTTCAACAAAAGTCAACACTCAGTCACGCTAAAAACTTTCAACAAAATAGGTACAGAGGGAGCTTCCCTTAACCCAATAAAGCCCGTACGCGAGATGCCACTCATCAACATCCTAACCAATGGTGACAACGGAAAGGTTCCCCCTAGGTCCATTGCAGGTGAGAAGACACGCTCACCACCTGTATTCTGCATAGCACCGGGAACCCTGGCCAATGACTGAAAGTCACTCGAATCAGAAAGGAAGATGGAGAATTCCCTGTTTGAAGATGAAATGCTCATTTATGTAGAAAATGGTAAAGATGTTACCAAAAATCTGTTAAGACAAATAAACTAATTCAGCAAAGTCATGGGATCAGCATGCAAAAAATTAAACATGTTCCTATACATAAAGAACTGTCCAAAAAATAAGCTAAGAAAAAAATTTCATTCTTAATAGCAATAGAAACAGTAAAACAATTAAGAGTAAACTTAACTAAAGAGATAAAAATCTTGCACATAGAAAATTATAAGATAATGAATGAAGGAAACTAGTGAAGACACAAATAAACAGAAAGACATGCTGTGTGTACAAATTGTAATAATTAGTGTTTTTAAAATGTTCATGTTAACCAAAGTAAGCAAGAGATCTGAGGCAACCCTCCAAAATACAACAGTGTTCTATACGAATACAGAAAAAGAATAGTTCTAAATGTTATATGGAACCTCAAAAGACCTCAAATACCCAAAGCACTCTTGAATAAGAACAAAGCTGGAGGCATCACGATTTCTAATTTTGAAGTAACCACCAAGCTGCAATAATCGAAACGTTACGAAGCTTTCAAGAAACAGACTTACAGATCAATAAAGAGAAAAGAGAGCCCATAAAGAAATTGAAGCCTCTATGGTCAACTCATCTCAATAAGCGTGCTACAAACCCAATAGGAAAGGGCAGCCTCTTCAACAACAGTGCTGAGCAGCTGGGTATCCTATGGGAAATAATGAAACTGCACCCTATCTCACTGAACCAAAAGAACTCAGGATGGGTTGAAGCCCTAACTGTAGGATCTAAAACTGTAAAACTGCTAGAAGAGAATAGGGAAACCGCTTCCTGACATTGGTCTAGGCAATGCATTGTTTTGCACCACACTAAGAGCTCAGGCAACGAAAACAGACAGCTGGGATTGACCAACCTAGGAGGCTTCAGGAAAAGAACTGATACACAGTGCAATGGCATATTTGCCAATTGTGTATATAAATATTAATATACAAAATATAAGAAACACAACTCAATACTAAAAGAACAAGAGAATAAATAACAATTTAAAGATGGTTCAGAAACCTAGAGTCATTTCACAAAAGAAGACTTATGAATGGCCAGCAGGTACATGAAAAATGCTCTGTGAATGTTCTGATCATCACTGCTCATCACAGAAGTACAAATCAAAACAGGGATGTCACCTGCCACCCCAGCTTCCCACCTGTCATAATGGCTTGTATGAGAAAGAAGGCATGAAGCATCAGCAGGCGTGTGGAGAGGAGAGAGAGCTGCCCACCACGGGAAGGACACAGGTTGGCATGGCCATTATGGAAAACAACATGCAAGCTCCTCCAGAAATCAGAGTACTTACAGTGCAGTGGGCCAACTTCTGGGTGGACATCCAAAGAATGAAATCAGTGTCCCAAAGAAATATCTGCACTGCCACGTTCATCAGAGAATAATTTACAATAGTCAAGGTAGGAAACAAATGGAATGTCCATGATGGAAGGTTAAAGATGTGCACACATACACAAGCACATACAACACACACACGTTCCAATATACACACACGTGTGAACATGCAGGCAAACCTGGAGGGCATGATGGTAAGGGAAACAAGTCAGGAGCAGAAGGACAGACACTGCATGCTCTCCATTACAACATGGAATTGAACGTAGTTAAATCCATACAGGCAGAGAATGGAATGTGGTTATCAGGGGCCCAGAGCAGGGGAGAAACCGGAAAGTGGACCAAGGGTGCAAAGTGTCAGCCGCACAGGATGCTTACACTCTGAAGAGCTAACACTCGGCTTGGCGGCTGTGGTTAACACTAGCCATCATCTAGTCTAGAGGAGGCAGATCGTAAGTCTTCTCATCTCACAGGAAGAAGGAGCAAGGGAGAGGAAAGCCAGAGGGAAGGAAGAAAAGAAAGAAAGAAATTGAAATGTGAGGTGGTGGATATGCATATTAGCTTGGTTACAGGGATGTTTCACAATATATCTGTGTAGCAAACCTCACGCTACACATCTTACATGTATATAGTTCTAATTTATCAATTCTAAATAAAGCTGAATATTTAGACTATTTAGAAATATGAAGAAATAATAGAAATATTAATGGCTATGATTGTCATTTCCTGCACATGAGGCCCCGTTATCTAATGCCTGCTGCAATTTTTCAAGTAGAAATTGTTGAAAACAAAACCAAAAAAGACCTGAAGACTTGAGAGGAGCAATACCCAAGGACTTGCAGTAGGAGGCTGGAGAGCCGGGCCCTGGAGGTCCCCAGGTGCGTGCCCTGAGCACAGCTCTGCAGCGCCGGCCCTCAGGTGAGGGGCGGGCCCGTGTCTGCGGGGCTCCTGGATTCACAGTGCAGCCACCGCTCCTCCATCCCAGCCTGAAGAAAAGTGCCTCTTCACAATGATTTGCCTTCAAATATTAGAACGTCAAATCGTATTTATTACTAAAGAAATCAGAATAATTAAAGGGCATGTTAGAAACATGGTTATTTTCAGACTCACCTTTATTATGTAATAGTTAACCGAAAATTAAATTGATATGTGAAAAATGAAAATAAAAATAAACAGCATGCCAATAAGGAAGTGCAACAAAATATGCAGGCACTCATATGACAAATGTTACGTTTTATTTTTGACTCTTTTGGTCTTTTGGTAATTTTTGGCATTTTTTTTCCAAATGTCTTAAAGTTCAGAAAAGTCAATACAATTAAATTCCTTTAGTTAAAAACAACAACAAAAACTGGGATGCATTTGTGTGCAGGCTACTATTTCACAGGCATTTCAAAATCATGTTTGCTGCAGATAATTAGAGCATGCCATTTCACAACTCCATCACGGCTTCATTATTGTGGCTACAAAGAAACTCACTGTGCGTCTTCACTGTGCTTTAGGTGTCTGCTGCCCTGGCCTCCTTGACCTGCAGGAAGAGTCCAGGAAAGTTCAGTGGCCATGTAGCATGAGCTTCCCAGGCACGCCTTCCCTGCAGGCTGGCCTCTGGGACCCTGTGCTGGCCTGGCCCTGAGGACTGCTGGATCACAGCATCTCAGCCCTGGGATCTGCTCCCACAGGGCAGAGGAGAGCACCCTGCAGAGGCCAGACGGGGCAGTGAGTGGCACTCAGTCAGGACACCGGTCCTTGGACAGCAAAGTCATCAGGTCAGGCCTCATGTTGAGACTGTGGAGAACTGCAGCAGGCTCTGGCAAGAGCGGAGCAGGGAAGGCTGGGGGCCTCCTCACATGCTGCCAGCCCAGACGTGGATCACCAGTCCAGATGTGAATCCACCAAACCAAATGTGAATTTGCCAGCCCAGATGTGAATCCACCAGCCCAGAGGAGAATCCACCAGCCCAGATGTGAATCCACCAGCCCAGAGGAGAATCCACCAGCCCAGAGATGAATCCACCAGCCCAGATGTGAATCCACCAGCCCAGAGATGAATCCACCAGCCCAGAGGAGAATCCACCAGCCCAGATGTGAATCCACCAGCCCAGATGTGAATCCACCAGCCCAGAGATGAATCCACCAGCCCAGAGGAGAATCCACTAGCCCAGATGTGAATCCACCAGCCCAGATATGAATCCGCCAACCCAGATGTGAATCCGCCAGCCCAGATGTTGAAAGATGAAATGTCCGCATGTGTGATCAGCGATACTTTAGTATGCTGAAATGGACTCCGCTTTGCCTGGAACCACTCGTATTTCCCCCAGAAGATTTGGTAAAATCTCAATAACTTAATCTAAGGCTAATGATCTAAAAATTAATCAATTGATCATTAAATATTTTAGCTGTCAATATATTAATAAAGAAATATATAATTATGATATTATATTTACTTAACAACCAAAGTTATAATAACAACTGATGTGACTGATCAGATCCTGTGTGGAAAGAAATTTGTGCAACTCTTCAGTGTAGAAGATGCTGAACCTGACTTTTTGAGAATTTTTTTTTAAGGAATATGACAATTCTCTAGAACTGCTAATATGATGGGGAGAAATATTTATAGCTTATCATATTAATTCATCATCATTTTTATGCATGTGTAGTACTGAGAAATATCACTCTATTTAAAGACATAATAAGAATGATAATTTAATAATAATATATGGCAAGTATACACTATGTTAAATAATAGTTCATAATTCCTGTTTTTAACTGTGTTAAAATATCAATATACTTTAAACTACTGTTTGAAACTTAGATCAGAGAGGTAAACTAAATTTTGGGGACTCTAACGTCAAATAAATTTGCCTAGAAACAGAATAAATTTTAATTCAATGATGGTTTAGATTAACATATTCATAGCAATGAACTTAGTGGGAGGTCATTACTAACTTAACTGAGAGGTAGAGGCCATTTTTAATTTTGTCTCAAAATTTTAACAAACTAAATCTTGATTCTGGTATTGGGAGAAACTTCTGTGGTTTGTATATCTGATCAAGGACTTGTATTTATAATATGCAAATAACCACTGAAACCAAATACTAAAAATATAATTTAAATGTCAAGACAAATGGAAACGTCACAAGGGGATACAGAAATGACCAACGGGCACATGGAAAAAGGTGCAAAGCACTATTGGTCAACAGAGGAAAAGAAAGCTCATCTGAGATGCCCTTTCACATCCCCCAAAATGCCAAAATTAAAGTTAAGGAGCAACCTGAATTTTGGAAATATTTGGAGT
This sequence comes from Sciurus carolinensis, assembly GCF_902686445.1. NCBI lineage: Eukaryota > Metazoa > Chordata > Mammalia > Rodentia > Sciuridae > Sciurus > Sciurus carolinensis. The sequence continues at coordinate 4,292,467 of NC_062219.1, forward strand.
AAATACAACTTCTATACATTATAGGAAGAAGTGTGAAATTGTAGAACCACCTGCAAATTATTAACAATTTTCTTACAAAGGGACTATATAGCTACCTTAGGAGCCAACATTTCACTCTTCAGTATCTTTACAAAAGAGAAAAAATACGTGACCAAAAGATTCCTACCAGACTATTCATAACAACACTATTTGTAATAAACCCAAATTGGAAACCACCCAAATGCTCATCCACAGGAAGATGGTAAAACAAGCTAACATAAAACAAGCATATCATGGAAAACGGATCAAAAAAGTTAAAAAGGAGGGAGAGACACTGGCACATGCAGTAATAAGAACTAATTTTTAAAAGTAATATAAATTTAAAAAGCAGAATATTTATATCAAGCTCAAGGACAGACATGACTAATCCTGGTGATTCGCAAGTGAGTGATGAGGGAGGAAGGCGCCGGGGGACCTCGGGAGTGGCCCTCGGTCTTGCCAGGGTGCAGCTGGCCTCGGTCCCGCCTGGGTGCGGCTGGCGCGAGTCTACTTCCCAAACCAACCTCTGCAGCCAGGAAGAGCGACCGCGCGGTTCGCAGCATTTGCCTCAGTGGAAAATCTTGCGCACTCAAGAATTGCTTCTGTAGAGCTTTGGATGTCCTCACGTCTCTAGTGGTTGTTTATCTAATGTGTTCTCGAGTCCTGCAGTTTTAAGTTGCAGTGTTAAAAATTGCTGAGCAGGAGCATTTCGGGTACTGGAAATGAAAAGGCAAGTATCAAGGCCAAGAGGCAGGCTGCGTCCAGAGCGGTGCGGGCCCAGCGCGGGCGTGCTGGGGAGAGGGGGACCCGAGCGCAGGGTCCGGCGCCACAGCAGCGCCGCCAGGGCCTTGCGGCTCGGCAGCTCCTTTGGAGACGTCCTGGACACTGTCCATAAGACTACTTTGTTGTGTCTTAATCTTAAAGCAAACTCTGCAAGCACTAAATTGAGAATTAAAATGATCACTTTTTCACACTTGGGAAAAAATGGAGTGAAGACTTGCTTCTGAGATTTCTCTGGAATAAGCCAACAGGGACCCTGCCTTAGCCTGGTGCGGTGCTGTCTTGGTGTTGGAGATCCTTCACGCACTAACTGCTGCTCCCGGGTGAGGCTTCCTGCGCGGCCTCCGCCTTGCTCAGGCTTCCTGCAGGATTCGGTTTCTACAGGTTGGAAGGCAGCCGGGTTCGTGCCCCGTGGGCCTGAGAGCCCGGGTTTGCCTGAGGGTCCTCCCGGTGAGAATTCCCTGCGCGGCTGCGAACTTCAAGGCACCGAGGAAGGCTCACGGAGCAAGCCTGCTGGCGACGTGGACGCTTCTGTGATGTAATTTGAACACCGGATCTGGCGTCCAGTCTCATGTGTCATGGTCTCTGAGTTAAAAGCAGGACACAGCTGCAGCCCAGTCAAGGAGGAGAGATTGTAAAAGTCACCAAGTCCAAGAGGTGCCAATCACTGGGGGCATCCTGGGACCTGCCCACCACATACTTAGTTTATGATATGTACACACAAAGGTGTATTTACACACGTCCTCCCCGTGTCCTGTCAGCCCTCCTCCCGTCTCTCATGGACAGGACTGTAAGGTTCTAGTTTTAACCTGCTGTGCGATGCAGGTGTCTCCTTTCTTGACACTGAGAATCCTAGTGGGAAGGGCCGCGAGGGGCAGAACTAGAACATCCACCTACACGTGTCCCCGAATGACATCAACATCACGCCACTAACAGGACTGTGCAGGGATATTTATCCCCTGTATTCTTCCCTATCATCTTTACACTCCCTCTCCATCTACATTTTCAGGCCTTGTAGCCAAGACATACTCTAACCTCCCGTTTTTGCCTGCATGTAAATCTTAGTTCTCTGGCCATTCCTTACTTAATGGTGGCCACGTGGCCACGGTCCTCCTACCCAGAGCTGTCTTCTCAGCTTGCCTCTATGGTGTGAAAGCCTCGGCCGCCACCTTGGGAGGAGGCCACAGGAGGGCATTGTGTCTCCATTGTTTAGGTTACACTTTCCATCACTCACAAACCCTTTGTTGGAATAATATGTTGTTGAAATTTGGAGAATATTGTAATTTTATTTTTCTTATATGGCATATATTCCATTTGCCTAGGAACATGAAACTTCTTTACCATTGGTTACCTTTAGTAATTATATGCAAATACATTTTGGTGTTGATCATTATGTCCCAAAATTATCAAATACAGTATTCACTTTCTCAATTTTTGTTTCAATTATTTTTTTTAAAAAAATTTGAGGAGTTTCTTTGAGTTACGACTTTAGAACTTTCTCCCTTTTCTTGCTCAGTGTATATCTTCAGGAGTTCCTGTGATCTGCATGTTCAATCGTTTTAGCCTCACATCCACATGTGTCCTTTACTTTGGATATAATTTTTATATCTTTTGGATATTATTTTTATGTCTTGATTGCATTTTAATTTTTAAAAGTATTTTCTCCTTTTACCTCCTATTTATATTAATTTCTACCAAGCTAATTTGTTCCTGGGTTCCTCCTAACCTTGTTAAATTGTTAAATTGTTCCTTGTTAAATTATATTTACCTTTGAATCCTGCCTTTATTGAGTTCTTATGCTTAATTTATTATTGTGAATTATACTTATGCTTCATGTCATTTTTCTCTTTTAGTTGTTTAAAATAGTATTTTAGAATTATTATTTTATGCATGCTTTTGGTATGCTTTCATAGAATTTTTTGCTGCTAAGTAAATTTAACTTGTAAGTTCTGCATAAAAAAATCTTACCTTTATAGAGTTGTTGCTCATTTTTATGTAAATTCCATCTTACTTAACTTTTAGAGACAGGCTTGGTTTAGATTGCTTTTTTAATTTCAGTGAGCTCTTCCTTCTGTCGTTCTCTTTGAAGTGGTAAAATCATGGCAGCTTGCTTCATCATACTCCCTCCTTTATTTTTCTTACTTGGATCTGGACTTTTTCCTTTATTCTGTCACCTCAATTCTAACCAATTCTAGGTCCGTGCGGAGGAATTCCTTCTGGGTCTGAAGTGCTGTGTGGTGCCGAGCCTCGTGCAGAGTTCTGATGGCTCCTGGAAGTCCACGCTTCCACTTCCACCCGACGCTGCTGAGGGGCTCCTGGACTCAACTCCAGCTGCGTGGACAAACCCTTCTCACCTCAGCTGCCGCTTTCAGTGCCCAGGTTCTTTCGCTTGTTTGGGGATCTCCCGCTTCGTCTCACATCCACCCTTGCTTCCCTGTTTTCTCCTTACAGGTACCTCTAATCTACTTTTCTGCAGCAGGTGGTGATTTTTCCCCTGTGCTTTGAAGTTTAAGATTATACTTTATTATCTAATTATGCTGTGAGTGTTATTCATAGATTTTTAAATTTTATGATGCAGTTTTAGTTGTTTTGTAATTACCTGGGATTTGAAAAGATGCCAAGATTTTGACTGCTACTTCTGCACCTTGTCCCCTGAATCCTTTTGTTCTGGAGTGGATGAGGTTATCTAACATTACTTTTCACTGTTTCTTTATCTGTTTTTCTTATATTTACTTTATGTATCAGATTGCTCTTCATTCTATATTTTATATGATTGTTTTGTATTTTCTATTATTTGCATCTTCTCTTTTACTCTGCTTCAAATCCTACCCTTGTTTCCCTACTGATTCTTCCAGCACACTAACTACTATCACTGCCCGGGTACGACCCACCCATTTGTCTCTCTAGGCTTTCTCTGCCTGTGGTCTAAACAATTACTTTCTCTCTTCTTCCAGGGCAGATTTATTCCTATCTTTAAAAGTTATCTGCCCACATTATATAGTCTTCATTCTAAGGTGTGCAAATGTCTATCGCACACAATCACTCAAAGTCACATACCACAGAACTGTAGTTGGCTCAGCAGGGATGCATATGTGACAATACTTCCATATGATCACATAGGGGCTGAAACCTTCCTCCAGCCTGTGATGGGCTGACAGATCTGACTCCATGAGAATGTTCTAGGCCAGACTCTAAGGGAAATGACTAAACAGACTCCATTTTGCTCTGAGACTCCATGTTATGTAGGAAATAAGCTTCTCCCATGGGAACACCCCGTCTCTGTCCCCATCATCAGTTACTTACCGTGACATGTTTAACAATACAGAATGACAATTCCTATGTAAAGAAAAATTGCTCTCTTTTGATTCCTATTGATCCTAAACAATGTACCATGTGAACAGTGATTGTGTGGATGTTAGTCCATTCTTTAGTTTGTACCTAGGTAAGGGTCGTTTTGACCCACTTCCCCCTCTGTCGATGATCTCATGATGTTAGTTTGTAATTTCGAATCGTAGCAACAGACACTTATGATTTATGTGATTTTTGGTATAAGAACCCCTACAACCCTGTGGTAGGGGCTGTTCTCCCAATAACCATTTTTGGGGCATTGTGTGAGACAGTCAGCCATCAGGCTTAATAAAGACTCTCAAATTTGGACTTCTCAGTGGTGATTGGTCTGTTCTTAAGTTGCGCCCCGCAACAGGCCTGCTAACGTCATAGCCATGGTAACATTTTCACGAGAGATTCCAGGTGCCTGATGCCGCTGCTGTAAACCAGCCTGCTTCACTGCCAGCTGTAGGGAAGCAGAGCACATGCGGTCATGCCCACTACACAACTCCTGATAATGCCAACAAAGGACGTACTGCTGGTTCATGCATACACACCTTGCTTCTTGCATTGTTTTATAGCGTGCACCCACTTACAAGAAAACTTGCTGTGAGATGGCAAATGGCGCTACTAACCCACAGCCCTGCTTACCTCCTTGACTATGATCGCATCAAGAAGCACATCAGGTGACTGACCCACACCTTGAGGGTGTGTAAGTGCCCTCTACAATGTTTGCACAATGATGAAATCACTTGGTGATGCATTTCACAGAGTGCATCTGTGTTGTGGCATGTGAGTATATGTATGTATATACATAGTTTTTTATTTTCTTAATATCATTTCTAATTTTCCATCATCCATACTCAGAAATATTTAAACACTCATACTACACATTAATTTTTATGAAATGCCTATATTTTTATTTTTAATGTTTTAATACATTAAAGTGTTTAACAGAGTTTCCTTTGTAATACAAATCCAGTGATACACAACTTTTAATTTTGCATTTGTGTGTACTAGATGATTTGCCATTTTCCACTTAGATAAAGGCATAGACACTGCATGATTTCAATCTTCTCATATCTTCAAATCCATTTTCCCTCTGGTCAGACTGTCACCTTGGTTTCCATCTTCTTTCAGTAACATAGAATCTGTCCACTGCCTCTAACTTTCCAACTTGTGTACATGAAGATGCCAGACTAACATTTTTTTACTTTGAAGAAAGCATGTTCCTTTAATAAGGGAAGTCATGTTTTTTAAACAAAGATGGGTCTAAATTTGTGCTTTATTTTAGTCAGTTTTTCATCACTGTGATCCAAAGACCTGACAAGAACAACTTAGAGGAAGAAAAGTTCATTTTGGCTCATTGTTGCAGAGGTTCAGTCCAGGGTCATCCAACCTGATAGCGCTGGGCCTGAGTGAGGTAGAACATGATGATGGAAGGGTGAGGAGGAAGAAGGTTTCTCAGCTCATCACAGCAAGGAAGCAGAAGAAGAGAAGGTAGTACCAAGGACAAATATAAACCCCAGAGGCATGTCCCAGGGATCTCCTTGCTTTGGCCACACCCTGTCTGCCCAGTAAAGTCTGCCCATTACAGTTTTCACCCAGTAAATCCATTCAAGTAGATTAATCCAATGATTAGGTTATAGATCTTGTAATGTACTCATTTCACTTTTGAGCATTCTTTTGGGGTACACCTCATGTCTGAACTACAGCATTGTGCCACTGACCCAATAATCCATGCTCATCTCACAATGCAAAAAATATTTAGTTCATTCCCAAGAGTCCCTATAGTGTTAGCAGTCCCAGAATTGCCCCAAAACCCAAATCAAAATTTCTTCTGAGACTCAGGGCAAACTCTTGACTGTGAGCCCCTGCAAAAATCAAAAGAAAGCTACATATATTCAATATATAATGGCACAGAACAAACATTTTCATCCCAAAAGGGTGAATAGGGGCACCGAATGAGAGAATGGGAAAAAAAAAAAATCCAAAATCCAGTCAGGCATATAGTTTTGTAGTTTTGTTGTTGAACATCTGCATTATGATTTTCTCTTCAAAAGTCTTTTGTAGGTCCATCCATATGGTATTGCTGATCACAGCCTACATGGCCTCTCTCTTGACTTGTTTCTGCTTGATTTCTGCAACTTTCCTCAGCACATGTCTGTGTTTCTCGTGTCTCTTCATCTCTGGGGTTCTCTGCTGGAGCTTTGACTTCCTTCTCACTTCTTCACCTATTTCCCATTTAGAGGTTTTCCTCCAGGGATCCCAACCATACTACTCTTTGCCTGACTTCTGAAGTCTTCTTTTGAAATCGTGATGTAAGACTTCATGACTCCCTAATTCCAGCATTCCACATCCTGCAGAACCAGTACTACCTGGATGATGCCAAGTTCTGAAGCCATCTCACACAGTAATCTGGCCTCCTGAGATCATGGCTACCTTTTATTGCTTGGGCATCTGAGCAAGTAAAACAACTCCTTAGTCACCCCTTTGCAAGCAGGATGTCCTCATGGTCTCTTATCAAAGAAATTTTTACTTTAACATCCTTGAGCCTGAGCTGAATGTGGTCCTACCTGTTCCTGAGATGCCCTCAAGCCATCTTTCCTATGTCTTTACATAAAGTATTTAGCATCTCTTTAGTGACTGTAATCTCTTCATTTACCACAACTTCCTTGGCCCCGGTTTTGTATGCACTTTTCTGGCCAAGTTGTCAATTTTTTAAACTTCCCCACTCTCACATCTACTCCTGATTTTCACAGCAAATTTAGCTAAAAGCTGCCAACAATATCCATGCTACCACTGAATGTTGTGCTGCCTTGAAATTGCCTCTGCCAGAATAATTCATCTTATAGAAAGCCTCAAGACATGGGAAAAAATATGCCAGAATGTGATGCAGATTGCTCCTAGTCAAAGTTCAAAAGAGTCCTTCTTCTCTGAAACCTCATGAGTCCAGAATATATTGTCCATGCTCCTACTGTCATTATGGTCATGTGAGTTCCCACCCTAATCACCTATTAAGCTACATGTCAACATTCTAAAGTTTTTCCAGATTTCATCTTTAAAATTTTCCAAATCCCTCCCACAAACCTGCTCCAAAAGCTTTCAAATCACATGGTCAGGTTAATCACAACAATTCAGTATCTCAGTATCCTCTCAGTTTTAGCTAGCTTTTTGTCACTGTCAAAAGACCTGACCAGAAACAAAAAGTTTATTTGGGCTTTGGTTGCAGAGGTTCAGTCTATAGTCTGCTGATTCCATAGCTCTGTGCCTGAGGTGAAGCAGAATATTGTTGTGGTAGGACATGGAAGAGAAAGCTGCTCAGTTCACAATAGCTAGAAAGCAAAAGAGGAGGTGATGAATGTGCCAGGGACAAAATATGAACTCCCAAGTTATGCCTTCAGTGACCAGCTCCCTCCATCCATGCCCTATTTGCCTACAGTTACAACCCAGTTAATCCATTCTTGTGAATTAATCCACTGATTAAGTTAGAGCTCCATAGTCTACTTATTTCACCTCTGAACATTCTTGCATTGTCTAACACATGAGTTTTGGGGGACACTTCATATTAAAACCATAGCATGCATTTTATCATCAATTCTATTTACATGTAGGTGAATTCTTCAAATTTACAGATGTAGATATTTCCTTAAATTATAGGCATTTTACTCTGTTCTTTATAGAAGTTTTCCTATCTTCTATGTGTCCTTTTGTCTTCAAGGTACTTAAGCTGTTCACAATTCTCTACATTTGCTAAAAGTCTCATGGTTTTAATCACTTCGTATTTTTGCTTTGTGTTATGAACTATTACTTTCACGTGACTCTAGGGCCATCAGTATACATGCAGAAAATGGCCATCATTGACTTTGTTCCCTTACAGAATACTTAGTTGATAAACCATGCTGGCTTGTGTTAAGTCCCATCATATTTTAAATTTCTCCTGTATCTCTCATTTCTGCTTTTGTTGGCTGAATTCACTCATTTCCTGACAGTTGATTTTGTGTGTCAGCTTGACCGGGCCACAGGTGCCCAGCTGTGTGACCAAAAGCATTCTGGATGTATCTCTCAGCGTGTTTCTGGATGATATTAACATTTGACTTGGAGGAATGAGTAAAGTCGATGTCTGTGGGCCTCATCCAAGCAGCTCAAGTTTTGAGTCAATGAAACTGGCTTCTCCTGAGCAATAGGGAAACCTCCTAGTCTGAGCTTGGACTTGAACCACTGTATCATTTCCTCCCTGGCTCTCTGCTCTGCTGGCCCAGGCTACACTGAGAAGATGCTCTTTCAGTCACCATATCATGTGAGTTGACTCCTCAAAATAAATTTCGGCCTGTGTCTACATCCTAGCTCTTTTATTTCTCTGGAGAGCCTGGACTAATATGATTTCCTCTGGCAGCTGTATTTTGCAGATTGTATTGTGTCCAAACTTTTTCTCCTTTGCTTTTATTGGGTGCCCTCAGGTGCTGGTCGCTTTGCCATGATGACTCACTGGAGTGTACACCTTTTGGTTAGACAACCTGTAAGAGGAGATGTCTCTTGAGCGGTGAAGGCAAAGGATAGGTCTCTTTCTGACCTGATAGGAGAGAATGCACTAATCTTCCTCTTAGAATATCCAGCCCAGTCCTTTCAGGAACTTTTTGAGCATGCAAAAGCAATGATTGATCAGATGCAGGAAGTACTTGAGACTGCACAGGGTTCACATACTTCTAGGGAACAAGTTCTCTCCATGGTCCCCGAGTCTGTCTTCCCTATCCTAAATTTACCTGTGTATTATCCCAATTCAATAAATCCTAACATCCCTTTAGAATCAAAATATACAGTTTGAATTTGGTAGAGAAGGCAGAGGAAGCTGTATTCAAAAGAGGATGGCAAGTTCAAAGCCAACCTCAGCACTAGCAAAGTGCTAAGGAACTCAGTGAGACCCTGTGTCTAAAAAAAAAATACAAAATAGAACTGGAGATGTGGCTCTGTGGTTGAGTGCCCCCGAGTTCAATCCCTGGTATCCCCCCCGCCAAAAAAAGTTAGCACCCAAAAGATTTCTTACATTTTTTGAGTATAAACTTTGTAATTTTCCCAAATTTCATATTTTAATAAAATTATTCACTAAAAATAAAATTACTTTTATCCTTATTCATATCTCTTCTGGAAGTCTTTAAATGTTTCTTCAATGCAGTTGAGAAGAATCAAAACACATATACAGAACAATTAGGAAAAAAAGTAGACATTTAGAAAAAAAAAAGTCTATTTTGAAGAAAATGATACTTATTTCTCTTCCAGCTACTTGTGCTTCAATTGATAACTGATTTTTCTACATTTTATAAATAGTAGCAAAAAATAAAAATAGTAAGAAATTGTGTGATCAATTGCCTGATTTACTGGATATGTACTTATTCAACTTATATTTGATTCTCCCTCCCTAACCATCTTGTCCTGTACTGATCTCTCACTTTCCCTGAACAAACCTATCAAAACACTATTCTTAATTAGGCACTGTACAAACACAGGACAGAGTCAGAAACAGACAAACCAACCAAGGATTGTACAGTATCATGAATCATCTCACACTTCTCAGGAGATCCAATGGTTTTCCCAAAACCCAGTCAACTTATTTACTAATTTTAAATTGTGTTCCTGTTTTCGCCTTATAACTTTTAAAAGTTATTTAAAATATTTTTTCATTAAAGATAGCAGCATTTTATTTTATTTGGAAAATGGGACCAGAATATATTTAAAGGAAAATCTGAAAGAAAAACTTAAATTTACACCAAATTTTAGAGGTGTCTAAACATATATTAGGGAATGATCAAGGTACTTCTAGCACGCCAAGCCTGCCTACGGTGGTGATCCTGGAACACACTCTCCAGGTGAGGAGGAAATACAGAGAGTGCTGTCTGAGGGCTATGCCTGCCAACTTTCCTAAGCAAGTGGAGTAGAAAGAGTCAGAACTGTGTGGGACTTGACCCAGAAATGCATTAAGTCCAGGAGGCGGAGAGAGGAACAAGAGAGAGAGACTCACTGGAGAGAAGCTTTCCAATTATGCAGAATGTTTCTGTCTAAAACTTATTCCTTAAGGAAGTAACCTTGGGCTTTGAAACAGAGTTCTTAAAACAGCCAAGTAATTTTCTCTCAAAATTTCTGTAGCTAAAAAGGAACAAAGATCCTGAGAAACTACAACCCAAAGTAAGAATCTATGCCACAATATTTATATTTAAGCAGCTTTACTTGGGTTCTCTGTGGCAGGAATCCCGGGGAAGTGAGGGTGCGGGTAATGTTCACCACAAGGAGGGCCAGACGGGTTCCCTCTCTTTTGGAATCCTGTACCAAACAATTTTCAGGATCTGAATACATTATTGACAATGTAAAAATAGATAAGGTTGCACAGCTAAACATGGTGACTGAAAGTGCATTTGCAAGAAAGCTGAATGTATCTGAGGATTCCCTATTAGTAATCGAGATGAGATGAGGAGGAGGATTTGGAAAAGCGCCTGTTACGACAAAATGCATCTTTCTCAAAATGCTTCCAAGAAAGGAGACAGAAGGGTTAAAAGTTTTTAAATAATGCTTATTAAGGTTTTTTTTTTTTTCATACATAAAAGATCCTCCACCAAAAAGGAGAACTAATACGTAATCATAAAAGTCCGGACCTTCTTCCCGCTCCTCTGAGGGACAGGGGAGCCACTCCCCCATGCTCTACAGTCCCCACAGCAGGTCTTCTGACGCCAGCCTCTCTGATGTTCCCGCTGTCAGGAGGCAGCAAAGGCCCACAAAGCTGTGGAGCGCGACCTGGATGGTTAAGACGCTCGCTGTGCCTTCGGCCTTGAGTCTTCTAAGAAGGAGAGCCACCGAGGAGGTTCTCTGCCCTTCTTTCTGCAGCATGGCAATGACATTGTGGCTGTCTCCCCCATTCCTTCAGAGCATTTAAATATGAAATATAACACTCAGCTCTTGATTAGTCTCGATCCAGACCCATACTCACTAAAAAACCATCAAAATCTGTCTTGATTTTGTGACTGGTCCTATGGATAGAGAGATCATGGACAGAAAACTAATGAGGCAAAGTGCAGGTCGGTTATGGTGATAAATTAACACCTGCCTGGCTCTCTCAGGCCCCCCTGGTGTGCAGCTAAACACCCCCACAGGACAGAATACTGAAGATAGACACTCGTGTAGCAGGCAGGACGCCCCAAGCACAGGCACAGGGTCCAAGGAATAGTCCTGCCCAGTCCAGCACAAGGTTTGCTCAGTTTTCACGGGAAATAAACCCAGTCATTTCTCCTAAAAGATAGCAATGCCCTAACATAGAAAAGTCTATGTACTCACATTGTAAAGGGCTGCTGCTCAATTTTGCTATAGAGAAAATTCAAATGCTATGACTTCTTTCAATAATCTGGATAAGTTAGATTTCTACTTCTAGATCCTGCGTGATGCTGACACTAACATGCTATTTTTTTAAAAAAGCTTATGTATCATTTAAAATCATAAATTCCTCTTGAAAGTCCTTTCCTGTAGAATTACTCCAGGAAATCTGGTTTAATCTCTATGCTGTTCATAAACACTGGCGTTTCTCTGCCTCTCTGGTCTCTCCTGGGCTGTGAACCCTATCCTATAAAGAATAGCATCCAGCCTGTATCCTTGAGGAGCTGGGCTGTGAATGACCAACTTCATCATGAACGATATCCATAGCTTCTCGTGAAGAAAAACATTAAAAAATCTGATGATTGTAAAATCTGGTTGCTTCCTTCCAGATTAGATCATGTCACTCAAAATGTGGACATACATGGAATGCACCGTAGGACTCTTTTGTCACTGTTGGTTAGGATTCCATTGGTGTGAAAGGTACTACTGCTGAAGAAATGACACTCTGAGGAACATCTTAATTTGTAGGAGTGGATCCTTTAATCTCCAGGTGAAGAATTGGGGCACCATGTTTGCCCTCGTTGCAGTGATCACACACACACCCCACAGGCAAGTTTGATGGCCCTAGGTCCAGAGCAGGGGTCTTTCGTTTCATTTCCATGCATCATTTACAAGTTGCTGGGTGATTCCACCAAGTCAGCACATCTCACCAAGTTCATGCAAAGTGAATTTGAAAGGAAGTAATACATTCTGTGTTATCTAGGCGTGTTTGCTTCTGCCCATTGATCACATTTGAAACCCAAGTCAGTCAGGAAGAAAGATTGATATCTGGGTACATGCTGGGAGCTGCAGGGCTGTGCACTCAGGAGTGCTGCAGTTCATTTCTAGGCAGCAACTTGACGGAAGCATGCTTTGTATTCTAAATTTAGAATGTCAGAATGCAAACGACATTTTTACATAAACATGCGTGGAAAAGCATACTCATAAAACAGTTATGTATTTAACAATACTATTATAATTTATGGTTTTGAATAAAACATGATTTGAAAAAATTAAAGTCATTTTAAAAATCAGTCTAATGCTTTAGGGGATTTAAAATTTCTAGTTTGGGGAGCATGCGACCTATTAATTCTGGTTTGTACTGAGCACTGAAAGGATAGCATGGCCCTTCTCTGAGGTGGGAAAGATAGAGAAAAGCAGGGGTCGTCATGCACTGAAATACAAGAAGGAGCATCAGGTGGTGTTCTTGCAGTACATGAAGCAATCGTAGCTCCAGGTACCTGGTTAGTATTGTTTGAAATGTTGGTGGTAATTAAGCAATAGAATAGGATGGAATTAGACAAGGAAGGATGTGGGGAGAGAAACCAAGTGTTACAAAGCCAAGTTCTAACACCCTCCAAGTGTAGAAGGCAGCAACAAGAGGACTGAGCAATAGTAGGAATGGAGGTTAAATGCTGGTTAAATAAGAAAAGAGCTGAGAAAGTTGAGTTTCAGAGACCAAAGGAAGACAGTCTTTCCTGAAGCACTGACGATCTGAAATGCTGCTTTTGAATCACTAGGTAAGAACCACAAACTGGAATTAGTGGGGGAAAGTCAATGGACAGGAAGGCACAAGGAGATTTGGTGAAATAATAGAAGTGAGGGCAAAAGAGAGACTAGCTGGAAACTGCCAACGCAGGTGCCGCTGGCTGCAGAAGGAAGCAGAGACTCCAGACCATGACTCACCTGAGTTCCAGGCAGACTTAGTTGATCTATCCCAGGAAGACAGGTTTAATCTAGGAGGAGAAGAAATGATAATAATGTGTTGAAGCCCAGGAATAAATGAGAAGCAATGTGATGACGACTGAGCCCGGAAGGCTGGCTCAGGTAGCAGAGACAACTGCCCGTTGTAAACTGGGTAAGAGAACGTGGACAGACTCTTTTTCTCATCGAAACAATAAACAAAACCATTGAGTGAAAATAAGTATGAGATTAAGAGACATCATTAGAGCAGGAAAGAATAGATATGCAATCATTACCAAGACACATGGAAGATCAAATGATGTCATGTGCATGTGTGCATAGACACAAAGAATCACTATCATGTATGATTTTAATGCACCAATTATAAAAGAGTGGAAGAGCGAGTTGAATTAAATGCTGTGGTTTTTCAGACCCTTTGATGGTTGAATTGGAGGTTGCCAATTATGACTTTGGAATGTAAGCAACTGCATTCAGTGTGGTTTTATATTAATATTTAGCTTCCAAAATCTTCTGGGCTCCAAAGTAGAAAAGATGAAGAGCTGAAATTGTGTAGGACTGGGATCTGCAGTTGGGCTTCAGCAACTGATGGTGCAGGAAAGGAGAGGAGAGAGTTGGAATCCTAGACAGAAAAGGAAGCCTGTGAGGGTCCCTGGGCGGCAGTCGTGGGCGATCAGAGGGCGGATGGAGTCTGACTCTGCTGTGAGAAAGGCCCGTCTGGAGAGGGTGTTGGAAAGCAGGCAGGACTGTGTTGACGGGGTCACCATAGGTGACGACGTGGTCTAGCATGTCCTCCATGCACACGGCAGAGGCGGGAACAGGCTGTGCTGCTGGGGCTGCGGGCCCTCCAGGCTCCCTTTCAGTCCATCTTCCACCTGTGCACCACACGCAGCATCAACCCAGAACCGGACCCCATCCATCCACATCGCCCAGATTTACCTACACGGATCTGCCTTGGAATGTTTCCAGGTTCTCACGACTTGTCTTCCTCTTTCAACCAAGGTCTTTTGTAACCCTTCTGACATCCCCCCACTTCCCAGCAAAACCCAAAACAAAATAAAAGAAAGAAAAAAAGAGTAAGATTTGAAACCCAAATCCAAGAACACCCAAGTTGCTCTGAAATAATGATGGGTGCCCAAACTGGATTCTCCCTTCTCATCATCTAAAACCTCATCGGTAAACATGAGGAACACGTGAAGCACTTCAAGACAGGCTTGGGGCATAAGCAGAGGCAGAGGTAACAAGGGAGGTGACACTGTGGGAAGAGCCGAGTGTTGGGATCACAAGGGACAAAGAGAAGAGGGCGAGGCTGCTAGAGAGACCGGCAGCATCATCCAGGATGAAGAAGGAAGCTCTGCACATCTCTCCCCGCTGGAAACTGTGGACGGGCCACACCTGCTGAAGAAGAGACGCGCCCGAGTCAAGACGCCACTCTCGCCTAACCAGGCTTCCTACCGCTCCACTGCTGATCCTGCTTTGTAAAATGACACGGCCGACAGGAAATACCAGATGCTTACTCCATTCGAAACGCTATAACATCGTAGCAAAGACTAGGTGCATTAGAAAGAGCAGGAACTTATTTCTCATGGCTCTGGAGTCCAAGGTCAGGGACTGGCTGGTCCTGTTCAAGAGGACCTGGTGTCCGCTCCAAGATGGTGCACCACTGCTGTGTCCTCCTGAGGAAAAGAGATGGGGGGACAAGGGGAGAGGAGAGGAGAGGACACGACGGGACAGGGAGGAGAAGAGAGGAACACTATCCTCGCAGGTCAGACCCGATGGAAGTTGGGTGAGCTCCCTCTGTCAGGCTGGCTTCTTGAGAAGGGTACTAAACCCATTCACGAGGGCCAAGCTGTCCCTACAGGATGTTCCTCTTCATACTGTTGCATTGGGGATAAGTTTCAACATGAATTTTAGAGGTGACAAAAAGCATTCAAACCTTAATAGCATCTAAAAATATTATAGCTATCCATCTATTTTTAAGTCTATTTTGTTCTGTGTCTTTCAAAGGATCTGTCCATTTCATCAGCGTTATCCATTTTTGGAGCATAAATGTATCTGTAGTCTTCACATCCATTGATTTTTCTCCATTGTTCTACTGTTCTCAATTTCATAGATTTCTGGTCTTTTCATTATCAAGTCCTTCTGACAGCTTTTGATCATTTTACCAAAGGTATTAGTCAGTGCATTAAGACAAAGAAAAGAAACAAAAATTTGTAAGTGGAAGGAAAAATATAAAGCTGTCTTTATTAGCAGAAGGAACCACTAAAAATCTATAAGGCACAGAATACAGGGTTAATATTCAGACCAACTTTACTTCTATATATTATCAGTGAGCAGAAATTAAAAATTTAAACTGGTACTTACAGCCGCATCATAAATGACTTAAGGATAAATCTAGCAAAATATGTACGAGATTTTTATGCTGAAAGCAACAAATTTAATGTTGAAAGAACATAAAAAGACTTAACTAAATCGAGAGAGAAACCACATTAAGTCATTGGAAATCCAATACTGTTAAGATATTGTCCTCGTCTGTCTTTCGCAGCTGTGAAAAAATGTCTTAGATTGGATAATTTACAAAGATCAGAAATTTATTTCTCCCAGTTCTGAGGAGTCAGGGCACTGGTGCTTTGGGCCGGCAGCCTCTGGGGGTCCGCGGATGGCAGAAGGGATAGAAGGCAAAAGGAGCAGACCCAGCGTCCTCCCTGTGGAAGAAGAGAAGGCCACGCCAGGCTGGGGCGTGCTCCTCCAGCCCTCCCACAAGTGCTGATCCAGGGCTCACCTCCCCAGAGGCCCACCTCTTAACAGGCCTCAGTGGGGATTAAGCTTCAGCATGAATTTGACAGAATCACAGTAAAACCCAAGCGTAACCAAATTTACTTACAGATTCAATTCAAAGCCAATCCCAAACTTCAGCAGTGATGGTTTTGAGAACTGTGCGCCTAAAAAGGTTGGACTTTATGTCATGTCAAACCCGATGTAATATAACATGTGCCTGTGGATGTAACGATTGAAGTGGTGTTCTTCCTGTGCTCATTGTTGGGGGATCTTAACAGAAGGGCAGTGCTGAAGGGCAGGGCTGTGGTGTGGCCACACACCTCTACCAACACCAAGGGATGTCCTTGGTGCAGCCCAGGGGCTCCTCTTCGTGCAGTGAGGGATGAGACCACATCCTGTTATAAGTCAGAATGGATCATTTTTATGGAGCTGGAAACATTTAGAGACCATCAGCATAAATCGTGACCCATGACTTGTAAAAAAAACAAACCTTAAAATTTTGAGGGATGGAAGATCGTTTCTAGGAGCCCCATTTAGCTCAAACCTTCCAATTAAACATAGCCAGTGAGGGAAGACTTCATGGCTTCAGCTAGATAAAGGTTTATGGAATCTATCACTTGATGGTGATTTATATAAGCCTTACTAAAGTCAGCAGGGTCTGAACTCCTAGATTTCATTCATCAGTTTCTTGGGGGACTTTGTGCCCAAATTCACTCTTATTACCTGATAGAATGAACATAAGATTTATTCTTTTGTAGCTGAACTTGTGGAAGTTATGTACTAATTTTAGTAAGAACTGAATTGGGGGTTGGTCTAGTACCTCCCTGAGTGGGTTGATGATTAGTGCTTGCCCTGGCTCTGTATAAATACCCTAAGGAAATTATTTCTGTCAGCACTTCCTTCTAAATCAGGGCCCAGGAAATTGGTAAGGAAGGTGTTTTTCTTTACCCATGAATGCAAGAAAACCTTTACAGTGTCAAGTCATATTCCACCTCTAATTTTCCTTGATTTGGTTGATTGCAAAATGAGACCTTTTCAAATTAACATAGGAGATACCAGGATATAAATGACTTAGCATAATGTATGCCATAATGTTAATTTTACCTAATTTCTTAAATGATCATAAGGATAGAGTTGAAGTGTTTGCACACTATTAGAAAGATATTTTCTTCCTAAGGGGATAGTTCTGAATGCATCATGTCTCAAATATTTTAATTTCTAGGTTGCAATACTTTATGAATACGGTGTGTTTTTAAATCCACCATTTCTTGTTCTTTTATCAATGGTGAAAAGTGATGACTGACTATGAAGAGTCACCAAATTCCACCAAAACAATTACCTTTTATCTTAATAGCATTTATACTCACACGCCAACATGATGTTGCTTTGTCATTTTTATTTGTCCTGCAATTTTATCTCAGAATTTGTTAATTTTTCCATCATCCATTTTTTTAAAACATGATCTTTCTACAATAATGTGTGTAAATACTTTTTCAAATTGAAAAGATGGGAACCAAAATCCAGGGTCAAATACAGAGGGATTGAAGGTCAAGATTGATGACTTACAGCAAGAAGGACAGTGTCTGATTTTTCCATTCATGACAGAGCCTTTTTGATACCATTTTAACCCTGGAATCTATCAAATGATTTATATCATTAAGTGGAAAAAATATTACCATTCTCGAATGGTGTCTTTATAACTGCTACAGGTTCAATTGATTCAAATATTGAAATACCCTAATGGATATTTCATGGAATATCTTATTGGAGAAAAATTGGATTGCACTTAATTCTTGTTCAGCAGTAAATGAGCAACTATGCTGTCTATTACAGAAGTATAGTGTATTGACTTTGCTTTCTGCACACAGTATATTTTCTAAGAACTTTTATTGAGTCTGAATTTTTATTTGTTTTATTCATGTAAGTTGCTGAAAATTATATGGAATTTAAAAATCTATTCTAATAGTCTTTGACCTCAGATGACATCTTAACTGGCCACTGTAAACCCAGACAATGTTGGCAGGATTTCACTTTGAGAAGCACAGTAAAATGGAGTTTTATAACATGTATCTACTCCCAGAGCCGAGTTGGTGGAGATGAATTAAGTCAGAGTTCTCAGTGGGAAGCCGCAGCGCCGGGGCTTAGCTCCTGTCAAGTCTCATCAGTGAAGCAAGGTGTTGGTCAATACTGAGATTAGGAGCACTAAGGGAAATCAACAAGAACCATAATGGGTGGCACGGGGGTGGCACTGTTTCCTCAGAGCCATTCTCCCTGAATATCATTGGTGGGTGGTCTCACTTCTTGGCAAGCGTGGAGCATAATAGCTACCATGGTTAAGTCACAAAAATGACCTCATTTCTTCAGTTATTTTTTTTTTTTGCCATTCAAGTGAATGTGTCAGTGGGGTTGTTTGTGCTGCTGACAGACAACGTAAGAAAGCTCTGCCACAGCGCCCCAGCCCTCCAAAAGAAAACCTCATGCACTCACAGAGAAGTGCTCCCTGGGGAGAGCTGGGGAGCTCATGGCGGAGGATGAGAGGACCAACCTGCAATGGTCTTCTTGCCTCCTTTCCATAACTCCCTTTTCTTTCATGACTGCACTTCACTAACCCTCGATTTTATGGAGTTGTACTAGAACCCAGAGGATAAAAATACCCTCTAATTATAATTGTAGATTTACAGATTACTGAGTTGGAAAAAAAATCCTATCACTGTCCACAGAGAGCTTGGACTTCTCTGCCCTTTTTTCCTCCACATCTCATGCACAGTGCGTACCAGAACGTGGTGCAGCGCGTTTTCCCTGTGAGACCGGTCCCCGGACAGCCCGTCATCGTGTAGCCGGTCTGCCTCTTAGGACTAGGCAAAGGCTGGTCCTCTCTATGTGGCAGCTTTCCATATTTCACTCCAATTTTTAATTTTTATTTTATTCTTTTACAAAAGGAATATTTAAATACCTTCTTTGAGGACAAACTTGAATTGTTCCATCATTTCAGTTTTGGATTTAAAGTACATTCCAATTTTTTCTACCTCCATGTTAAAATGTGTTCTGTAATAAGAGTCATTGGAGATACCAGAATTTCCTGCAAAATCTTTACAAATTCTGTTTTAAATTTCTTCAATGATATGATGGTTGGTAGTTCAGCTCCTAAGATGGTTTTACTTTTAGAAGAATCAGAAAAAACTGGGACAAATATTTTATGTTCCAGTATAATGTCACATTCCTTTAATGTATGTAGTATCTGTGAGATTCATTCAGCCCTTTATAAATGCATTTATTCATTTATTGAAAGTATGCAAGGTCATAAGTTAGATTTATAAGATATAGAAAGAACACTCAGTCAGTCATCCATCCTGGTAATAGGAGATCACAATAACTAATAAACATACACATGTCATTTTATAGTGTAACATTAATCACGTAAGGTTGAATGTCAGAGTGATTCAGAAATTCAAAGATGATTTTTAGATAGGGATGAACTGTATTTTATTATGCTAAGTTTTCCATACAATTTAGTGTCTAATTTGTGTTTGCATTTCTATTTAGCTCTTTTGCTTAGCAGTAAAAAAATTAAAGCTCAAAAATTTATTGTGACATCTTCCAGAATATGGGCTAGGTTGCTGAGCGACCACAGAAGATCCCAGGGATGTCGTGTGAGACGTAAGGTCTATTGCAAGAAGCTCACAGGAAACGTTCAGCAGCAACAGGCTGGACAGACAGCAGCTCGACCCTCCCAGCACGTCCCCATCCTTCACGGTGGTACTCCCCAGAGTCCAGGGGTGACTGGCTGGACAGACCACATCTTCCTCCCTCAGGGTGCTCCACCAGAAAGTTTGTAGAACCTCAGCATCTCCATCCCTCACAGAGCATTGTCCCCAGGCGGCAGGCTGGAAGATCACCTATTCTCTCACGGTGCTCTCTTCTGCCCCGTTAGCAGGAAGGGGGACTTACTTGCAGGTTAGGTTTGCTTTGTCTTATTGTGAGGCCAGCATTCCAAAGAACTTTGCATACGTGCAAGAAAGCAGTTTCTCCCACAGCCCCAGTTGTCCTCGTCTCCAGTGCTCGAGAGAGTGTCCATGTACTCAGGACGGCGCTGATCTGCACGTTCAGGGCTGTGTGTGCTCGCAGGGTCTCCTTGACTTGGTGAGGTTCTCTGAAATGGAAGGAAGCATTTAGGGACATTGTGGTGTTTTACTGTCCTTTCCACCCCTAGGATAACCATCATCATAATTTCCTAAATATAGAACATTTAATTAAGTGAAATATTGCATGATAATGTGTATAACATTGTCACTCCACAGTTGTTGACATGCTATTGATGCTGATATTTGGACTGGTCCTCAAAACCTTTGAAACCTACGGTCTATAACCTAAGCAAACAAAATTAGATTGTATTGAGTAAATTTCACATATTTACTGGGCACTTAAATAGGTAAGTTTACGTTTATTTTTCTCCAAAAGACAGCAAGGTAGACATTATCAGATCCAACATTACAGAAAAAGTAACACAAGCTCAGATTTGTTCAGTCATCAGCTTTGTTGTGGAGGGTGGTCTCAGATCCGTCCTGGCCTGACTGCTGGGAGCCGTGGTTCCCTGTTCTTCACTTTTCAGTCGACTTTGCCATTTCCATGCCCAGGAAAATGTCTTGTGTGACCGGAACTGGGGATTTGCAGGGTAAGTGGCCAGAGAGGGCGCTGTGTTCAGCTGCTTCTCAGTCAGTGGTCACCATGGTTAGTGTCTGTGTTTGGCTCCTCCTGGCTTAGGCCGGCTGGCGAACCCGCACGTCTCTCTTTGAAGCTGTTGAAGAGGGTGTGATCGTTCAGCCTTCCTCAGGGTGTATCACGTAGCCACCAAAGAGAACTGGAAGGGCTTGGCCCAGGATCTGTCCTCATGCAGCTCTAATGAGAAGCCACTGGAAACATTTTAATGTGCAGATTTTAAAGTTCAAATGAGAAGAGAAGCAGGGAACAGAGGAAGTATGAAACCAGTACAGCTTCGGGCTCCGCTTCCTCTCGTGTATGAGGATAATGAAGTTAGTGTCTATGTTTCAGGAGAATGGATGATGACATCCACTATTGATCTCTGGACAGGCTGAGAACAATATTATAATAATCCATACCAGTCAGCTTGACCTTTTACTGATTTGGCCTTTACCACGAGTAGGAAGGAAAAGGAAGAATAAAATAAAGTTGCCTGTAAGAGTCAAGGACAACACGGGGATTGTCACGTCCCTGGACTTTATTATTATTTATCATTAAAGCACTGTGATCCATCAAGCCATTAATCTCATTAAGACCTGAAAGTCAAGAAGACAGGCCACAGGGATGCTTCATAGGATCTGCATGGCAGTGAACTTTAAACAGTTTTCAAGGTCTTTTGACCTTGAAACAGGCCTTAAGAGTAGTATGATGGGTTGTGAATATCTGTTAGTCCCATAAAGTTTTCCAGAATCTTCCCACTTAAAATTAATTTCCCCTTCCTACATATTGCACCTTTATCTTAGTTCATAGTTTGTAATCATTGAATGTAACACTTCAATGACTCTTAGAACTGAGTGTGTGTGGCTAAAGCCACAAACTCAGTAGGACTTCTGCCTTCTCCACTGGACAGTAGTTCCTGGATGTTAAACTAGTCCTCTCAAATGTCTTTGTTACCTGAACTTCACGTCTCAGGATATTAGTGATACAGTTACCTGGGTAGGAAAAGCAGTTCAGGCTGAGGAAGATGCACGTGGATGTGGGCAGCATCTCCAGGCTCTGAGATGCAGGAGTCTGTGACCACACCAGTGCTACAGCTGCAGAAGAGAAGCACAGTCAAGCAGAGGAGGGGAGAGCATTCTGCACAAAACCAGAAGTGAATCTTCAGTGCAGGTCAGGACGATTCAGGTTAAGACTAACTTTATTTTCAGAGTCATGAAGACTGTGTGAAGAGTAGGGATGAGTGTATCTGACATGCACACCTGCATGATTATTCTCATTTATTAAACTTTAGGGATGCCACATGCATATGGATAGGATCAGCGTACTATGAACAGGGTAGTACCACACAGTGTCGTGGTATGGGAACTGATGCCAGAATGCCAGCTTCCAGATCCTGGCTCTGCCAGTCACTCACTGCGTGATAGGAGACTATCACATCTTTAGGCCTCATTTGTAAGATGGGAGTAATAAAAGTCATATCTGATGGAGAAGAAAATATTTGAATACAAGCTTCAATGAGAAAATTTTTATGACTTCATGTTGATTGAGAACTAGATACACCCCCAAAAGTGTGATCCATCAATCCAAAAAGAAGTTGAATTGAGATTTTATTAAAATTTACAACTATTATATTTAAAATATACAATTGAGAAAGAGACAGAAAGGAGATGCAAAGTGTTCATCTAAGCTTGCACCCAGTCTACATAAAGAAAACAACTCAATAATAAGGAGGAAAATGCTATAATTCAATTGAAATATGAGGGAAAGATTTGAATGGACATTTCATTAAAGATTTGTAATATTTGATTAAAAATACCTGAAAACATGTTCAACATCATTAGACCTTATGAAAATGCAGTTCAGAATCACAATTAGAGTTCATTTCATATTCACTACAATGACTATAACAAAAAAGAGAAAATACCTACTGCTGGCCAGGATGAGGAGAAGGTGGAACACTGTTATATTTCTAGATGGAATATAATATATTATAGATATTTGGAAAAACAGTGTGGCAGTTTCCTAAACAACTGCCAAAACAACTGTTTTGTTTACAAAACAACTGTTTTGGTAGTTAAATAAAACTACCAAAACAACTAAGCAATTCCACTGTAGGAATCTGCCTATGAGGAATGGAAACGTGTCTCCATAAAGAAATGTAGCAGTCCTGTTCATAATAACCCAACCCTGGACTAATCCAAAGTCCTGTTACTGAAGAATGGAAAAATAAAACATGATTTATCTATTGAGAGGCACGTTATTTAGCAATGAAAGGAAAGAGCTTCAGATTCATGTGATGATGCAGACACCCTAAAACACACTGTGGGTGACAGGGGAGGAAGGAAGAATACATGTTCCTGAAACTGTTGTATGAACCAGTGGAACACGGAAATTTAGAGACAGAAGGAAGATCAAGATTGTTGGGTTGTGTTGATAGCAGGTATCAGCTAAAGAGTTTGGGGGATGTTTGGGTTTGAGAAAATGTTCTAAAAGTGTATTGTGGTAATGTAGGCACAGCTCTCTACCAAATCATCTAATTCTACACATAAATGGGTGAATATCAGTGTGTATATTACCCCTCAATAAAGCATTTAAAAATATACATGAGATAATAATAAAAAAGACTAAAACAGGTATGATCCCTAAATACCTAGTAAAGTTTTTAAAAGTGGGAATATACATATGGTTTAACTTATATGAATGACAACCAAATACATCAATTTTTGGAGATTTTGCAACCAACTAGAAAGTCACAAAGTCACATGAAATTTACCTACTATGTTGCATAGAAAGCATTTCACAAAAGTTATGAGTAGTTAGTAATTTTAAATACTATCAATATTATTGATATGAGTACATGTGCATGTCTATTTATGTTCATTTTATAAATTTAAATATATTCCATTTGGTTGTATTCTTTCTCTTTATATTAAAACTTTTTTTTCTTATCACTTGAATATAGGTCACAGAATTATGTGCTTTTCCGTCATGGAAATGATCATTGTTTTACTTTTATTTCTACAAACTTTTGAGAAATTGCATTCTTTCTGAATATTCTTTCATTTTTTATTTTGAAATGCAAGATGGAAATAGAAAAGGGTAAATGTTTAACAATGGTCTCCATGATGATAAAATGAGTGTCTCTCTACCTTCTATCACCTTCAAAATTAGAATATTATCAGTAATTTCCCTGCTGTGCCTGGCTCACTTGTCCTTTCTCCTGACAGTCTTCTTCTCAGGAGTAGCAATGGTCCTGATTTTTTGTGCTAATTATCCATTTTCCTTTTTTAATAGCATTAACAGCTGTGTATATCTGTGTGTTTCTTATTAAAATGTGCATCATTTATAGTTTGAACTACATAAAGTGGAATCACACCACGTGCCTTTTCTCTGACTTTCAACATCGAGTATTTGAGATTAGCACTCATTTTATCCGCAAATTCACTTTTAATTTCACTAATGATAAAACTACATGGAACTGACACTTAACTAGGTTTTATCCAGCAAGTAGAGGAGGTAGAATACCCAGTTCTCCCTGTGTGGATGATACTCTGAACACGGCTTCTGCTGTCTGGTGTCTCTGGGGTGGACAACTTCACTGCTTAGTGCGGGATGGTCACATGTGGACACTCACGTGGTAATGCAGAATGCTTTTCAGTTGGTTGTACCACTGCTGGGCAGGTGTATGGCATGGGTCCATACTGCCCCCATTCTTCGTGATACCTGGAACATCTTGTGCTTGGCCAATCTGAGGACGAGCGATGGAAATTCATTATGTTATTTATGTTTCTCTGATGATTAATGAATGAGAACAGTCTTCCGATGAGGAGTGTCCTTTTCTATGAAGGTTCATTTCCAAGAAATTTATATTACTGACAAAGTTGCCATTAAAATAACATTTAAATACTTTTATGTTTATTGTTGAGATGTGGAAATGCATTCTTTATATCTTTTTCTTGTATTCAGAAATTTTGTCCATTTGCCGTCGGAGCTGCTACCTTAAGTCTCCTGCACCCCAGTGCACGGGTCGAGGTCACGTGGGAGTCGTGTTGAGGCCCCTGGAGTGTTGGCTGTACTGGAGAACGACCCATGGCTCCCAGGTGCCCTTCTTAATACCTCCGTAGGCTTGAGTGCACCTGCCCCATCGATTAGGAAAGTGCCCTTCTCTTTCTAGTTTGGTAAGAGATTTTATAATATAGCTGAATTTTGTCAAAATCCTTTCTACATATATGAGATCAGCTTACAATAATCTCCTTCATCCTGGTTCTCTGAATTAAACTGGCAGATTTCCAAAGGTAAACCTACTTTTTATTTCTGGAATAAACCTGATTTATGCATGATGAACTGTCTTTCCATATATTGGTGCTTGGTAGTTTGCTTTTGATTTTATTCCTTATTTCTGGAATCTAGATATTCAGGTGAGTTAGCCTGTCATTTTGTGACATTTCATCATCCTTATTACGTGAGTTTCAGTGGTTAGCGTCTAGTATCAGAAAACAATCAGATGGATGATTTTTATTATAGCATAGGATATGCACATTTTGCACACACACACTTATATATACACTGTTTTATATATATATATATACATATAAAGTTTTCTTTATGCCAGAATAAATTACCACAGTTACACATACTTACATAAAACTTTTATTGTACATGATATAATACTTGTAATATATTAGGGTTTCATTTCTTATTTAGTCACATTTGTCTTTGCAGGCTTTCTGCATTCCTAATAGTATTTACTTGCAACATCTCTCTTTCTGTTTGATCAGTCAGGATGGTAGTTTCTATTTATCTTGACACAGAAAGAATATGGGTATCTGTGGTTTCTATTTTTGTTTAATTTATTTTTATTTGCTCTTATCTTTATTGCTTCCTTTATTCACTGTTTGTATTGATTTCGCCTACCTACAACAATCTCTCCCTGTCTGCCGTTTCCCAATATAAACACTTAGATTTATAGTGCTTTAACCACATGCTAGATTTTCACTAATATTTAGTTCTTAGCATTTTTGATTTGCATTATCATTCTTCTCTAATTCATGAGTCACTTAAAAGTACTTTGTTTAGTTTCAAAATATATGTGAATTTTCTAGAAATACATGTGATGTACATAGTGCTTATCCTTTGAACTTAGTTTGAGATTGGCTTAATAATACAAACATGAACATAAATGTATTATATTCAAACATGAATAAAAACGTATTATTTATAACTGATAAAAAATTATTGTGCAGTGTCAGAGTTTAGGTATATATATGCGTATGATGATGTCTCTTATTGTAATGTTTAAATATTATATGCAACTATTTCCTTTTATCTAATTTAAATATAATTGAACATGTCTATAGGGTGCAGTGTGATTTTTCAATACATGCATGCAATGCATAATAATCAGAACAGGGTAGCTAGGGTATTCATCACCTTGAACATTTACCTTTCTTTGTGTTGGGAACATTTAGAAACCTCTGTAATATTATTCTATAGTACATATATTATACTTATATGTATTTATCTTGACACAGAAAGAATATTGGTATCTGTTTGCGTGTACAATTATTTTTCACCATAGTTATCCAATTGTGTTATTGAGCATTACAAGTTATTCTGTCCACCCAGCTGCACCCCTGCAATCCCAAGGAAGATACTGAAATGGTGCCTGATTTGGAGGATAAAGCATATGTAAATAAAAGATTTCATTTGGTAGGTACACCAAGCTGCCACCTTCTCCAGCGATGACTTCCTGGGTGGTTGTGCCTCATAGGAGCCACTGTGCCAAGAGACTCGAGTTCCTCAGGGGAAACCAGCCCTGACCATTGATTGGTGGCAGTCAAGGCAGCTGGTCCCTCCCCTCTGAGTGGTGCTAACTGCAATGAGGTCACATTTCAGAACTTCTCTGTCCAACCAAATAGTCATGGTCCACAGTTGGTCACTGAGCACATGCAATGTGGCTAATCTGAATGGAGATGCGTTATAGACGTAAAATGTACACTGGATTCCCAAGACAACACAGAAAGAGAATATAAAATATCTATGAATTATTTTTTACATTGATACTTGTTAAAAATAATATTTTAGATATACTTAGTTGAAGAAAATGTATCATTAAAATAATGTCACCCATTTCCCTTTCCTTTTCTTTTAAAGCCTGTGAACACCATCGTTTTCAGCTTACACAAGAGGCTACATCGGTTGCTCAGGAGATGTCACCACCTGATAGTGCAGCCAGTCTTCAGTGAAAACACGTCTTCCTTAACTTTCCCATCCTGCCTCCCTTACTTTGTCTTCTCACAAAAGCATTCCTCAAATAAACTGCTTTCGTACAAATCTCTGTCTAGGAACCTGATAGATGGAAGTTGGTGTCAGAAGTTTTCCCAGGTGTCAGGCTACAAGGACTGGATTGTGGAATTGAATCTACCAGCTGGTGGCTGGGGGATAGCATTCCTGCTGATGGGTACCATTGTGAGGGTTCTTAGAAGGACCTAGGGGAGTCACTGCTAAGATCCCCACCTGTAGAAACTGGGATGGGTACAAGTGGAAGAGAGTGTAACAGCCCAGTGTGGCACTGATTTTAGACACGTGGGGATGTAGTCACTTTTAGAAATGCACAGTCCAATGGCAGTTACCAAGTCTCACTGATTGGTAGGAGGGAAACAATGTCAGGTTCAGATCTAATAAGCTGTATAAGAATAAAACATTTCTAAGGCGAGTTATAAAAGTCTTTCTCTAACTAGTATTCAATTCATGTTGAATGTAGTTACCAAAAAGAAAAAAGAAAAAAAGAAAAAAGTTTCAAAGATTAGTAACATTTTTTTCAAAAAGAGAAAATAAAATGATTATTACCAAGTCAAATAAACAAACTGACGTATGAATATTTGTGAAATTTGAAAACATCAAAATATTTAAGGTAAACTAGGAAAGAATAAATGCTAGAAATGTACAAGTTAAATGATTATCTTATGAAATTAAAAAAAACAACACAAAAAAGGAGAAAATATGAACATTCCCAAATCATAAATGGAATGTAGAA
The DNA here is from genome assembly GCF_902686445.1 of Sciurus carolinensis. Taxonomy (NCBI): domain Eukaryota; kingdom Metazoa; phylum Chordata; class Mammalia; order Rodentia; family Sciuridae; genus Sciurus; species Sciurus carolinensis. The sequence goes on from NC_062219.1 coordinate 4,320,200, forward strand.
GAAGGCATAAATTAATCACAAACAAAACAAGGGCACAGTGAAATTGAGACATTGATTTTGATATTTGGACACATCAGAAAATGAGAGATAAAACAGAAATCTTCCAAACAGAAATTTAAAAAGGAAAATCAATGCAGGTCCTTGTCATATCAAAATAAAATGGGAGGTACAATTTTATGACCAAAAAATTGAATGGTTAGATGAAATGAGCAAATTCAAAGGATTTTATTTTATTTTATTTATTTATTTTTATTGTATACAAATGGGATACATGTTGTTTCTCTATTTGTACATGGAGTCAAGGCATACCATTTGTGTAATCATAAATTTACATAGGGCAATGATGTTTGATTCATTATATTTTTCCCTTCCCCCCCACCCCTCCAACCCCTCTTTTCTCTCTATACAGTCCTTCTTTCCTCCATTCTTACCACCCTCCTTATCCCTAACCCTAAACCTAACCCTAACCCTAACGCTAACCCCTCCCAACCCCCATTATATGTCCTCATCCGCTTATCAGCGAGATCATTCATCCTTTAGTTTTTTGAGATTGGCTTATCTCACTTATCATGATATTCTCCAATTTCATCCATTTGCCTGCAAATGTCATAATTTTATCATTCTTCATTGCGGAGTAATATTCCATTGTATATATATGCCACAGTATCTTTATCCATTCATCAACTGAAGGGCATCTAGATTGGTTCCACAATCTGGCTATGGTGAATTGAGCAGCAATGAACATTGATGTAGCTGTATCTCTGTAGTATGCTGATTTTAAATCCTTTGGGTATAGGCCAAGGAGTGGGATAGCTGAGTCAAATGGTGGTTCCATTCCAAGCTTTCTGAGGAATCTCCATACTGCTTTCCAGAGTGGCTGCACTAATTTGCAACCCCACCAGCAATGTATGAGTGTACATTTTTCCCCACATCCTCGCCAACACCTATTGTTGCTTGTGTTCTTGATAATCGCCATTCTAATTGGGGTGAGATGAAATCTTAGGGTGGTTTTGATTTGCATTTCTCTTATTACTAGAGATGTTGAACATTTTTTCATATATCTGTTGATTGCTTGTACATCTTCTTCTGTGAAATGTCTGTTCATTTCCTTAGTCCATTTTTGATTGGATTATTTGTATTCTTGGTGTAGAGTTTTTTGAGTTCTTTATATATTCTGGAAATTAGCACTCTATCTGAAGTATGATTGGCAAAGATATTCTCCCACTCGTAGGCTCTCTCTTCACATTACTGAGAGTTTCCTTTGCTGAGAGAAAGCTTTTTAGTTTGAATCTATCCCAGTTGTTGATTCTTGCTTTTATATCTTGTGCTATGGGAGTCCTGTTAAGGAAGTCTGATCCTAAGCCAACAAGTTGAAGGTTTGGACCTACTTTTTCTTCTATAAGATGCAGGGTCTCTGGTCTGATTCCAAGGTCCTTGATCCATTTTGAGTTGAATTTTGTGCAGGGTGAGAGATAGAGGTTTAATTTCATTCTGTTGCATATGGATTTCCAGTTTTCCCAGCACCATTTGTTGAAGAGGCTATCTTTTCTCCATTGCATATTTTTGGACCCTTTGTCTAGTATGAGAAAATTGTATTTATTTGGGTTTGTGTCCGTGTCCTCTATTCTGTACCATTGATCTATCTGTCTATTTCGGTACCAATACCATGCCGTTTTTGTTACTATTGCTTTGTAGTAGAGTTGAAGATCTGGTATTGGGATACCCCCTGCTTTGTTCTTTCTACTGAGGATTGCTTTAGGTATTCTGGGTTTTTTATTCTTCCAGATGAATTTCATAATTGCTTGCTCTATTTCTGCAAGGTACATCATTGGGATTTTAATTGGAATTGCATTGAATCTGTATAGCACTTTTAGGTAGTATGGCCATTTTGAAAATATTAATTCTTCCTATCCAAGAACATGGGAGATCTTTCCAACTTCTAAGGTTTTCTTTAATTTCTTTCTTTAGTGTTCTGTAGTTCTCATTGTAGAGGTCTTTCACCTCTTTTGTGAGATTGATTCCCAAGTATTTTATTTTTTTTGATGCTATTGTGAATGGGGTAGTTTTCCTAATTTCTCTTTCTGAAGATTCATCACTTATGTATAAAAATGCATTGGATTTATGAGCATTGATCTTGTAACCTGCTACTTGACTGAATTCACTTATGAGTTCTAAAAGTTTTCTGGTGGAATTTCCAGGTTCCTCTAAATATATAATCATGTCATCAGCAAACAGGGATAGTTTGAGTTCTTCTTTTCCAATTCATATCCCTTTGATTTCTTTGGTTTGTCTAATTGCTCTGGCTAGAGTCTCAAGGACGATGTTGAATAGAAGTGGTGAAAGAGTGCATCCCTGCCTTGTTCCAGTTTTTAGGGGTAATGTTTTCAGTTTTTCACCATTTAGAATGATATTGGCCATGGGCTTAGCGTAGATGGCCTTTACAATGTTAAGGAATGTTCCCACTACCCCAATTTTTCTAGTGTTTTGAGCATGAAGGGGTGCTGTATTTTATCGAATGCTTTTTCTGCATCTATTGAAATAATCATGTGATTCTTAACTTTAAGTCTGTTGATATGGTGAATGACATTTATTGATTTCCGGATATTGAACCAACCTTGCATCCCTGGGATAAAACCCACTTGATCGTGGTGCACTATCTTTTTAATATATTTTTGTATGCGATTTGCTAAAATTTTGTTGAGAATTTTTGCGTTGATGTTCATTAAGGATATTGGTCTGAAATTTTCTTTCCTCGATGTGTCTCTGTCTGGTTTAGGTATCAAGGTGATATTGACTTCATAGAATGAGTTTGGGAGGGTTCCCTCCTCTTCTATTTTATGGAATACTTTGAGGAGTATTGGAATGAGCTCTTCTTTAAAGGTTTTGTAGAACTCGGCTGAGAACCCATCTGGTCCCGGACTTTTCTTTGTTGATAGGCTTTTGATGACCTCTTCTATTTCATTGCTTGAAACTGATTTATTTAAGTTGTGTATGTCCTCCTGGTTCAGTTTAGGTAATTCATATGTCTCTAGAAACTTGTTGATGTCTTCGAGGTTTTCTGTTTTGTTGGAGTATAGATTTTCAAAATAGCTTCTAATTATGTTTTGTATTTCACTCATGTCTGTTGTGATATTTCCTTGTTCATTCCGAATTTTAGTAATTTGAGTTTTCTCCCTCTTTCTCTTCGTTAGTGTGGCTAAGGGTTTATCAATTTTGTTTATTTTTTCAAAGAACCAACTATTTATTTTGTTAATTTTTCCGATTGTTTCTTTTGTTTCGATTTCGTTGATTTCAGCTCTGATTTTAACTATTTCCTGTCTTCTACTACTTTTGGTGTTGGTCTGCTCTTCTTTTTCTAGGGCTTTGAGCTGTAGTGTTAAGTCGTTTATTTGTTGATTTCTACTTCTTTTGTTGAATGCACCCTATGAAATAAATCTTCCTCTAAGTACTGCTTTCATAGTGTCCCAGAGATTTTGATATGATGTATCTTTGTTCTCGTTTACTTCTAAGAATTTTTTTTATTTCCCTCCTGATGTCTTCTGTTATCCATTCATCATCTAATAGCGTATTATTTAATCTCCAGGTATTGGAGAAGTTTCTGTTTTTTTATTCTGTCATTCATTTCTAATTTCAATCCATTATGATCTGATAGAGTACAAGGTAGTACCTCTATCTTCTTGTATTTGCTAACATTAGCTTTATGGCATAAAATATGGTCTATTTTAGAGAAGGATCCATGTGCTGCTGAGAAGAAAGTGTATTCGTTCTTTGTTGGATGGTATAGTCTATATATGTCGGTTAAGTCTAAATTGTTGATTGTGTTATTGAGATCTATGGTTTCTTTATTCAATTTTTGTTTGGAAGATCTATCCAGTGGTGAGAGAGGTGTGTTAAAATCGCCTAGTATTATTGTGTTGTGGTCTATTTGATTTCTGGAATTGAGAAGGATTTGTTTGACGTATGTGGATGAGCCAATGTTTGGGGCATAGATATTTATGATTGTTATGTCTTGATGATTTATGCTTCCCTTAAGCAGCATGTAATGTCCTTCTTTATCCCTTCAGACTAGTTTTGGCTTGAAGTCCACATTATCTGAAATGAGGATGAATACTCCAGCTTTTTTTGCTATGTCCGTGTGCATGGTATGTTTTTCCCCATCCTTTCACCTTTAGTCTATGGGTATCTCTTTCTATGAGATGAGTCTCTTGCAGGCAGCATATTGTTGGATTTTTCTTTTTAATCCAATCTGCCAGTCTATGTCTTTTGATTGATGAGTTCACGCCATTAACATTCAGGGTTATTATTGTGATATGATTTGTATTCCCAGTCATTTGACTCATTTTTGTTTTTTGACATGATTTGCTTTCTCCTTTATTTGGCTATTCCTTTAGGCTAGTTCCTCCCATTGCTGATTTGCATCGTTGTTTTTCATCTCTTCCTCATGGAATATTTTGCTGAGAATGTTCTGTAATGCCGGCTTTCTTTTTGTAAATTCCTTTAGTTTTTGTTTATCATGGAAGGATCTTATTTCATCGTCAAATCTGAAAGTAAGTTTTGCTGGGTATAAGATTCTTGGTTGGCATCCATTTTCTTTCAGGGCTTGGTAAATGTTGTTCTAGGCCCTTCTAGCTTTTAGGGTCTGGATTGAAAAATCTACTGATATTCTTATTGGTTTCCCCCTGAATGTAATTTGATTCTTTTCTCTCGCGGCCTTTAAAATTCTGGCCTTATTTTGTATGTTAGGTATTTTCATAATAATGTGCCTTGGTGTGGGTCTGTTGTAATTTTGTATATTTGGAGCCTCTTGTACTTGGTTTAAAGGATTTTAAATGCATATATTAGTATAAATGAAAAATATATGGATGTCATAAAAATATGACAAATATTTTTATCCACATAAAAAATATATGGATGTCTATTGCTCCTGAATTTTTCATTAAAATTCTTTCTACAAATACAATTAGAGTTTATTTGACTTTTTCTGCACATGCTAACAAATATTTAGATGAAGAAATAGTCCTAATATTTAACACACCTTCCAAAGCATATTAAACACGATGAAGGGGGTATGGTGCTCAGTGACAATGAGAAAGAACATTTATAACTGCAGTCACAAACACACATGAAATCCCTGAAAAAGCTGAGTAAAATCAATGTCAAGTAAAAAGATGGAAAAACCAATTAGGAGAAGCACAGAATCCCCCCCCCCCATATAACATAACAAAGGAGAAAACTCATCAATTTAGAAGTCTCTCCTTAGAAACTCTTAGTTAAATAAACACATAGTTACACCTATTAATGAAGAACATGTGCTCCCAAATTAGAATCTACGGGATGTTATCAATACAGGTATCAAAATGATAGCAGAATTACAGTGAGCCACTTTAGAGTCAACCCCCTGAGTAAAATGAACATAGATCTTAAAAATTTGCAATTTCCTAAAATAGACAAAGGATGAAACAGAGACTCTGACTAGCTGTGTCTGGTAAAGTAGGTGAATTACTTCAACTAATTAAAACAATTTGTTAGAGGGTCGCCATCTTTCTCCTACGAGGACATGGTTTCTTATTGGAGAAGGGTCAGGTGCTTACCTTTGAATCTGAGGAACCACGCTGTTTCTTGTCTGAACTGTTTTCACACACAGTACCATAACCTGCAGGTTTTGTTCCACCAGCAGCCAGTTCTCCAGGTCTCTGGATACCAGCAGCTGTCAGTTAAACACTGGGAACAGCAGCTCCGACTTAGTCTGGGACTCCACAGCTCAAGGACTACGTAGGAGACTGCCCCCACTTCCCATGCCAGTCACTGGCCCCCGGTACTGTTGGCCCACTGGCTAAATACCAGAGGTTCCTCCAGCCCCTCCCAGGATTCGATAACTTGCTAGAAAGACTCACAGAATTCAAGAAGACAGTTGTACTGTTGCTAGTTTGTTGTGTGGGACACCACTCAGAGCAGCCCCCGGGGAAGGGATGCAGAGCTGGTCCGCCCTGGCCCACACACCAACAGACTTCCAGGCTACCAGCACAGGACCTCTCTGGCTCTCATCCTTGAGGATTCTTACAGAGGTTTCACTATTCGTCACCTAGGCATGATGGATGAACCATTCCCTTCCCAGAAGACAGAGCTGAGGCTGAAACTCCTTACCTGGATCTTTTCAACCGTGCCTGGATCTTTTTGGCAACCTACCTGGGGAACTCAGCCTCCAAGTTTCTCATCAGCATATAAAAAGACACCCATGGCTCCCAGGAGTCCAGAGGTCCTAGAAACTCTTACATCAGGAATGTGAACTAATCTCAAATGTTGTGACAGGAAGGTGTTCTATACCTCTGCCCTAGGAAACTCCAAGGGTTTCAGGATTTCTCTGCCAGACACCAGGACTGAAAATGAAACATGTGTCTCTTGTTACATAGCAAGATGGCACGCTGCAGTATGGAAGGACAGCCACAGTGGGCTTCCCCAGTCCCTCTGATTCCCACAAGGCTCAAAACTCTCAGCCAAGTGTGATCTTCCCAAAAGTCTTCCTGTCCACTTGTTCCTGTTTCTAATTGTTTCTAACTGTAAAAGAGTAAATTGTGTCTTTTGCTTTTATTTATATTTTTATTTTATAATAATTCATTCTTCAGTTATATTGATTTTATGACTGGTGCAGGATTAAATATTCTTAGGAGTTCAAAAGTGGTAGAATATGTATTAGACTATCAGCCAAAGAAGTCAATTAAAATCAGAAGGATCAAAGTAAATTGTTCTTGTAGAACTAAGATCAACAGACAAGATAAATATGTTATTAAAAAACAAATTAGCAGCACAAAGCTAAAGAAAATTTGTGCAGAGTTGATGAAGAATATTGGTTTTAACCTTGAAAAAACTGTTTACTAAGGAAATTGCTCTTAAGCTGGTTTATTAATTTGAAGCCGGAGGCTTGAGTTGCAACAAAAAGGACACAGTCAAAGGGATCCTTCTGCACAGAGCCACCTACTTGGGTTTATCAGCTGTTTTCCCAGGGTTCCCTAAATGGTTACATGCAGTGGTTACGTGCAGCGAGTAACGAGTAACGCAGGTATCACAAGTGTGGCAAGACTGCACTTCTTTCAAGATAATCCAATAAACCAATCTGCACTGCTCTCTGCCATCGTTTTAAGCATTGTTTCCTCTATGGACCTCATCGGTTCATACCTGCTCTGTGGGCGGCCGACTTACCCATTCCTCCTGGACCCACAGGGCTGGTGTGTGCGCCCTGAGATGCACAGACCCCATGCGAGTGGCAGAGGGAAGCTGTCAACCACTGCTACTTCCTCACCCTGGTGCCAGGTTTGATTAATACCTGCTCTTCAGGATTGCACACTATTCCTATACACAGCCAGAAAAATTTGAGCTTAATTAATTAGCCTCCTCTCTGGTGAGAGGTTTAAAATGGCTGGAACCTGTCCAATTACAAAACTGGAATTGATCCCCTGTACGACTTTCTTGCTGTTTGACTTGCTCTGCAGAGGGCATACCTGCTGCCGGGAACATCAGTCTATCAGTTGGATCATTTCCCGAGTATTATAGGTAGCAAAACTTTCCCTTAGAACCTTTGCTAGATTTTAGCATTAATAAATAACCACTTATTTATAGTTACATGTATGTATGCATATATCTCATATTCAAATACTAATGAATCACATCACAAAATTCTTACAGTACATGTGTTAAAAAGTAACTTCCTTTCATATTTATAGGCAACCTGATTTAAAATTTGTGTATTTTTTCAGAAGTTGTAAATTTCTATTCTTAAATACTCATGGATTTATGTGTACATATTTTGGCAAGAGAATGAATGCGACACACACTTTGCAGTAGCTCGTTTTCCCACTGGAGAACGTATCTTGGAGACCTTTTCATATTAGCACGACGGGTGGACCCCCCCTTATGTACAGTTTCATTTTCCACATTTTAGTTCCCCACAGTGAACCAAGCTCCAAAAATACAGTACGATAAACTATTTTTAGAGAGGAAGAAACCACATACACAATTTTTTCAGTTTCCTGTTATAGTTGTTCTATGCCATCATTAGTTATTGGGACTAATCTGCTGGAGCTAATTGATGAGTTGAGTTATCCTGGGTCCTTGAGTGTAGGAGAATTGACGTATCTACAAGCTGGTGTCCTCTGTGGCTCCCCCGTGGGCATCTGAAGAGTATTCCATTGCAAATATACCGCAGTGCCTTGAAGGCTGGCATCACTGGCTTTTAAATGACTTCCAGTGTTTTCTTGTGATAGTTCCATCCTCTACAGCATCTTCCCCACACAGGGCCCTGTTCAAGGTGGCTGGACACTCAGACGTGGGATGCAGAGTCAGGTCTTAGGGGCGTTTCTCGTTCTGGAACTGCAGTCAGTCTTCCAAAGAGTTTCAGCAATCAGCATTTCCTCCTGGACGTCAAGAGTCTTTCTTCACGCTGCACCAAGAAGAAAGTGAACCTTCTCCAACAGATTGATCTGAGATAATCCAGTGGTTTTGAAAGGTCTCCATTGTCATTTTAAGTTTTATGCATGTATGTGTGAGATTGACAATATCTTTCCTGTGTTTTGATGTTGTGTGGGTTTCTGTATTAAGAGACAATCTGTCCATAACCTTTGCTCTTTTGCAATTAATTTGCTTTCTTTATATCAGTTGGAAGTATTTGTAATAATGAACTTATTCAGTTTTGCCTTCTATAACAGTTACAAGTTTTTCTCATAGTTCATCTTTTTTTAAAAAAAAAATTGTGCTTCTCTTATGCAGAAATCATTTAGGGATTCTTTGGTTTCGCTATTTTTTAATTCCTATACAAAAAGCATAAATTATCATTTTTTTTTTCCTCCCAGAACTTATGCAACTTCATTTTTAATGCCCAGAACATTGAGTTATCTGGAAATTGGGGATCACCAGGGCTGGCTCAGGAAAGAGCTACCTGTGCATTCACCAGAGCCCCTGTGCTCACAGGGATCTATGCTTGTTTTAATGCTCTGCTGTTGCTATTTTGAAATTCCTAATAATTCCGTAATAAGAGGCACCAGCTTTCATTTTGCCCTGGGCTTTGCAAATTATACATTCACATCTGCTTTTATCATTACTTTTTAATAATCTAGCTTATCCCACTGCTTTGAAAGGCTGACTTCTTATATATGCTAAGACTCCAATATGCATGTAGGTTGGTTTATGACGTATCTAGCATGTTTCATTAATCTATCTGTATAGTCACACGCTAATACTAATTTTTAGAGCTAATGCTAAGTTTTAGAAATACTGTAGATTAATATCTCCGAGATGTTATATATATGTTCTTACCTGCCACTCTCATGTTCTAGAACTTTCTTTCCAATCATTTCAAGATTACTGAAGTAGTAGCACTTTGCTGATATCAATTATAATGTCAAAGAACTTTAAAATCCTATCCAAGCCCAGGAAAAAAATGTGAACTAAAAAGAATAGCAGTAAACCTAAAAATAAATTTAGGGTGAATTACTTCTTATTTTATTTCTTTTTTAAAAAATGCACCCTTCTTATTACAAATTGGCATACTTTAATATTTTTTCAAACTTTATTTTATGTACCTCAATAGATTGTTTTTGTTAATGTCTAAGTGTCTTATGTTTGCCTTTACTCCTAAAATATAGTTCAGTTGTTATCTGTTACTGAACTTGTTTTACTATTTATGTTTAGTATTTCCTTAGTTTATCTTACATTATAAGATGATTTTTTTTGTTATTATTTAACTTTTCCATCATTTGCAAACTGATATTTTGCTTTCTCCTTTTTTTTTTTTTTTTGCCTCACTGGTTTTGCTTGTAAAACTTTACCAACTGTAGCTTTTAGAGGTATGGTGAACCCAGTTAGTGTGGCCATATCATAGTTCTTAAGTGTTTCTTCTTTAAACATAATGTTAAACTCTGTTTGGAGGAACATATCAAGAAAGTAGATGTTTTAGTAAGAATTCTCCATATTGTGCTACTAAGGTCCACCCACCTTTGGACTTTGCGGATCATGGAGTTTTGATGGGCTGTTGGATGCTCTGTGCCATCCTTGAACTCCTGGAGGAGACTTGACCTGAGTGATGTATACCTTCGATGGCCCACAACGTCCTCTCTGCTACCTTCTTACAGATTTTATGGGAGTGTTACATTTGCTGCATAAAAGGAGCTTAATGGCCAAATGGTCTTGGAAATTATGACAAAATTCACTTGTGAAACTGGGTAGAACTGTTTGTTCCTTGACATCTTTGAATTTCTTGCACAGTAAGAGATCACTTGAGGTTTCCCACCAGAGGTAGGCCCTTCTTTTAGGCTTTGTTTTTCTAGAAAATGTCCCATCCCATTTATCCAGTTTTTCAAATATATTTGAAGAAAATTTACCAACATATTTAATATCTACATATGAATTGCCTCTGAATCTCTGTCCATTCTTAGTCACGATACTTGAAATTATACACTCCCTTTATGTGATTAAGATAGTGCTTTCTTTATTTAAGTATTGATTTTCTACAAAGAAGCAGAAATTGCATTTGTTCTTATAATGTGCAGTGTTTAATTATATCTCTCCATTTAACAGTATTCTTTGTCTTTTCTTTGGCCTATTTCTTAAAGCTTTCTAAATCTTTGAATTGCTATTTCTTCTAAATCTCTTTAAAGTCCTCATGTATATACATTATTGGTTTTTTAAAAAATGTTTTGGGACATTAGATTTGAATTAAAATTTCATCTGACATGACACTTGATCATGTTTCCTTTTAATAGATTTTTTAAACACTTTCTATTTTGTTATTTTTTATTACAAAATAAATATTTATATTATTTATATTTTGGGTATTTATTGTTAATTCTTTATGCTTTTATTTAATACATGACTATTTTTTAATATTGATCATGAGCATTTTAAAAGATATTCTTTCATTATAAATTATACAAGTAGAAGGAATTCTACAGACATAATCTATGTATCAGCTATTACGTAAGTTCACATCTATCTTTCTTTATGAGTTTATATCCATTAGACTTCCTGATCTGACTAGAACGGGGAAAAGTAATTCAGACTTAGAGTTTCCAATTATTGTGTTTGCTCAGTTTTTCTTGATCTTCTATCAGTTTTGTTATAATTTTATTTGTTAACTGCCAGCTTCATGCATGATTGTGCTATACCACTTATAATGACTGCATCCTTCATTTTTGTTAAAAAATTTCTGAATTTTATTTCTTCTACCATTATTAGTGCCTTAAAGTCAGATTGTTTTCCTTGCTCATTTATATTCCTGATCATTTTTACCACAATCACTTGATATGTTTGTTTTGCTTTACATTAAAAAAATTTTTTTTTCCAGTGTTGGGGCTGAAAACCAGGTCCTCATGCATGCTAGGCAAGTGCTCTGCCACCGAGCCATTTCCCCAGCCCTGAATCTAAGAGTAAGTTTCTTTGGATATTTCTTCTTTGCACATAAGTTAAATTTGCTCTTGTCCACGTTGAATCTCTTAATTTTTAATAGATTTTCATGATTTATAAATTACAGTCATGAACTTCCTAATGACACTGCTGTCAGTGACAAACTGCAGATACTACTGTGATCCCATAAGATTCTAAGAGTCTGAAAAATGCCTGTCACCTGGCACTGTTGGAGCATGACAGCTGAAAGCCTGCCCTCGGGTTAGCAGTGAGGTGTAAGCATACCTATCACACTTCAGTCACGCAGGCTCAGGGTTGTGCACACAGCACAGTGCTTGGTACTCATCCTGAGTGTTACTGCAGTTTGTATTTACTCTATCACCCTTTCCGTCATTATTTTAGAGTGCATTTCTACTTATGAAAAAATGTCACAGCAGAGTAGCCTCACACGGTCTTCAGAAGGTGTGCCCACCAGGGTCTGTTCGGCAGGAGATGGCAGCAAAGCATATGGTGGCTGCTGAAGGCCTTCTGGGGACAAGGCCCACAGGGGGAGACCCAGTGAGGGCCTGGCCCTGCAGGCTTTAGCTAACATGAGTTGTCTCAGGTTTTAACAAAAGTCTAAAAAGTAAATTAGAAATTTAAAACCTCGTAGAAAGATACTTAGAGAATAAAAATATAAAGAAAATATTTTCAAAGAGCTGTACAATGTATTTGTGTTCTAAGCTGTTAGTGCACAGCCTTGAGATCTTAACAAATTAAATGCTCATAAAGTAAAAATTTACAGTAATTTGTTGCTGCACGTATTTCTTCCGGTAAATTTCACGCTGTGGAACTGGTGCTGACAGTCTGCGGCGGTTCTCCTTGAGGTCCTGGGCTTCCTCCTTCCCTGACCACTCGTTCACAGGTGGCCCAGGGAGACGTCTTGTCCTGGCTGCTCTTTTAGGCCACGTTTGCCGCACCTTTCCCTTCAGACACCACGATGGCCCGCCGACTCCGCTGAACTCAGAGGAGCATCACCAGGCCCGGCCGTGGCGGAGCGAGGCTGCCCCGCGGCGCTGCTGGGTTCGCGCCGGGGTCACCTAGTGACCCGCTGCTCCTAAGGGAGCCCACCTGCCCTCCCAGGGCACTTTGCTGCATCTGTCCCTGATCCTTCTGGCTCCTGGTGCTTTTCGTGTTCTGTGTGTGATCGATCCTTTATCTGTTGTGTTTCTCTTGTGAAGACTTAGTAGCTCAATGGTTGTACTTTGTTTTGTTTTAATCTTTACATATTAAATAGAATCGTTTTTCCTACCTTTGTTCGATAATATGCATTGCTTCCTACTTTGAAAACCGAAGACATAGTTATACAATTATGTCTTCTTTCCCACCGCTTGATTTTGGTTTCTATTCACTAAATACACGTTTTAGGGAGTGAATCGTGCAGAGTGAAGTAAGACATTTCCAATACACATCAGTAATAAGAATTTATCTGCAGATTATAGAAAGAACTCCCACGTATTAGGAATTGGGAAAAAAATGGGCAAAGTAATTGAACAGTTATTTCACTTTAAAGAAAAATTTAAAATACCGGTAAAACATGAATATCAGAAGCAATCTTCTGTCCAAAATGGGATTTTTAAAAATGAAGCCAGACCTATTAAAGTAAGGAAAAATAAAGGTCGTGTATGTGATTTGTACATCTTACTTTCTGAATATGAAAGCTGTGTGTATACATACAAAGGAGAAGTATGAAGAGAGCCAGAGAGCAAAAGGAGACGAGTTCCACAAATGAAATCCAGCAAAATATGAGAAAAAGTGTGCCTCACTAATATCAAAGAAATACAAGTGGAAATTAGCCAATTTACTCCTTATCATGTCAAGAAAACTTAAAAAAACAAGAATATACAAAATAATATAAAAGAAATAAATCGTTTTATAAAATAACAAAGCAACATTATTTCTAACCAGCAAAACAACAATTGCAAAATACAAAACCAAACACTGGGCCAGAAGGTCATTGTCACACACTCAGAAAGCATGTAAATTAATTTGTACGACCACTTAGAAAGATAACTTGACTTTTGCTAAACTATTCATTGGGAAGATTGATAGATGAGACAGGAGATAGAGCAATAATTCCAATTCTTGTGATTTACGATGGACAGATCATCAAGGTACAAGTGTTCATACACTGAGTTAAAAGGATTCATTATTTCAGTGTTTGTTTTAAATGGTGGAAGCGAGTGGGGATGAAGTTCAGTGGTAGAGCACTTGCCTGGCATCCCTGTGGACCAGGCTTGGTCCCCAGTAATGTAAACAAAACAAAACAAAGTAAAACAAAACAAACAAAATATATATATATTCATACATAAATATGTGTGTTTGTGTATGTATGTGTGTGTGTGTTAGTGAAAGAATAAAAATGTCTCACAATAGGAAACAGAAAGCTTATTAGAGTCAGGCTATAAAATGTTACACAGCTATCACTGATAATATTATAAAAGATTATGTGTCTACACAAAGGTGTGAATGTATTTGAGTGTGCGTGAATGCCCATACACCTGTGTTCAAAGGCAAATGAAGTATCAAAGATGTCAGTGTATGAGTAATGCTATGAATTTTGTTTTCTATTTTTACAATTGTATTTTGAGGTTGGATATCTATAATAAAGAAATGTTATAAGAGATGTAGGGTTAAAACTAGAACATAGAAAACAAAATTCATGTGAGAAAAACAAAAAATTGTGTAAAATAATGTTGATCCCCTCTGGTAAACCAAGTATCATTAACACAATTAAATTGCGCTTCTGACTGTGACAGTGGGCAACCAATGAAAATAATATAAATTGTGTTTGTTGAGTCAATATTACAAAATAAACAATACACTGTAATTTAAAGTAAATTTTATGCATTATGATTCAATATGTAAATCAAAGTTGTAAAAAGGCAAACCATTTAGTTAAACAATTCCAGTCTCTATTTTATTTCTGGATAAAGCGAGTCAAAATGACCACAGGATGAATGAACAATTATGGCTGTTAAGGTTTGATTCTATAGTAGCAACATTTCTAATAAGAGGAATTATCAAACATGATGCGTTATATTAAGATTGGCAAACACTTCCTGTGAAGGGTCGAAGACCAAGTAAAGTAGACTTTGCAAGCCCTATGGATCATTTTATTTTTAATTCTTTTACCTTTCTAATTAATGTATCAATTGATCTTATCAATAAAATTAAATAAAACAATTTACTAATGAAGTCATACCATGGGAGAAGGAGAGTGTATTTTGTGTCACTTGATGCTTAAATTATCCTTTACAAAAACAAATTCCAGGGAGGTAGTGAACCTGCACTTATGGATTATGTGTGATTTAGTTACTTCAGACTGTAAAACTGACCTTCCCAGTACGTACATAATAATGGGCAGATCAACCAGTTGCCTCTTTGGGAGGACGTGCAGAAGAGCGTGGCTGCGTGCTGCAGCGTGAACAGCAAGGTCAGACAGAGCACCTGAGGATCCTGGGGCGGATTTGCAAGATGGTTTATAAACAGAGACTTCTCTGTGGAACTCTTTATTAATTTCGACCTGTTTGCTTCTGTCCATTTAAACTTGCAGCCTTAATGCTGTTTGGGGTTAATGCAGTAATTGGTTAGATGACATTCTTCCTGGAGTGCACATCGAGCCAACACCCAAGGTGTCAGTTAGGATCAACTATAATATGAAAACTTACATCTTTAAAACTGAGTCCTTTTGTAAAGATGTGCTCCCTGCACGTTTACATCAATGTATCAACAATCATTAGGGCACTGGGTTGCTAGTCATTTTTTAATAAGGAGTTAAGCTTTAGAGCAAACGTTGTTATATCTTTTTTTCCCCCAGTCCTGAAGCATGATGTTTTCAACAGTTTAAACACTGTCCATAAATACAGTTCACAAAACAAACATTAGCAGATTAGATGAGTTCTAGCACAAATGGGCATAGCTAATAAGAAGACCCAAGATTCTAACTTACATTGTCCCCAGAGCCTATGGTCCTATCCACTACAATCCTACCTCCAAATTTAGAAAATGTTCTCACTTCTGTTCCTTGTTTAATTTGATCTAAAATCAATATGTGTGTTCCCTTTTGAAAGGATGCCCTCAGTAATATACCTCTCAGTAATCTATATTTTCATTAAATTTTTTAAAATTATTTTTAGGTAACTATAATTGCACATAAAATCACAAGAGATGATAGAGGAGGTGGTGGGTGGCTTGAGCTCAGGATTCCCAGTGCAGACCTCCTGGGAGACTGTAGTGCATCATGACCAGGACTCACTCAGGGACCCTGTCCAGACAGAAGGTCCCTCACTACGAGTCCCTCGTGGGGCCGTCCTGCAGTCACGCACAGCACCCTTCTTTCCACACCCATTCCTTCACATCTGGCACCAAGCACTTGTTGTCTACAGTTGTGTTGTTTAGAGAATATCTTATCAGTGGAATTACATAATAGACGGTCTTTTCAGATGAACTCTTTTAAATGCCCTATAATTCTCTGTTAAATTGCCTAAGGGGTTGTGTGTCTTGATATTCCTTTCCTCTTCACTGCTAATATTCCACAGTGTGGAGGTACAAGTTTCCCCTGCAACTAGTTGAAAGGCACCTGGGTTGGTCTCAGTTTGGGGGGTCATTACAAATCAGGCAGTTATAAATGTTCATGGCCAGGTTTTCGACTGACGCTGTCTTCAGGGTGCTAGGATAAATGCCTTGAAGTTCAGTTGTGGGCTGCATGGCACTGGCATCTTAGGTTTTTTGTTTGATTTTGATTGCCAAGGTGTTCTCTAGGGTGGAATGAAGAATTTTACATTTGAACCAGGACTATATGAATGATCCAGTTCTGACTGGACGTTTGTCTTTGTTTGGCCTTTCTCATAAGCAGTAATATCTCATCATGGTTTCGTTTCCCTAATGCCTGAGGATACTGAACATTTTTTAATGTGTATGTACTTGTGAACTATTAATTATCTTCAATGAAATGACTTTGGTTTATTTTGTGCATTCAATCACTTATTTTTTAAAATTTTTAAAAATTTGTTTTAATTAGGATACATGACAGTAGAATGCACTTTGCTGCATCATATATAATGGAGTATAATTTCTCATTCTGGTTATACATGATGTAGAATCACACTGGCTGTAGACTTATATATGTACACAGGGTATAATGTCTGGTTCATTCTACTATCCTTCTGACTCCCGTATTCCCTCCCCTCCCTTCACACCCCTCTACCTAATCCAAAGTAACTCCGTTCTTCCCTAGCGCCCCCCAACTTCATTGCGCATTAGCATCTGCATATCAAAGAAAACATTTGGCCTTGGTTTTGGAGATTGTTTTATTTCACTTAGCACAATATTCTCCAGTTCCATCCATTTACCTGCAAATGCCATAATTTCATTCTTTGTAAAGACTGAGTAATATTCCATCATTTTTTTAACCATTAATCTGTTAGAGGACACTTAGGCTGGTTCCACAGTTTAGCTATTGTGAAGTGAGCTGCTACAAACATTGATATGGCTTCATCACTATATTATTCTGATTTTAAATCCTTTGGGTATAAACCAAGGAGTGAGATATCTGGGTCAAATGGTGGTTCCAATCCAAGTTTTCTGAGGAATCTCCATACCTCTTTCCATAATGGTTGTATCAATTTGCATTCCCACCAGTGATATATGAGTCTACCTTCTCCCCACATCCTCGCCAACATTTATTATAGTTTGTATTCTTGATAATTGCCATTCCAATTGGAGTGAGATGAAATCTTAGAGTACTTTTGATTTACATTTCGCTTATTGCTAAAGATGCTGAACATGTTTTAATATGTTTGTTGATTGACTATTTTTTCTTCTATGATATGTCTGTTTGGTTCCTTAGCCCACTTATTGATTGAGTTATTTGTTTCTTTGGTTTTAAGTTTGTTTGAGTTCTTTTACATCCTGGAGATTAATGGTCTATCTGAGGTGTTTGTGGTAAAGATTTTCCCCCATTCTATAAGCTCTTTCTTCATGTTATTGATTGTTTTCTTTGCTGAGAAGAAGCTTTTCAGTTTTAATCCATCCCATTTATTGATTCTTGATTTTGCTTCTTGTGCTTTAGGAGTCCTGTTAAGGAAGTCAGGTCCTAGGCTGACAAGGAGAAGATTTGGACCTACTCTTTCTTCTATTAGGCACAGAGTCTCTGGTCTAGTGCCTAAGTCTTTGATCCACTTTAAGTTGAGTTTTGTGCAGGGTGAGAGATAGTGGTTTAATTTCATTTTGTTACATTTGGATTTCCAATTTTCCCAGCACCATTTGTTGAATAAGTTATCTTTTCCCAGTGAATATTTTTGGTGCCTTTGTCGTAAGAGATACCCGTATTTATGTGGGTTTGTCTCTGTCTCCTGTTCTGTTCCGTTGGTCCGTTGTCTGTTTTGGTGCCCAGGTCATGCTGTTTTTGTTTCCATGGCTCTGCAGTGTAAGGCCTGGTATTGTGATGCCTCCTGCTTTACTCTTCCTGCTAAGGATTGCTTTGGCTATTCTGGGTCTTTTATTTTCCCAAATGAATTTCATGATTACCTTTTCTAGTTCTATGAAGAATGTCATTAGGAATTTTATTGGAATTGCATTAAATCTGTAGAATGCCTTTGGTAGTATGACCATCTGGACAATATTAATTCTGTCTATCCAGGAGCATGGGAGGTCTTTCCATCTTCTAAGGTGTTCTTCAATTTCGTTCTTTAGTGTTCCATAGTTTTCACCATAGAGATCTTTCACCTCTCCTGTTAGATCGAATCCTAAGTATATTATTTTTTCTTTGATGCTCTTGTAAATGGGGTAGTTTTCCTAAATTCTTTTCCAGTAGATTCATCACTGAAATATAAGAACACCTTTGATTTATGGATATTGATTTTATAACTTGCTACTTTGCTGAATTAACTTATGAGTTTTAGAAGTTTTCTGGTGGAAATTTTTGGCTCTACTAAACATAGAATTATGTCATCAGCAAATAGTGATAGTTTGAGCTTCTCTTTACCTATTTGTATACCTTTAATTTCTTTCTCCTAATTGCTCTGGCTAGATTTTCAAAGACAATGTTGAATAAAAGTGGTGAAAGAGGTCATCCTTCTCTTGTTCCAGTTTGTAGAGAAAATGCTTTTAGTTTTTCTCCATTCAGAATGATGTTGGCCTTGGGCTTAGCATATTTAGCATTTATAATATTGAGATATGTTCCTATTGTCCCTTGTTTTCTAGTGTTTTCAACATAACTGTATTTTGTCAAATGCTTTTTCTGCAACTACTGAGATGATCATATGATTCTTGTTTTAAGTCTATTGATGTGATGAATCACGTGTATTGATTTCCATGTATGGTGAACCAACCTTGCATTCCTAGGATGAACCCTACTGGATTGTGGTGCAGTATCTTTATGTTTTGGTATGCAATTTGTCAGAATTTTATTGAGGATTTTTGCACCTATTTTCATCAAGTATACTAGTCTGAAGTTTTCTTCTTTGATGTGACTTTGTCTCATTTTGGCATCAGGGTGATACTAGCTTCATAGAATAAGTTTGCAAGGGTTCCCTCCTTTTCTATTTCATGGAATAATTTGAGGGGTACTGGTGTTAATTCTTCTTTAAAGATCTTGTAGAACTCAGCTGAAAATCCATCTGGTCCTGGGCTTTATTGATTGGTACGCTTTCGATGGTGTTTTCTATTTCCTGACTTGTAACTGATCTGTTTAAATCCTGTAAGTCCTCCTGATTCAGTGTTGGTAGATCATATGTCTGTAGTAATTTGTCAACATCTTCAAGATTTTCTATTTTATTGGAGCATAAATTTTCATAATAATTTCTAATTATCTTCTGTATTTCAGTCATGTTCATTGTGATATTTCCTTTTTCATTATGCACTTTAGTAATTTGTGTTTTCTCTCTTTTTCTCTTTGTTAGCAAGGTTAGGGGTTTATCAATTTTATTTATTTTTTCAAAGAACCAACTTTTTGTTTTGCCAATATTTTCAATTGTTTCTTTTGTTTCCATTTCATTGATTTCAGCTCTGATTTTAATTATTTTCTGTCTTCTACTGTTTTGGGTATTGATTTGTTCTTCTTTTTCTAGGGCTTTGAGATGTAATTTTAGGTCATTTATCTCTTGACTTTTTATTCTTTTAATGAATGAGCTCAATGCAATGAGCTTTTCTCTTAGCACTGCCTTCATAGTGTCCCAGAGATTGTGGTGTGGTGTATCAGTATTCTAATTTACCTCTAATTATTTTTTTATTTCATCCCCGATTACTTTTGTTTATTGTGGAAAATTCTTATTTCGTCTTCAAATCTGAAACTTAATTTTGCTAGATACAAAATTCTTTGCTTGCATTCATTTTCTTTCAGAGTTTGAAATATATTATTCCAGGACCTCCTAGACTTAAGGGTCTGGGTTGAGAAATCAGTTGTGATCCAAATTGGTTTCCCCCTATACATAATTTGATTTTTTCTCTCATATCCTTTAAGATTTTATCCTTATTCTATGTTAGTCATTTTCATTATAATGTGTCTTGGTGTGGGACTTGCTATAATTTTGTACATTTAGGATTCTGTAACCCTAAACAAAAATCTGTTTTTGATTTTCCATTTTATTCTTTAGGTTTGAAAAATTTTCTAATATAATATCATTGGAAAGATTGTGCATTCCTTTGGTTTGTATCTTTCCTTCTTCATCTGTCCTGATAAATCTTAAATTTGGTCTTTTTGTGTTATTCCACAATTCCTGGATGTTCTGTTCATGATTTCTTATTATCTTCTCTGCATAGTAAATTCTATTTTCAAGATTATGTATTTTGTCTTCATTGCCTGGGTTTCTGTCTTCCAAGAGGTCTAGTCTGTTGCTGATGCCTTCTTTCAAATTTATAATTGGGCTTATTGATTCCTTCATTTTGAGAATTTCTGCTTTGTTTTTCTTCACAATTTCTATTGAAGTGATCTTTCATTTCCTATATTGTTTCTTTGATTTCACTCCTTATACCATCCTTTACTTCACAGATTAGTTTAGCCATGTACATTATAAACCCCTCTGTGACATTTCTTCTACTGTATATTCTGTTATTGGAGCATCTTGGTCATCTGGTGCTTTATTCCCTTACCTTTTTCATGTTTTCTGTGTGTTTTCCCAGCTAGAAGTGTGGAACTGAGGCAGCACAAATTCTACCCTGCAGACTAATAGTGTCCCTGAAGGTTTCCAGTACCTTGCCTTTAAGGGGGGAGACCAATATCAACAGCATCCAATGCAAACAATATACAGTTCCAAGCTCACTAAATCCTATTAAGACTTCCACAGTTTTCTACCAATAACAGAAATGATGAGTTCAATTATTATCTACTCCATATACAGTAAATTTGCTAAAAGGATTCACAATTTCAAAAGTTGGACAAAGAGAACAGAAGTGGTGCAGGACATGATGTTCATGAGGCAGGAGGAGAGGAGCCAAAGCCAATGTCTGTAGTAAGAGTGGAAGAGGAATTGATAGAGATTGACTGTTAGTGGGAGAAAAGTTAGGGAATCCAGGAAAACAGACAGGGGAGAGGAAAAAACATACATAATAAAAAATTAAACATATAAGAATACACAACAAAACTGCAAAAATACCATCCATACATCACAGTCCTCAACAAACTGATACATGAAAAATACCTGATTTCAAATATTGTAGAGGTGCTCAAGACAAAAAAATTATTTAAAAACAAAACCAAAAATAAAACAAAACACGCTCAATGGAAAATTGAACTGTTTGCTTCAGCATTCAAAGCTTTCTCAGTTCTGTCTCTGATTCTTCACGGGATTGCCAGACCCAGAGTGGCCACACAGACTCAGTCACTATCTCACAGATCTGGGTTTCAGACACTCCAGGCTTGGCCCCACTGCAGTCCCAAGATCTCTACGCAGTTCCAACTTGCAGAGAGACCACCAGGGATATGCTCACACAGAGGAGCAACCCTGAGATGGAATAAGATGGCAGTCAGCAGCACTGCCAACAAGAAGACCACAGGCACAGCCTAACCTGCAGGCACCCCAACACTGAACCTACTTTCCCAGGATGGTGCCCCTGAACACAGGCAGCTGTGCCCCAAGATATATATATATATATATATATATAGTTATTTGCATTTTAGCATTACACTTTTTGTGATAGTAGTAGTAGTATCTTATTTTTAATTTCTGTATCCATATGTTCATTGCTAGTATATAGAAATACAAATGGATTTTGGTATGTTTACCTGGTGTCCCACAATCTTACTAGACTTCCTTCCTAGTTCTAGGACTTTTTGGCTATAGCAGATTCCTTGAAGTTTTCTAGGTAGACAATCATATCATCTACAAATAAGGTCATTTTATTTTTTTCCAATCTGTTTACTTTTCAATTTCATTCTTAGCTTTATTGGATTGTACAACTTCTGGCTGGCCCTTTGTTGTGTTGAGCGTGGTAACTAAACTGCCATGGTTTGTTCTGTCTTAGAAGGAGAACATTCCTAATCTACCAGTAAGTATGATCTTGATTGTTGGATTCTTTTACATGTTTTTTCAAGTTGAAAAACTTCCTATTTCTGACTGTTCTCAATATAAATGAATATTGAACTTTGTCAAGTGCTCTTTCTGCTTCAGCTATTATTTTTCTTGTTTAGACTGTTTTTATGGTGAAATGCATCAACTGACTTTTAAATATTGAACTTACATCCAGGAATAAACTCCACTTTTTCATAGTGTAACTTTTTTAGATATTGTGGAATTCTATTTGCTAATATTTTATAATGTTAACTTCAGTTAACATTATAAAGTTTGTTGATATGCAATTTTCATTTTTGCCTGAGTCCATAGTTGTTTCTGAGTTTCTGACTTCTTCCTCTCCAAGGCTGAGATGTATATGGGGGTGGGGGAATCCAGGGAGCTCACTACTGTGCATGAGCTCTGAGATTCCAGGAAAGTCTATCTTCATCTCTCCAGTTTTTAGAAACTTTATTTGTGTCTTATATACAGAATTTTAACAGGAGGAAGGGGAGAAATGTGGATTCTACATTGTCTCAGTACCTGAAGCTCATACTTTGAACCAGTCAGGATTTAAATATCACTTATTTAAGGATGTGAGCCTGAAGATGTCATCTCTGAAACCTTCCTCTAATTAAAGACTTCCGATTGACTGTAGATATTAACAAAGAACCTATCATATTTTGAGGTGGCCCTCACTAGAATTCCTGTCCATATGAGTAGAAATTTTAACCAAAAGAGTTTATTTTTCATGTTTAGAGAATTATGAACGATTTTGAAATCCTACCATGCAAAACTATGTAACCTAATGTTCATTTTTGAATGGTTAAATCTGGCTTACAACTACATTTTTTCAAGGTATTCTTCTATAATCTCTCTTAATCATGAAAGTAACATTCCAAGAATCCTTTATTTGTTCATGTGCTTTAGTGATAGAGCAGCCATGTACTCTGGGAAGAAGTGATGGCAGATGACAGATGACTTTACGCGTGACTTCATAAATCTAGTGACAGCATGCCTGCTGCCTGCTCTGCTGGTTCTGCCTGATGATTATAATTTGCTATTGCTTCACGGTAATGGCAAGCTGATTCTCCAGTTACACCTTTTGTAGCATACTCTCTAAATACCTAAGTGTGTACCTAAAGGCTAAGTGTGTACATTTGTTATCTTTCACTAACTCAGAAATGAAACATTGTTTCCAGTAGTCCAGCACCAGTCTTTATTGCACAGACAGATTTGCAAGATAAAAGCAATTGTTTATCTATTTCTTTTTTGTCTTTCCCAATAATAACTGTCAGGATTTAGTTTTATTTTTAAGACACAGAACATACAAAAACAGGTTCTGCATTCTTGAACAGGTGCAGACCAACATATGTCATAGAAAAAATAAGCTGTCTTCTGAATTCTGACAAACTTTGACACTAGTTTACATACGCCACACACAAAAATCAAGAACAGAAAATGTCACATTAAAATTGGCACTTGTTCTGTGTAGCTTTTAAATGCAAACTCTAACTCAAGGGCAATTCAAATTAATGTGATTGCCAATGGGAAAGGAAAAAGGTAATTATGAGGTTGCAGAGAAAGGGTGGTTATTTTACATTGCCAATCGCAAAATGACGGAGAGCAATGAAATCAAGAGCAGAAAGTTCTAATGGATGGTGGTGGTTGCTGGGAGAACTGCTAAGCCCGACTCAACTGGCTAGTTTAGGTGAAGAAGAAATGAGTGGAGATCCATGGAGAGACGTTTGTGATGTGAAGCCATCGAGAAGGACTGGTAAATGTCAGACTCTGGTTAGCAGGACTAGGAGACAGATTCCTCCCTTTTCCCTACCATAAATCCAAGACTTCAGGCAATGGCAGGGCTCCCCTTGTCTCTTCCCCTTTTCTTGGGGTTGGGTACTTTGCTGCCTGTGGCTCAGTAACTGACAGCTGTTTCTCAGAAATGAGTTGGTCCTGTTTCCCAGCTGTGTCTGGCAATTCACGTACAGCCACCTGTGGTGACCCCAGCTTCGTGGTGACTGCCTGAATTCTCCTGTTCTTCCATGGGGTCCTGTAGTCGTAGTTCACCCAGCTCAATACTTACTCCCCTGGCACTTTGGTTATGAAACAGGTATTAGTATTTTATTTTATTGATTAATAAAACTGGGGCAGAAGTATTTCACGTAATATATTTTCGATCACATGGCTAATAAGGTTTTGAACCAGGATTCAAGTCTGTGAATTTTCAGTTCCAAAGCAAACCTGTTGCTAACCTATGTGGCTCAATATCCCAAAATAGAGTTGTCACTCACACAAGTTATTAAAAAGTAAAGTTTGTTTTAAAAAGAAAGCCCAATTCCACAATTCAGATTTTGTGAACAGGGAGGTGTTACAGGAGCAGAAAGAATGTAGTGAATTTGGAGGTGACGGTGACTTGGGTGGGAGGCTCCCGAGTGGCTTACGTCCTGTTGCTGTGCAGTTGAGACGTGTGCACCTATAATGAAGCGTCCTCTAACCTGGACTACTGTCCAAGGAGCTGTTTCTTTGCGCTCAGTCTGTGTCAGGCACAGGAGAAAAAGAAAACAACACATGGTCCCCACACTGGCGGTGGGTGATATCCCACAGCAGCACTAACAGCTCCCGCTTTGTCAACACAGTTCCCAAGGGGGCCCCTCTCACGGCCTGGCAGTCCTATAAATGTCTACGGTTAAATCACACTCCTGCTCTCTGGCAGGTCTACTTTACATCTTCTTCTCCTCTCTCAAACGTCCAACTTTCCTGCTTCCACCTCACTTTTAGCTTGTGACATCTCATCTCATTTTGCTTAGAAAACAGAAGCCACAGGAAAAGTAACAGTGTGTCCTCCCGGGTCCTGAGCAGCTGGCTTTCCCTCTCGTTAGGTGGGTGAACACTCCGTGGGCATTTCAGTGCACCCTGCTTCTGCTCTGGATTCCCTCCCTTTACTTCCTGGGCAGTACATTTGTAATCACCCCTTCTCTCTTTTGCTTTATTATTTTTCTCCTAGAGAGATCATTTTTAGCAAATATGCACGCATGCTCACATGCCCGCACACGAGTCTGATCTGGTGGTCTGTCTCAACTCCTGCAGCCTCCAGGGTCTGAGCGCCCTGCTCCATGAACACCCTCAAGTCAGGGCCGCAGCGACGAGACCAGCACCCTTCAGCATGCAGTTGTTGGCTCTGCGACGATTCTCCGTGAATGGCTCCTTCTTTACCACTGTGCCTGCCTGCTCTGGCACACAGGCCCGCCTCTCCTCCTCTCGGACCACTTCGCTGTCTCCCTTATCCTGCCACCTTTTCCCAGCCTAATGGCGAAGGCTCCGTCATATGTCCATTCTGTATGTGCGTCCACTCCCGGGCAACTGCCAGGTTCGCATTTCCAGACGGATCCCCATGGCATCCAGAACTCCGGCCATGCCTGCTCTTCCTGACACCTGAAGGCTCAGGACATTCTTCACTGCACCTTTTCCGTGTTACCATCTCCCTCCACGTCCCATTTAAGGAATGCTAGTAACACTTCATTGAAAAGCTAAGGTCCAAAGCCTAGGAGCCTAACCTCATCTGCTGTCAATCACCAAGCATTATCCGCTCTTCCTTGATCAATCCTGAGCTGATCCCCTCTTACTCTCTGAGTTGCAGTAGCTTTACTGCAAGCCACCCCCAAACTGAGAACTTAGCTCCTGCTTCCCTTGCTTTCTAAGAATGTCTTCTCCCTTTAAGATAGAGTAATATTTTCAAAGTTCGATCCAGATCATGGTTCTTCCCTGCTGAAAGCACGCTGAATGCTGCACCATGCCTACAATCAGATCCCAGTTCCCCCGAGTCCTGGCCGGGTGTCCCGCCCTGGTCTCCTGCCCCATCGCTCCTGTGGAGTGTTTTCCAAGCCTGCCCTGCAGCAGGGCCTGTGAAGTGACTCTTCCTCCTGATTGCAGGCTCGTCCCAAGACATCCTCGGGCCTTTGCTGTGCTCTTTATCAATCTGGCCCAACGCGGTTGCTCCTCGTGGCGAGGGATGACTTCAGTTAAAACCTTCCTAAATATACACTTGCTATCTCCTACCGCTCTGCCAGGCTTTATATTATTTTCTTAGCATGTATCACTACCTGAACTTATTATGTATTTATTTATTTTGTGTTTTACTGCGTCAGATCTATGAGAGCACTGTTCTCTTGGCTGCTCTGAAGAACTTTGCTAACTCCAGCCCCAAAGACGACTCTATCATTTGTCCCAACCGTACTCAGCAGTGAACTGGGATGTTGCCATTCCCCCGTCAACACTGACTTCTGACCAGCCCCAAGCAGCGGGCCCCAGTCCGGTCCTCAGACGGCTTCTCAGATCAGGGCAGGGCGGCGAGAGGTGTTGCCCAGCAGCCCAGCTCCATCCAGCAGCAGGCCCGGCCCACAGCCAGCTTCTCGGAGCAGGTCCGCCCAGTGAGAGGCTTTCCGAGCATACCCAGCCCCGAGTCCCGCACCCAGCGGTGGGTCCCAGTCCTCAGACAGCTTCTCGGACCAGGGCAGGGGGGCTTAGGCTTTCCCAGGCAGCCCGACTCCGTCCGGTGGCAGGCCTGGTCCACAGCAGGCTTCTCGGAGTAGGCCCACCTAGTGAGAGGCTTTGAGCACACTCATCCCTCAATCCTGCACCCAGCAGTGGGCCAGGGGCAGCTTTCTTCTGAAGCACTGCATTATCAAGTTCCTCCAAGACTTCAGGCTACTCAAGGTTAAGAGGTGATATGCTGGAATTCTACAGGGACACTATAAGCCAATAAAGGAAATCTGCAATATCTCAGAGTCCCACTGATATCTGACCAATATGAGAAAACAAGGGAAGAAAATATACCAAACTAACCTAGATGCTAAATCAATAAAACCAAATGACAGCATGGCAGAAAAAATGTCAGAAAGAGGGTTCAGAATGTACGTAATTAAAATAATCAGAGAAGCAAACAAGGAGATGAAAGAGCAAATGCAGGCATTGAAGGATGAGATGAAAGAGCAAATGCAGGCATTAAATGATCACACCAATCAAGAGTTAAAAGAGCAAATACAGGAAGTAAAAGATCGTTTCAATAAAGAGTTAGAGATACTGAAAAAAAACCAAACAGAAATCCTTGATATGAAGGAAACAGTAAACCAAGTTAAAAACTCCATAGAAAGCATAACCAATAGGATAGAACACCTGGAAGACAGAACCTCAGACATTGAAGAAAAAATGTTTAATCTTGAAAACAAAGTTGACCAAACAGAAGATGGTAAGAAATCATGAACAGAATCTACAAGAATTATGGGATATCATGAAAAGGCCAAATTTGAGAATTATTGAGATAGAGGAGAGCACAGAGAAACAAACCAAAGGAATGAACAATCTATTCAATGAAATAATATCAGAAAATTTTACACATCTGAAGAATGAAATGGAAAATCAAGTACAAGAGGTTTATAGAACTCCAAATACACAAAATTACAACAGACTCACATCAAGGCACATTATTATGAAAATACCTAACATACAAAATGAGGACAGAATTTTAAAGGCTGTGAGAGAAAAGAATCAAATTACATTCAGGGGGAAACCAATAAGGATATCAGCAGATTTTTCAATCCAGACCCTAAAAACTAGAAGGGCCTGGATCAACATATATCAAGCCCTGAAAGAAAATGGATGCCAACCAAAAATCTTATACCCAGCAAAACTTACCTTCAGATTTGATGATGAAATAAAATCCTTCCATGATAAACAAAAACTAAAAGAATTTACAAAAAGAAAGTCACATTACAGAACATTCTCAGCAAAATATTCCATGAGGAAGAGATGAAAAACAATGATGCAAATCAGCAAAGGGAGGAACTAGCCTAAAGGAATAGCCAAAAAAAGGAGAAACCAAGTGGTGTCAAAAACAAAAATAAGCCAAATGACTGGAAATACAAATCATATATCAATAATAACCCTGAATGTTAATGGCCTGAACTCATCAATCAAAAGACATAGACTGGCAGACTGGATTAAAAAGAAAAATCCAACAATATGCTGCCTGCAAGAGACTCATCTCATAGAAAGAGATACCCATAGACTAAAGGTGAAAGGATGGGGAAAAACATACCATGCACATGGACATGGCAAAAAAGCTGGAGTATCCATCCTTATTTCAGATAATGGGGACTTCAAGTAAAAGTTAGTCAGAAGGGATAAAGAAGAACATTACATACTGCTTAAGAGAAGCATAAATCAGCAAGATATAACAATCATAAATATCTATGCCCCAACATTGGCTCATCCATGTACGTCAAACAAATCCTTCTCAATTCCAGAAATCAAATAGACCACAACACAATAATACTAGGCAATTTTAACACACCTCTCTCACCATTGGACAGATCTTCCAAACAACAACTGAATAAAGTAATCATAGATCTCAATAACACAATCAACAATTTAGATTTAACGGACATATATAGAATATACCATCCAACAAAGAGCAAAAATACCTTCTTCTCAGCAGCACATGGATCCTTCTCTAGAATAGACCATATTTTCTGCCATAAAGCTAATGTTAGCAAATACAAGAAGATAGAGATACTACCTTGTATTCTATCAGATCATAATGGATTGAAATTAGAAATAAATGACAGAATATAAAACAGAAACTACTCCAACACCTGGAGATTAAATAATATGCTATTATATGATGAATGGATAACAGAAGACATCAAGAGGGAAATAAAAAAATTCTTAGAAGTAGACAAGAAAAAAAGACACATCATATCAAAATCTCTGGGACACTATGAAAGCAGTACTTAGAGGAAGATTTATTTCATGGAGCGTATTCAATAAAAGAAGTAAAAATCAACAAATAAACGACTTAACACTACAGCTTAAAGTCCTAGAAAAAGAAGAACAGATCAACAACAAAAGTAGTAGAAGACAGGAAATAGTTAAAAATCAGAGCTTTAATCAATGAAATTGAAACAAGAGAAACAATAGAAAAAATTAACAAAATAAATAGTTGGTTCTTTGAAAAAATAAACAAAATTGATAAACCCTTAGCCACACTAACAAAGAGAAGAAGAGAGAAAACTCAAATTACTAAAATTCGGAATGAATAAGGAAATATCATGACAGACACAAGTGAAATACAAAACATAATTAGAAGCTATTTTGAAAATCTATACTCCAACAAATCAGAAAATCTTGAAGACATCAACAGGTTTCTAGAGACATATGAATTAACTAAACTGAACCAGGAGGACATACACAACTTAAATAGATCAATTTCAAGTAATGAAATAGAAGTCATCAAAAGCCTATCAACAAAGAAAAGTCCAGGACCAGATGGGTTCTCAGCCGAGTTCTGAAAAACCTTTAAAGAGCTCATTCCAATACTCCTCAAAGTATTCCATGGAATACAAGAGGAGGGAACCCTCCCAAACTCATTCAATGAAGCCAGTATCACCCTGATACCTAAAACAGACAGAGACACATCCAGGAAAGAAAATTTCAGACCAATATCTTTAATGAACATCGACGCAAAAATTCTCAACAAAATTTTAGCAAATCACATACAAAAATATATTAAAAAGATAGTGCACCACGATCAAGTGGGTTTTATCCCAGGGATGCAAGACTGGCTCAACATTCGGAAATCAATAAACATGATTCATCATATCAACAAACTTAAAGTCAAGAATCACATGATTATTTCAATAATCATGCAGAAAAAGCATTTGATAAAATACAACATCCCTTTATTCTCAAAGCACTAGAAAAAATAGGGATAGTGGGAACATTCCTTAACATTGTAAAGGCCATCTATGCTAAGCCCATGGCCAGTATCATTCTAAATGGTGAAAAACTGAAAGCATTCCCCCTAAAAACTGGAACAAGGCAGAGATGCCCTCTTTCACCACTTCTATTCAACATTGTCCTTGAAACTCTAGCCAAAGCAATTAGACAGACCAAAAATATTAAAGGGATACGAATTGGAAAAGAAGAACTCAAACTATCCCTATTTGCTGATGACATGATTATATATTTAGAGGAACCTGGAAATTCCACCAGAAAACTTTTAGAACTGATAAGTGAATTCAGTAAAGTAGCAGGATATAAGATCAATACTCATAAATCCAATACATTTTTATATATAAGTGATGAATCTTCAGAAAGAGAAATTAGGAAAACTACCCCATTCACGATAGCCTCAAAAAAAATAAAATACTTGGGAATCAATCTCACAAAAGAGGTGAAAGACCTCTACAATGAGAACTACAGAACACTAAAGAAAGAAATTAAAGAAAACCTTAGAAGATGGAAAGATATCCCATGTTATTGGATAGGCAGAATTAATATTTTCAAAATGGCCATACTACCTAAAGTGCTATACAGATTCAATGCAATTCCAATTAAAATCCCAATGACGTACCTTACAGAAATAGAGCAAGCAATTATGAAATTCATCTGGAAGAATAAGAGACCCAGAATAGCTAAAGCAATCCTTAGCAGGAAGAGTGAAGCAGGGGTATTGCAACACCAGATCTTCAACTCTACTACAAAGCAATAGTAACAAAAACGGCATGGTACTGGTACCAAAATAGACAGGTAGATCAATGGTACAGAATAGAGGACACAGAAACAAACCAAAATAAATACAATTTTCTCATACTAGACAAAGGGGTCAAAAATATGGAATGGAGAAAAGATAGCCTCTTCAACAAATGGTGCTGGGAAAACTGGAAATCCATATGCAGCAGAATGAAACTAAACCCCTATCTCTCACCCTGCACAAAACTCAACTCAAAATGGATCAAGGATCTCGGAATCAGACCAGAAACCTTTCATCTTATAGAAGAAAAAGTAGGTCCAAATCTTCAACGTGTCAGCCCAGGATCAGACTTCTTTAACAGGACTCCCATAGCACAAGAAATAAAAGCAAGAATCAACAACTGGGATAGATTCAAACTAAAAAGCTTTCTCTCAGCAAAGGAAACTATCAGTAATGTGAAGAGAGAGCCTTCAGAGTGGGAGAAAATCTTTGCCACCCATACTTCAGATAGAACACTAATCTCCAGAATCTATAAAGAACTCAAAAAACTCTACACCAAGAATACAAATAATCCAATCAAAAAATGGGCTAAGGAAATCAACAGACACTTCACAGAAGAAGATCTACAGGCAATCAACAGACATATGAAAAAAATGTTCTCTAGTAATAAGAGAAATGCAAATTAAAACTACCCTAAGATTCCATTTCACCGCAATTAGAATGGCGATTATCAAGAATACTAGCAACAATAGGTGTTGGCGAGGATGTGGGGGAAAAGGTACACTCATACATTGCTGTTGTGTTTGCAAATTAGTGTAGCCACTCTGGTAAGCAGTGTGGAGATTTCTCAGAAAGTTTGGAATGGAACCACCATTTGACCCAGCTATCCCACTCCTTGGCCTGTACCCAAAGGACTTAAAAGCAGAATACTACAAAGATGCAGCCACATCAATGTTCATAGCTGCTCAATTCACAATAGCCAGACTGTGGAACCAACCTAGATGCCCTTCAATTGATGAATGGATAAAGAAACTGTGGTATATTTATACAATGGAATATTACTCAGCCATAAAGAATAATAAAATTATGGCATTTGCAGGCAAATGGATGAAACTGGAGAATATCATGCTAAGTAAGATAAGCCAATCTCAAAAAAACCAAAGGAAGAATGATCTCACCAATAAGTGGATGATGACACATTAATGGGGGGGGCAAGAATGGAGGAAGGAGGGACCTTATAGAGGGAAAAGAGGGGTGGGAGGGGTGAGAGGGTAGGGGGAAAAATAACAGAATGAATCAAACAACATTACCCTATGTAAATGTATGATTACACAAATGGTATGCTGTTACTCCATGTACAAACAGAGAATCAACATGTATCCCATTTGTTTACAATAAAAGTAAATATATATATATATATATAAAAGAAAAAGACACTGACTTCTGCAGAGGTTCCTGTTACTGCACCAGCCCTGCGAGAATGGGGCTCACTACTCTAGCTTCTGGACTCAGTAGCTACTAAGTGAAAGCCTGGGGTGTTTCATGTGCACATGCTGGATACAAAAAGTACTTGGAAAGTTTCAGGTTGTACAAAGTCACTCTCTGTCTCATAATGTGACTTGTAAAATGAGGAATTCCATGGACTTGAGGAGACAGTTCATGTGCTTCCTACCCATATGTGACAAACGTCCTCTTAAAAACTGAGGAAAGGATTCAGAAAATGTGTCGTCATTAATTTACTGATGGAGGAAGAGAAAGAAACGCTATATAATGTGGTATTGTTGAAAAATGAGAGAATAAGGATTTTAAAAACTATAAAGAGCAATTAATTTTAAGTACTACAACCAGAATAAGTTGTATAAAACCAAAATAAAGCTTCACTGAATTAAGCTATCTGACTACTAGGGACCTTCGCTGTAACAATTTCCATAGAATGGAAAGAGCACGTGCTAGACTGCAATGTATTAACAGAAAATACGTGAAAGGAGCATTGAATTTTAGTTATGTAGCTTGGCTAATGAGAGGGAGGGAAAGGGCAATAACTAGAGAATGGGGACAGTGCATGGAAGGCCTTCGTTCCATGACGGGAGGAGAGACGGCTGCTGTGTACTGTGGAGAATGGGGTTGGAGCCAATCAAAAAAATGCAGAGTTGAAGAGGAGCCATAATAGTACTGGACTTTTAAAAACTTCCCAAAGGAGTTATGAAGGGCTCATCTTAAACACAAGGGCAGATTAGCTTATGATCTAATCATAAGGGCATCTTATGGAAGGAAGGGCATCTTTCTCTGGAACCAGAAGAGCAGACAAAGATGGACCTCTGTGGTATCTGAACAGAGACATTCTTTAAAAAAGTATACAGGAGAAAATCCCAGAGCCCAGGTTTTTACTGCCTCTCTCTTTGACCTCTGCCCTGTCTGAGGTTGGAGACACTTCAGGGCAAATAGAAGTGGGTTGGCCAGAAACACACGGAAGAAGAGCAGTTCAATTTATGCATCACCTGCAGACCCTGAGTTTATAGTGACTCTGTTCTGTGCTTCCTCACTGTTCAAAAGTCTTGTTTTAGGACTGAAGGAGAGGAGCGGTTTTAGAGATTTGGGCCAAGGAGCTTGTCAGACATGGAGGACAGTTGGTTAGGGGTTACTGTGAAACAGCAGAGATAGACATGGTACTAGTTCTCTAGCCAGGCATCTGGATTGATTGGCATGGTGGTGAGGCCAGAGTGCAACTAAAAGGTCGAGTCGCAATGGGCAAAGGAAGAAACTGGAAATGCTAAAATGGCACAGAGTAGTGGTTTCAGCTGAAGCAGATGGAGATCACTCCAACTTGGGGATCCTAGACAAATGGGATGACTTGGAGGAGACCCAGACATCCTGGAAAGCAAGAGAGCACACTCCAGAATAGTCAGGGACAGGATGGTAAGATCTGTCAGCTGGCCACAGAGGCATCTAGGCCCTGATGAGGCAGCAGGCTTTCAGAGCATGCAGGACACAGAAGGCATGTGGAAGGAACAGTTGTCCTGTGTGCACCTTGAGCCCCACACAGCTGCAGGAGGGCTTTGATTTCCTTTTAGAGAGAGATGCACAGAGATTGCACTCTGGGCCCAAAGTTGGGCTGCTCTTGATGATGTCCTCCTCTGCAGCTGAAGCAAAGCCCCCACCCCCACATGGAAAACCGAGGGAAGACCCTTCCTCATGCACTGTCTCTCCAACATCCTTGACTGGAATCACATCCCACTCCCTTTAAAGGAGAAATTCTTAGAGGAATTGTACTGGTCACAGCTCACCTCCTGAAGGGAGCATTCGGAGCTGAGAGCTTAAATTGATAGCTAACACACTCACTTTAATACAAACATACATGTTGGGGCTGAGGGTATAATGGAGTGGTAGATGCTTGCCTGGCATAAGGCCTTGGGTCAATCCCCAGCATGAATAAAACAGACCAAAACAAAAGCATAAAACAAAAGGAAACAAACAAACAAAACAGAAAATGTCTTTAAGTTCAGAGATTGTTCCTTCTTCATACGATCTGATACGAAGGCTCTCAACTGTATTTTCTAATTCATTTATTGAACTCTTCAGCTCCATTATTTGGTTCTTTTCTGTGATATCTCTCTCTCTCTCTCTCTCTCTCTCTCTCTCTCTCTCTCTCCCTTTCTCTTCCTAAATTCATATAATGAATTGCCTGATTTTGATGAATCATCTGTCCAAACTCTTATGTATCATTAAATTTTCTTTAGGCATCTTTTTGAATTCTTGGTCAAGCAGTTCATTGATTTCTTTTTCTTTGAGGTGTGTTGCTAGAGAGTTGCATGACTTCAGATGCACCATGTTACCTTGTTTTCTTGTGCCTTTTGTGTCCCAATGTTAATATTTGTGCATCTGAAATATCAGTTGCCTCTACCAATTTTGCAAGGTGACTTTCCTGTAAAAGACTTTCTCCTGGTAATGTATCCTAGTGTATTTTTGAACATGTTATGTTGCCTTTAGTTCTAGGTACAGGGTTTGTAGAATTGCATCACCAACTGGGATGTGGCTTCTTTAGTGGGCAGGTTTGCTGATGGCTTTGGGCACATTGTGGATGTGTGGTACCTGAAGTTTCCTCAGGTGACATGGAAGCAGGTGTCTCCACAGAGTTAAGAAATGGATGTTGCAGCAGGAAGGTGTGGCATCTATCTGCTCCTGAGGGCTGTGTGACTTGCACCACTATGGTGGGACCAGGTGGGTGTGGCACAGCACACCTGGAAGCAGGTGCGTGCAGCCACATCAGCAGGATAATTTAGGGTAATTACCAGTGTCAAAAGACTGACATAGTGACTTTGTGTGACTTCCGGGGCCAGCCTGGCCAGGGACACTGCTTACTTTTCTTCCTGTTGCTCATAATGCTTGAATAGGGCCTTTCATCTGCTTCTTAGGAAATTATCAGGCTGAAATTCTGAAATAAGCTTCCCAGGCTGTTTCTTGGGGCTGTACAAAATTAGATGGGGCTGCCCACTTAATTTCCAGACGTCTCTGCCAGTTCCAGCCTGTCAGGGTTGGCTGTCTGACTGATTCAGGGTCAGCAGGAGGGTAAGCTGGCTACTCATACATTTTCTGGAAGCCTCTGTGGATAATCCGCTCAGGGTGGTCTAACTAGGTGCCTCCCAGGGCTGTGGAGGCTGGGAGGAACCACCATTTTGGTGCACAGGGCAGCTCACTTACCTCTTAGGAGTGGGTCACAGGTGGCTCTATGCAGCAAGAGCCTGAGTGAGACAGAACACATCAAGGTTTGGGCAGTTTCCCTGCAAACAAAGCAACAGGTGAAATCCAGAAGCTCTGCAAACGGTTCCGAGCCTGTCTGAGTCCTAGGTTCTGCAGCAGCAGAAGCTTCAGGTGTTCGGGGTCTGAACAGGGACTGCTGGGAGCCCCTCTTTCCCTTTCCCTCCACGTGAAGTCCCTCTTGGCTGAGGGCGCGTCTTGAGGTAGGTGCCGCACGCTGGTCTCTTTCTACAAGGCCACTGAGTCTCTGCACTCCACTGCGTCCCCCATTCCCCCTGCACGCCAGTGCTCTTCCTCCAGCTCTGGTGAAGTAGCTGGCGCTGTGTCTTTGCTTTGGTCCTGTGATGCGGCAGAAGGTGCTGGAGGCTCCTCTGTTCAGCCATCGAGCTCCTTTATTTACCGTCTATGTCTCTGTTTCACGATGAGCAAGATATAGATGGTGACATCCATCCATCATCTGTTCACAGTGGGGAAGTCAGACACACTGAGACCAAAAAGGCTCAGAGACTCTCAGGCCGGGTCCTGAAGCATCCACTGCCTCTTCCTCTTGGACAGTGCCTCTGTGTCACTGCTGAGCCACCCTCGGCCTGACACGCAGACCCGTGTGTCTCTGGTGTGCGTCTCGCTGACTGATCATGGCGAGGTCATGCACTCACAGTGTTCCTGCCCCCACCAAGAGGATTTTGAGTCATTTAATGAAGAATACTGAACATTACTTGAATTTCATTTGAAATTTTATTCAAACGCATTTTAATTTGAAAATGAGGACTCCATTAAATGAATAGCAATACATTCACGTGACAGCATTTTGAGAGAAACTAAGTCTGATTGCTCTGTTTTGTTTTTCTTTCACAGTGACTATGGACCTAGCCTTCCTTCCTTCCTGCCTGCCTTCCTTCCTTCCTTCCTTCCTTCCTTCCTTCCTGCCTGCCTTCCTTCCTTCCTGCCTTCCTTCCTTCCTGCCTTCCTTCCTTCCTTCCTTCCTGCCTTCCTTCCTTCCTTCCTGCCTTCCTTCCTTCCTGCCTTCCTTCCTTCCTTCCTTCCTGCCTGCCTGCCTTCCTGCCTGCCTTCCTTCCTGCCTGCCTTCCTGCCTTCTTTCCTTCCTTCCTTCCTTCCTTCCTGCCTTCCTTCCTGCCTGCCTTCCTTCCTGCCTTCCTTCCTTCCTTCCTTCCTGCCTGCCTTCCTTCCTGCCTGCCTTCCTTCCTTCCTTCCTTCCTTCCTGCCTTCCTTCCTTCCTGCCTTCCTGCCTTCCTTCCTTCCTTCCTTCCTTCTTTCTTTCCTTCCTTCCTGCCTTCCTTCCTTCCTGCCTTCCTTCCTTCCTGCCTTCCTGCCTTCCTTCCTGCCTGCCTGCCTTCCTTCCTTCCTGCCTGCCTTCCTTCCTTCCTGCCTTCCTTCCTTCCTGCCTGCCTTCCTTCCTTCCTGTCTTCCTTCCTTCCTGCCTTCCTTCCTTCTTTCTTTCCTTCCTTCCTGCCTGCCTTCCTGCCTGCCTTCCTTCCTTCCTGCCTTCCTTCCTTCCTGCCTGCCTTCCTGCCTGCCTGCCTTCCTTCCTTCCTGCTTTCCTTCCTTCCTTCCTTTCTCCCTCCGGCCCTCCCTTTCTTCCTTCCCCTCTTCTTCTTTGGAGTTGAAGTCTGAGTGCTGCCTGACCTGTTCTCAAATTCCTGGTCCTTCTGATTCTTCTATCTCAGCCTCTGAGAAGCTCTTTATCTTTTCTAATTTTATTTTTTAGAGATAAGTTGTTCTGCTAAATGTCGTAGCTACCCACTTGTCTTAAAACAATGACTTATAAATCTGTCACGTAGGTGCCCCATGTTGCAGGGAGAACTGGAGTGGGCCTGGTGCAAGAATCCGCTCCCCAGGATGGTTGTACACACACACACACACACACACACACACACAAGTGCATAGACATTACATCCTGGTTTGAAGCGTGTTCCCCCAAAGGGGTTTATTGACTGTGGTAAGCCTGGCACGGCAGAGAGCCCCCGGCATCCTGTGTCCCTGTGCGGCTGACCACCTGGCCTTGCCCCTTCCAGAACCATCAGCGAGGAGACGTGCCCCCGTCACTCTGCCGTCCCTGTGACCCCTCATGCCTTTTTCCAGCTCCGCTGGAGACTCGTGCACCTCTGGAAGCCCCGGTGTCAGGACGGGAAGGTCGCATCCCTCTTGCCACTCTATGGTTTGGTTCTACATATGCTCGCCTTCGTGCCTTGGGAGAAGGAAGCGGGAGATTCAGTTTAAGCCTTTTCTGAGCCATTCGAGGCTCACTGTCCTGCCAGCCCTTGGAGTGGGCTGGGTTATGACTCTGTGTGGTCACTTCCCCGGGTTGTGTGCACATTCCAGGAGAGCACACAGCCCCGGCGAGAGTCGCGGAGGGTCAAACGTTAGTGCACATCACCAGGGTCCTAGCGCACACTCCTCCTGCTGCAGGTCGCGGTTTAGCTTATGAAAAAAAAAAAAAAAAGATAAGATAGAAGAAAATCACACTCCACTTAACCCCCATAAAAATCTGTTAAGACATGCGACCTACCCTGAAGTATCAGCAGAAGAAAGAGGCTCATGTGAGCAGGGACAGTGTTCGGGCCCTGGTGTCACCCAAGTGCCTGCTGCGCGTGACTGCTTTCTCTAACTGTCCTGCGTTTCCATACTGTGGAATGTTCACCCCATCGTTTCCTGGGTGGAAAATTAAATCATAGATGAATGTTTCCAATCTTATCTTTACTTCTGGGGAGACATGGAGCCACTCTCCGCAGCCCTTGGGTTCTGAGTCTTCCAAGGCACAGCTATTACATCAGAGTGAGACCCGGCTGCTCGCCTCACTCAGAGAGGCCACGGGGAAGACTGCTCTTAAAACACTTACCTTCTTCACTATGCGTGTGACACTTAGAAGCAGGAGCTGTAGAATAAGACACTCCTTTATTCACCTTTTATCTGGCTAGCATAGATACAGTCGGAAGCTTTTGCTTTCACAATAATGGACCTTTTCCAGCTGGACCTGCTTGGGCAGGAACTGCTAAGAGACTTGACAGCTTTTAATTTGCTTAATATCTAGTCATTCTCAAATTCATCAACTTAGGAGATCAGTATTTATGCTCCAATTTTTGCCATGGGATAATTGGTATGAAGAGATTTTTAAAATGGCCCAAACCTTGCAGTTACTTAGTGGGAAGGTGAGGATTGGGATCCAGGCTGAACTGGACTGGAACATTCACACTCTTGAACGCCTGCACTTTTCACATCAGAGCAAAGGGAACATCTCAACGCAGGGACGAGTCTCGGGAGAGCCGCGAGGCACCGTTTCCAACTGCAACACGGCTGAACTTGCACTTCTTGACAAGGCTCTCTGCTTAATGGAGACATAAGTCTGCCTGCAGTGAGCTCAGCCGAGCAGACCTGCATCAGACCCGGCTAGTTTTCCAGGCAGCAGAGAGCAGGCAAAGAGGAGAGGGCCTCCGCCCTCCGCAGAGTGCGCTGCTCACTGCGGTCTGACGCCGGGGGAGGTGGAGTACGGGAGAAGCGCTCACGGGGCGCACAGGAAGAGGGGTGCGTTCTGACTCAAGTCAGAGGAAGTGTCGGGAGGAGGGAACCTGTGAGCTGGGCCCCGAAGGCTGTGTCCGAGACCCTCTGTCCTGGCTGATTTAGGGTCCTGGTTAGTTTTCAGTCAGATCGTCTCAAGCCTAAGGGACAGTAATTCAAGGGGACAGATGCCACAGTAGTGACTGGCCTGATCCACATCCTAAGTAAGTCTTGCTGGTTGCGGAGCCCTTGACTGTGTGCAGTGCTTCTGCATCTTGTCAGTCTGAGAATCCGGAAGGACACGTCTGCACGTGTCAGAGGGCAGCTGGGACTCAGCAGCTGGTGAGGTGCCTTGCCCTGTGCCAAGCTTCCCCAAGCGCTGGTTCTAGGGTTCATTGCCAGAGGCTCTTCTCCAGTCGGATCAGTCTGGGGATCTGATTCTTAATACACAGTAGAGATGTGGGTCAGTATTTCCAATAGTTGCAAGCTTTGTCACAGTAATACCATTTGTTGAGCCAAACTTATAAATGAGATTACCTTGTTCACGATTTTTGCTGGGGCAAGATTCCAGGACACAGTCAACGTTTCAAAGTTGACGCTCAGGGCTACATGGATTTATGATTCCTACAAATGGTTAGAGTATGCCAAACATAAATAGAATCCTATTTTGTTATAATAATAATAATTAATTAATTCTAAGCAAGTTCTTGGAGCAGATCAGCAACCATTTTAGATACCTCAATCCAAAAATCTTTAAGATATGGTTTTAATCATTACAAAGAAATATTTTTTACTCATAGGAATATAAGAAACAATATTATAATAGGAATCAAATAAAAGGTATCATAAAAGATGTGAAATGACAAACTGAAAAGAAAAACTTTAAAAGAGAAAATCAGGGCTGGGCTTGTGGCTCAGTGGTAGAGAGTTTGCCTCACGCATGTGAGGCACTGGGTTTGCAGCTCAGCACCACATAAAAATAAGTAAATAAATTAAATGTATTGCATCCATTTATGACTAAAAATATTTTTTAAAAAGAGAACATCAAAGCTAGCTTTTGATACAATTACAAAATCAGTTTGTTAAAAGACTGCTATGAAGATATACAGATGAACAATAAGCACAAGATAGGTGTTGAACATCATTAGAACCCAGGTTAGTGTAAACCAAAGTAAAAAGAAAATGCCACTTCAGACCTGTTAAAATAACACATTAAGAAACAGCTTTTATAAGAAATGTTGGCAAAAATGAAGAGGATTTGGGATCTTTATCCACGGGTTGTACAACGGTGCTGCCTCTTTGGAGAACAGTCTGAGGGTAAACATAGAGTTACCCTGTGACCCGGAATCCATCCCTGAGCATGTAGCCAGGAGAACAGGTGAAACGTGTTCACACAAAAGGGTGCCTCCTGTCCATAGCATCAGCATCCGTAAGGAAAAGTGGAGATGACAGAACATCTGCTCGTTGATAATTGGAACATGAAGTGCAGCCTTCCATCTTCCAGAAAGTCATGGACAAGAAGAAGGAGTAAGTTACAAGACGTAGTACCACGTGCAGAAGCCTTGAAAACACCGTGCTCAGTCGAAGGAGTCAGTGGTAACACACCTGAGCCCTGTGATTCCACCAAGTGCTCAGAATTAGCAAATCCCCACAGGGACAAAGCAGGTGAGTATCTACCTAGGACTGGGTGAGTAGTGGGAAGTGGGAGAGACTGGAAACAGCTGTGGGGTTTCTCATTGGGGTGATGAAACTATTCTTTAATTTGTAAAGGCGATGGTTGCCCAATCCTAAAGATATTAAATGCTAAACTGCACACATCAAATTGGTGATGTACAAGTGATATTAACTATACTGTATTTTAATTATGTTTTAGTACAATAAAATTTACTGATAAAAAAATACCGTGAATATTATCAGTTTAGATTTTAACAAGTGATGGTATTGTGGTTTTTAAAAGTCACTTAAAAGGTATCTATAGTACAAATAAAATTTTCTGTGTAGAAAAAATTGCTGGTAGATCAGAAACCACATCTCACATAAAAGTCATCAGTGTATTGTTCCAGGGTCATGGGATGCACAGAGCTGTGGTTGTTCAAATTGTACTTAACTGTAAGCTTTTTTAAAAGAACTTAAGTGACTACATTAAGGGGTTGAAATTAGCAATGCAAGATGTATTGAGAAAGGTTATAGAGATGCACGTAAAACTGAAACATTATGAGGAACAGAAACGAGACGTTCTATGTAGTAGAAACCGTGACGTTAGGACCCAGCACCGGTCAGTGTCGGAAGGCTTGCTGTTCCTGGGGTGAGTGAAGAGGTGGGTAAGGAGGATGGGAACCGGCCCCTTCCCTCAGCTCCAGTGGGTCAGGCAGAACCACCTTGGTTGTGGAGTAAGGAACGTGCTCACACAACACCTGAAGGAGCTGGTTTGCACAGTTAGCTGTGAACCTCCTGCATCCGGGTTTCCCCTTTGTGTTGGTGCAGTGTGAGCAGTCCTGCTGCGGCTGCCAAGGAGTAACAGTAACAAAACACCCAAACCCTGCCCCTTGAGCCCTCCGGTTCTCTCGTCTAAATGCCACAGTAAACAATATGCTGGGGACCTCGCAAGCCCTGGGTTTAGAGCACGTGAATGGAAGCAGTTGGAATCCAGGGGGTTTGAGGGTAACTGGGTCTTCCTGTGTCCATAATGCCAGAGTTTTGTTTATCTTTCCAGGTCACATCATTGGCTGCTTTTATTAAAAATTAGCAAGCAATAATATATCAACTCTTAAAGAGCGCTTTAAATGAAAACTGGAATAATGATCAGAAATATTTTACAGTAGAGAGTGCGGGAGAATTAATTTTAGAAAGCATAATGGATCAGAGAGTAAACTGAGATGACTGAATAGGAACGCCTAGGCTGAGCAACAGGTCGGAAATGTTTTCATAACCTTATAAATAAGAGAAGATACAAGAGGAACTGGGGAAGAAAACCGTACTTAACCCTGAGTAGCAGTTTCAGAAGGAGGGCTCAGGGTCAGCGGACCCCAGGCAGGCAGCAGAGAAGTCTGCCCAGATAGACGGGAAAGCTTGCATCTCGCCTTCAGCAGAAGGGCCCTGCTCGGTCACCTTCTCTGAAGAGTGTTCAGTTTCTTTTTATCTCAACCTTCAGCAACAGAAAAGAAACTTCATAGCTGTGCTTTTTGAGATGATATTTTGGACTAAGAAAGGGGAAGACGAGGGTCAAAGATAAACGTCCTGAAATCGCCACAGACAGAGCACTGCAGAAGCCGGAGCCCTTGCCCTTGCCTTGGTCTCCAGGAGCACTGTGACTCAGAGCCAGGTCCACTAGCAGTGCCAAGCAAGAGCCTGTCACTGCCCTTTCCAAACCTGATGTCCCTCTAAATCCTAAGGAGACCGACAGTAATGGAAATGAGGGTGCAGAAATAGCTAGTGATTGCTGCTTTGGAAGCAACGCACCTTCTGAAGGAGAATCCTGGGAGCGAGTTAAAAGCCCTGGGAGCGTCTTCCCTAGCTGGAGCCCCTGCCTCAGGGGT
This sequence comes from Sciurus carolinensis, assembly GCF_902686445.1. NCBI lineage: Eukaryota > Metazoa > Chordata > Mammalia > Rodentia > Sciuridae > Sciurus > Sciurus carolinensis. The sequence continues at coordinate 4,362,457 of NC_062219.1, forward strand.
GACTGCGCTTCCAGGCACCCAGGCGTTACGGCTGCCGGAAGGCTTTGGCAAGGTGACGGCTTCCTTAGAAAAGGAGTGTGCAGCTGCGATTGTGCTCTTCTGTCACGGATTTCCATATTTTATTTTGATATTTAAAGATTTTTAAATTAACAGAAGTTAACAGAAGAGTTTCTACATCTGTCTATCATCTTTCTATTAAAGAAAGTTTCCTAGGCTGTAGATATACTAAAATGTTTTATTGTTATCTTGAATTCAAATCAGCTGGAAGGGGGGTTTCAGACCCGAGGATGGGGCAGCCCGACACACTCTGCTGACGGTCAGCACCAGAGGCAGGACTCCTGGGCCCGGCCTCTGCTCCGAGTTCTCTCCTGGGTCACCTGGGCTTGGCAGTGTGGTGGAAGGACTGCATTCGCAGGCCAGTGGCAGGCACTGCGGCCCCAGCTGGACCACAGACCTGCCGGGCAGGGCCTTCGCTCCACAGCCCCAGGAAGGCAGCCCCAGGGTCTAGCTGACTCTGACCCCGGGTCAGTGTGAGGAACAGACCGCAGCCCAGAGAAGACAAGTGGCTTTTTCTCATTTGGGAAAGAACAAAGCCTCACTCCTGTCTAGATGCAGTGACAGAAGTTAGCCTCGGGCCCGTCGGGGCTTGGTAACTACTTGCAGTACTTCATTTCGGGTTCCTAGTCCACACAGAGGTTCCGCTTCTCCCACTTCATAATGTCCTGAGTTTATTGGTTCAGAAAAATGGGAGAAACTCCAGGCCCAGAGGCAGGACGCGATGTTCAGTGTGTTTTGATGTTGAGGGAGATGATTTCTGCGTTTTTTAAGTTGTACTCACTTCTGAAAGGACTGGCCCTGAGCATGACTGCATGGCCTCCCCGAGGGTGCGGAGACGAACACGCCGTGTGCCCGGACTCCCCAGCCAGCTCCCAGGCCAACACTGACCTTGGTCACTGAGATTGTCCATCAAAATTGGTGCCAGGCAGACTGAAGCACGTGAGGAAGACTGTGCTCAAGACCACCGCAACCTGGCTGTGAGAGGGAGACAATGAACTCGATTCCACCAAAACAGAGAGTAGGAGGCCTTCTGGGTTCTGGGATGGCCAGTGAGAAGCACTGGAGCTGGGGGAGGGGTGGCCTGTGCGGCAAGACGTCCTCGGGCCCCGTGGTACCTGTTCCCGCCTCCCACAGAGCCTGGCAGATGGGTGGTGTCTTTCTTGATAAGGGCATATTATCACAGATGGCTCCAAGTCCTGGGGAGAGACTGCCTGGCAAGAGGCTGGGAGATTTGCGTCTCCGAGGGACAGGGAAAGCATGGACAGTGGCAGGTTTCTGAAGGAGGTTCTCTGAGCAAGTGAGACTGGCAGCCTGCAGTCGGGAAGCTTGAAGTTCGGTCCGTCTCCGGGAAGTCAGACTTCTGGGTCCAGGTAATCAGCTCTGACGACACAGAGAAGGAGGCAGTTCATGTTCTCGGACTGGAACAAATCACCTCTTCAGAGCAGACGCGGGAAACGAACCCACTGCCCCCACCGCATAGCTCGGTTTAGTCACCGTGTCACAATGGATGTTGGAGGGGGCCGTTTCCTGTGACCCCAGGGAGAGCCAGGGTGACCGATGAGGCCCAGGATCCCTGGTGTGTAAGGAGGGGGTGCCATGCTCTGGCTTTCCTCTGTGTGCCTAGTCACTCAGTGACATCGCCCACCATGAACTCCACAGAGCGAAGCAGCATGAGGTGGTGAGTCAGGAGGGAGGGAGATGCTGGGGGTCGGGGAAACCAGGGTGGGAGAGGGGAGTCCAGGGTAACCAAGGACCGCCAACTCTCGCAGGTCTCCACCTGTGAGTCACACCACCGGCTGTGCCTCTGTCACCAGGCCTGCTCAGTGGACGAGGACCTGGTGACGTGTCTGCCGGGGTGTGAATACAAGCCCTAAAGGTCTATGTGCTGAACACCTAACCCCAAATCCATATGGTGAAGGTGCTGGGAGGTGAGCCTTTGGGAGATCCGTGGGGTTCACGGAGGTCACAAGGACGAGCCCACGGGCGACAGTGGCTTTACAAAAGGAGGAAGAGACCAGAGCTGGCAGGTTGGCTCCCAAAGCCATCAGGCATCTTCCACCAAGCCTGGCAGCAAGAGGGCCTCGCCAAGTGCCAGCACCTCAATTTAGTACCCCAGCCTCCATAATCGTGAGAGAGGTTCGCTCGCTCTACAAGTTACCGTGGTACTCGGCTGTGGCAGCAGAAAGCACCCCAGACGCACACAGGTTGAAGTACATCATGCACAAAGAAAGAGCAGGAATGGAAGGCGGGAGGACAGGAGGGGAGAGAGTAGACACAGCACAGGAAGCGGTTCTCAGTAAGTCAAGAGCTGTGATTCCCCAGTCAGGACGGGGCTTTGCATTTGATAACGTAGACAGGAAATGGCCGAAGCATGCCAGAGTTGCCCAGAGAAACAAGTTGCATTACTTGAGAACGTGGGCCTGGCTAATTAGATTTCCAATAGAATGTCAAGTCAACTCAGATTAAATGTCTCTTATTACAATGTCACTAAAATTTAAAAATCCATCAAGTACATTAGAAAAGGGCAATGTGCCATGCACTGGATGCTTATGTTTTGGAGCATCACAGAATATTAAAACCATGTCAGACTCCATCAAATATGGCTCCCACTTAGCCAAGACTTCAACAGGCCTTCGACAGCGCCAGACTTGACAGCACGTTGCAGTAAAGAGAATGGGGTTGATTGACTTATTAACGTGTTTATGTAAACAATGCTTGTTGGGAAGATACAAGAGCACTGACTTCGTTTACCAGGAGACAAAGAACCTTGGAGGAACTCCTCATAACAGAGTCAGCAGGAGTGCAGGTGGGCTGTCCCTATGTGACTTGAGTGAAAAGGTAAAAAGAGAAAATGCATTTAACGTTCAGTTGGCTTTACTGGGTGCTGAACACCCACTGGACTTAGAATTTTTCCAGGCATTTGTTTAATACACAGAACAAGACTTTGGAGAAGCCGTTCTTGTTCCAATCTGACTCTTGTGCCAGTTTCGTCCCAGATATGCTAGGCGCACACCCGGGCTCACACCTTCCAGAAGGAAAAAGTTCACCTTGAACCTACATCTTTGGGTTGCCAGGGGTTGCATCACGTCCAAGCTTCTCCAAAGTCCAGTGAAGTAACTCCAGGCAGAAGAAAAGGAACAGGCACCCCCAGAATCCCTGAGCTCCTGGCAGAAGCTGGCTTCTTCTGATTCCAGTATTTTTTTAACTAAATACTGAATTAAGCAGTCTTTGGAATACATATGTCTCTATATTGGGTCGTTGTTTTAATATTTAATATACAACTATAACGATGATTTTTTTTCAACTTTTAGAGGACAACTGATAATCTAAGAAGACAGTATATATTCTGTGTTTAAAGATTCCCCATATGGGCTAGGGTGGTGGCTCAGTGGTAGAGCACTTGCCCGGCATGTGTGAGGCACTGGGTTCCATTCTCAGCACCACATATAAATAAGTATATTAAATAAAGGTCCATCGACAACCAAAAGTAAAAATTTATAAAAAAAGAAAACTGTTCCTTTAAAAAAAAAGATTCCCCATATGGTCACTTGTAATTTGGAAAAAAAAAGAGGGACAGGTATCCAATTGAGATAGTAGGCTTGCTAATAATATATTTTTGATTTTGAACTTAGGAAGTTCATATTTTGATGAAAATAAACTTATTTAATTACATGCATGTTTCAGTATGCATTTTCCCATGAAATAAAACACTACATGTCAAGTAATTAAAAACCTTTAAGGAATGTTTTCAAGCCCATTCAGGATAAGTTAATAAAATGTCTTATTGGTAAGTAACTGTATTAGAATAATGTCCCCAGAGAAGTTCATAATTAAAGAAAACATTCGCATTCAGACCTCATCGGACCCTTGTGCAATCAAATTGAACAGTTCTGCCTCAGTTGTCCAAAAATTTACTTCCTAATTTATTTAGTACACATTTCTTGAGCATTAGCTATGTGCCAGATGTAATAATAAACTCTTAAAATGCAAAGAGAAGTAAGTCCAATAGCTAAACTATATTTAATTTCTTAATCAGCAGAAGGCACTGTGATGACAACAGCATTCACACAAGAGCCACATGCCAGCAAATTAAATATGACCACTACTAATTGCCTATTACTTGAAATTTAGTTTTCTTTATGTGGCATGTTAGTCACTTTCTAAGGTATAATAATGCAAAAGTGATAACATATAACATCACAGCAGCATTATGTAATAGTATAGATTAATGAATAATATTAAAATTCAGACCATTTCTTCCAAGAAAGAGCTAAGAATTAATCTCTAAGGCAGTTCTCCAGAACCACATTAATTCCATTCTCTAGTGAATATATTTATTTAAATATATTCTGAAAAGGCCACACATGTTCCAAGAGTGAAGAAAAAGTATGAGAAAACTTCCTGCTTTGCTTGATTTCTCCATTATGGTGAACTTAACATAATTAGTTCACTGGAGGAAAATAATAAAGTTGATAAAAATAATAACCACAGTGGTAGATTTTCTTGTGGGCAACAGGTTCTGAGTGGACCAGGAATGAAGTCCTGTGTGACCCTGAGGCCCTCTCGGCAGACACAGGGTATAAATGGCCTTGGGATATCGGTTAATCTTTTTAGGAATGTGTTCTTCAGGTGAAAACACCCTAAAAGTTTCCTTCTTACTACTTTGGCCAATTGAACAAATAAAATATCAAAATGCAGATTTCCTATCTCATTTCATATTAAATAAATCTTGGAGTATGTCAAGATGAATATACTTGAAGCACATTTTATATTTATGGCAACTGTGCTCTTCTCCATTAAGCTGACCTGGCAGTGCAGCTATAGGACAGAATTTGCCAGGTATCTAGAACTCCACAAAAGATAAGTGCCTCCTATCTTCCAAGTTGTGACTTTAAGAAAATCCTATTATCTGATTATGCAACTAAGCAAAGCTAAACTCCAAGATTAGCATCATATCAAAGATAGGAAACAGAATCACACCAGAGTTTAGAATGAAAATACTGAGCAAGAAAAAACTGGGCATTTTTTTTTTTTTTCAGGAAAACAAATTGCATCAGAGAATGTCCCCTGCTTCTCTAATCTGGAGAGAGAAATTCTCTTATTTATATCATTTTGACAAAGCAGCAAAATAATCTTTGGAAATGGGATAGCATGTATCTTTAAAAGCGGACTGAGGCAGTGCCTAAAAATAGTTTACCAAGCAACAGTCAAATTGTTGGGGAATTGCTCCTTAATGCATTAGGGAGCCCATTCCTATAGCACTTAAGCCAGCAAAGTAATAAATATAAAATGGCAATTTTTCTCCATGAGCTGTTCCTGCAGCTCCCACACAGGCCCAGCCCACCCAGGAGTAACATAAGGGCGCCTAGTAGCAGGAGTCTGGATTCAGGAAGAAGGCAATGAGCTTCTGCTACTTGCCTAAATGCACTCAGAAGTCAGCAATTACAATTAGTCCCTCTGTTGCCCAGCACCGCCTGTGTCTCTTTGCAGAGTGTGAGCGTCAATGGGGTGCTTCTAGGGTAAGGAAATTCTAGAGTTCGACCAAGGACTGCATGAATGCCCTTTATAGCCAGCTCCATTTTCTCCCTTGCCTCCAGCCTCCCAGCACTGCACGGGAAAATGCTGACCAAAGAAGGATTTCTGTGTCAGTCCTTCTAATTTAAACACAACAAAATCACCATTAAGGAGAAGCACAAGTTTCCAAAATTAAGTCATACATGGGAAAGAGCCTCTCAGAGATAAAAGATGAATGAAAATGAAACTATCAAAGGAAGTTCAAAAAACAAGACTCATGAGATGTAATAATTGGAGCTGATGGTGCCTCATCGCTAATAGATCATTTTCTGGAAATGCATAGCTATTATTTAATGCAAGCATATACTACAAAATACTTTGTTTTTGTAATCATGAAACATCGAAAGGAGGTACTGACTACTTTTTTAATTGGTTCTTTTTAGTTATACATGACAGTAGTCATTTTATGCAGTTGAAATTATAATAGATGCCTCTCTGAAAATTTGAATCTTATCATTGTCCTTTTTTTTTCCTCACCAGTTTGTAATTTCTCTCTCATTAAACTCCTTTGTGAAAGTTGCTAGGTATTGTGGTGAGAAAATAGTAAGATATTTTTGACTTAAGAAAGGTAAAAAGATTCTCTTGCTATGTATATATTAACTGAAATATGATTAATTTGTAGATCAGTGTAAGTCTCTCTTGTTCCCCAGGTTTTGTGCTGCATAGCTGCAAAGAAAATGGCCCTGCTTTTGGCAAGGACTGATGAAGTTACAAGGAGTGAGCACCTACTACAACCACCAGGGCTACGAAACCATTCCTTCTCTTACATCCCAGAAAAAGCTGTGGTTTCTGGGATACCAAAGAAATCCCAGGTAAGATGGGCTACCCCAAGGATACTCAGCAAGAACAACTATTTCTTGAAGAGTTGCTGAGCACCAAGAACAGGTTAGCATGAGGACACTAAACCTGGGAGATGCAGACACAGCAGGATTCACAATCAGCATCAGGTACTCACTGAGAAGTAGAACCACAAAGATACCCTCCCCTGTCCAGCTTTCTTGAGGAATAACATTGTAAACTGGTGGGTGAGGATGGACAGTCCAGCAGAGACTTAGCTGCCATGAGAAGGGTCAACCATTTCCTAGCTGAGGAGGAGCAACGGACACTAACAAGTGAACGTGACGGTAGGGAAGGAGCCAGAGCCTAGCACAACCTGGATGGCATGAGTGTGCCTCAAAACACAGCGCTGGAGGAGACAGCAGGGACAGATTTTGACCAGAGAACTTCATGATTGATTCTATCAATCATTTAAGGAAGAAAAAAAATTCCAATTCTACAAAAACTCTTGTGGAAAATAGAATAGGTATAATGTTTCTTGATTTATTTTAGGGAGACAGAATTATTTTGATACCAAATGCAGACAAAGAGATCCAAGAAAAAAAAAAAAAAAAACTGTGTTAGTCAGGGTAGCATCACTGTAACCTAAATGTCTGAGAAGAGCAGCTCACAGGAGAAAAAGTTTATTTCAGCTCATGGGTTCAGAAGTTCAGCCATGGTCAGCTGACTCCATTGCTCTGGGTCCGAGGCAAAGCTAAACATCATGGTGGAAGGGCATGGTGGTGGAAGGCCAGGGATGCAGTCAGGGATGCAGAGGGAAGAACCAGTCAGGGGGAGGAGACATCATCCCCAAGGGCACACCACCAGTGACCTCTGCCTCCAACCACACCCCACCTGCCTGCAAGGACCACCCGGTTAGTCCATTCAAAGTAGGATGAACTGAATGAATCACAACTCTCACGATATAATCATTTCACCTTCTGCATTAACACAGGAGCATCTCAGGGACACTGCATACTCAAACCATCACACTAGTACCTCTTGTACCTCTAGTACCTCTTGTAAACACAGAAACACGAAAACACATACATTTTCCACAATAGCCAACAAACCCCAGCAATATTTTGAAAACATAAAATACATCATGACTGAGTTAGTTTTATCCTGTGACTCTCAACAATTTTGTTTCATGTTCACCAAACTTTCCATGTAATTCATTATGTCTTTTGTCTAAAACACAAAAATCCCTTTGATGATTACAATGGCTGCAGAGAAAACATTCCACAAAATTCAACTTGCACTCATGATAGATAGGTAGGTAGATAGATAGATAGATAGATGATAGACAGATAGATAGATAAATAGATAGAAAGAAAGAAAGAAAACTGGAAACAAAAGTAACTTCCTCAACCTGATAAAGGGCATGCATCAATGAAAACCTAGAGCTGACATCATCCTTTTAATAAGAAAAATTGAATCTTTCTCCCTAAGACCAGGAACAAGACAAGACTCTCTTACCAAGGGCTCTATTCAATCCCATGCTGGAGGCTTGCCAGGGAAACAAAGCAAGGAAAAGGGAGGGGGATTGAGTACTGATTAGACAGGAAGAAATCAAATTGCCTTTCCTATGTAAAATATCACAAAGAATTATAATAAAGCTACTAGAACTTGGAGTTTACCTTAGCAAGATTGTAAGATACAAGGTTATTGTACAGAATCAATTTCCTTTCTTTATATGAAAAATAAAAATAGGCAATTAAAATTAATAAACATAATTAATAATAGCATGAAAACATGGAGTACTCAAGTGAAGTATAATAAAACATACACAAAATCTATGTTATTGAGATGATTTTTAAAAAGCTTAAATACACATATATACTATGTTCATGGATTGTAAGATTTAACATTTGTTAAGATGAGAATACACTCCAAATCGATCTACAGAATCCAAATCAAAATCATAGCAATTTTATATAAATTGACTAAATATTTCTAAAATTAATGTGAAAATGGAAAGAGCAAAAATGGCACAATAATTTTGAAAAAGAAGAGTAAATTGTAGAACTCATATTCCCTGATTTCAAGATAAACTTGGAAACTACAATAATTTTGTAGTTTGGTATAGAAGAGATAATATACATATGCATTGATGCAATATACATTGAGCACAGATATAGACCCACATATCTATGGGTAATCAATTGCAGCAAGGGTACAGTAGAAATTCAATGGAGAAATTTTAATCTCTCAACAAATGATGCTGGGCAACTTGATATCCAAAAGCAAACTGTTCCTCTGTCTATACATTGTATTGTACACAAAATAGAACTCAAAAGGAATCATAGATATGAAAGTGAAAATTTAAAACTATACAATCTCTAGGAAAAAATACACAAAAAGCTGTTTTATAAAAAAAATTTAACTAGCAGAGTTGTTTAGTTATAAAACCCAAAATATAATGCATAGATCAGAAGAAAAAAAGCAGACTGAAATTTCAGTGAATCCCCCAAAGAATTATTAAACTGCAGAGGGAAAGGTTCTGATCAAGACCAGCATCGCCATGCATAAGTTCAAGGCAACTACTGTGAAAAATTAGACAAGGCTCAGTTGAAGACCATCACACGGAAGGAGCCTATCAAGTCTCTTCCAAAGTGTGGATGTTATCAAGGGTAGAAAAAGGTTGAATGACTGTCACACACTCCTGGGAACTGAGGAGAAGCACCACATCACGGCAAGTGGGATCCTGAACAGTATCATGGGACAGAACAAGAGGATTAATGGAAAACTGAGTAAAGTCCAAGTAAGGTCTTCAGCTTAGTTCTTAGCACTATATTGATGCTAATATTGTGGCTTTGAGAATTATACTCTGATCACATAAGAAAGTAACATTGAAGCAATCTGGATGAAGTATGTATTATTTTTTTCAAAGCTTTTGTAATTCAAATCTTCAAGATAAAGTTGTCAATAAAATAAATTCAAATTGTTATACAATTGTCAACAAAAATAAAATATTATGTAGAGCAGAAATTGATGGAGCATCAACATGAAAAACGTTAAGCAAAAAAACATACTTAATTTTAGAAAATGAGATCTTCAATGAGGTAACGCCACACTAGATACCGATTAGAATATAGATCTAAAAGAAGAACAGCATGGAGTGTTGGCAATTATATGGAGCAATTTGTGGGCACAGCTGGTGGAAATGCTAGTGGTAGTGCTCCCGTAAGGAGTGGGGCGGTTTCCCGCATCCATGTAAGCTTGTGCGCTGTCCGTGGGGCCAAGTGGTCCCAATCCTGGGGTGTCACTCAGGGAAATGAAAGATATATGTTCACACAAAAACAGGGAGGTGACTGGTGAGACGTGGTGGCTCTATTCAAGATCACGGTAAATGAAAGCATCCCCAAGTTCTCTTTACTGATAATTTGGTGATCACCCAAACCATGAAATGCCAGTCAGTGGGAATAAGTGGCAAAACAACGATACCTACACCACGGCTGGAAGCCGAGTGCACGATGCCGTGCCAGCTGGACAGTACAGGCTTCGAGCTGTGTGCCCTACCTCTGTGACAGCCCCAGAGGCAGAACTGCAGGCACAGGACGTCGGAGGTCCCAGGCATGGGCTTGGCAGCAGAGCTGTTGCCTATAAAGAGGCACAAAAGAGCTTTTCATATAGAAGTTCCTCATCTTGACTGTGCTAGTGGTTAAACGACTATGTGTGTTTTTCAAAACGCTGAAATGATAAAGTTCACCAGGTGCAAAATGAACAGAGCTCAATGAACATGAGCTAAAAAAAAAAGAAAGAAAGAAAGAAAGAAAAAAAAGAAAGAGTAAATCTCCTTGGCTGTCCTAGAGATACTGAAAGAGAACCTCTCGTCAGCACTCAGAGGATGGACACAGTATCCAGGCATGCAGGGGTGAGGGCGGGCTATCCCAAAGCCCTGAAGTGGCCTTGCAGGCTGTGACGGGTTTGGACCATCACGATGAAAGGAAAGGCCTGGCAACTACTGCAAAGGTCAGCGCCAAGACACCGTGTCACAATGTGTACAGCATGCCCAAGGAATAACTGACATTTGCTGTTTATGGTTTATTAAAGGCAATCAGGTAGATGTGAGTTAAAATCATGACTCTCCATAGGGTTTTGTGTTTAACCTTCAGAAACACATTTGGCTTTCTAAGTCTTTTATTGTCTTTTATCAAATAGCTAGAACCGTCATATCTGTTCTGGACTGAATTGGTGCAAAATTACCTCTTCCAACCAAGTCATGTGTGGAAACCCAACCTCCAAGGTGACTTAATCTGGGGATAGGGCTTTTAAGGTGGTAATTAAGGTAAAATGGGCACTAAGGATGGGCCCCTAATCCGGCCTAATTAGCACCCTCATAAGAAGAGGAAACGAGACCGGAGGTGAAAAGCCCGTGGAGGACCCAGGGCTGATACTCAGGAGAGACCCACCTAGCAGACACCTTGCTCTTGAACTTCCAGTTTCCAGACTGTGAAAAATACACTGTCATTTAAACTCCCCAGTCTGTGGTGCTTTGTTATGACAGCCCCAGAAAGCAAAGATAGTGTCTTTACTATAGCATTCTGAAGATTCTTAAAATGATCTCTGTCAGGGTTGAAACCTAGCAAGTGCTGTAAAATGTTAGCTAATACTAACAGTAGGATCAGTACTCTGGGGGAAGTTATTGATAGAGTTTAGGAATGTGGTCTTTGGTCATATCACTGAGGACTTTGTGTGTTATATTAGAATTTAAGAGGCAAGAGTAGTCTCCCCTTGCAGTCTATGGTTTCAGTTGGGCATAGTCAAACCATGGTGCAAAAATAGTAAATAAAAATCCCAGGAATACGTAATTCATAAGTTTTAAGCTGCATACTAGTCTGGGTATTGTGAGGAAGTCTTGAATCTTCCTGCTCCATCCCATCTGAGATGGTGCCATCCCTTGGTTCATGGAACTCATGCTGTATACACTGCCAGCCTGTCAATCACTTAGTACCACCTGGGTTATCAGAGAGTCAGAGCATCACAGTGCTTGTGCACAGCGCTATCTACGGTTTCAGGCTTCCACGGGGCTGGGGGTCAAGGAACATATCCCCTTTGGTTAAGTGGGGGAAGGACAGTATTCAGGGGCAAGTAACAGTGCTCCAAGGGGTGACAAGGTCAGAGTCAAACTTGAGTAAAGTCATGATCAGAGTTATATTCAGAATAGTTATAGGATGAAAAGACAGGCACGTGGGGAAGCAGCATGAGAATCTAGGTGAGAAATGACAGGAACTAGACTTGGGGCAGAAAGTGAGGGCACGGCACAGATAGAGCAGGCAGCACTTGGCATCTGACTCACAGCTCTTACCCAGGAAAGGGTGTGTCCTCAAGACGGGGCAAGAGGGGCTGAGTTGGAACAAGCCTCTGAAAAGAAGCAAGTGACCTGGCGTAGGAAAGGCCGGGTGTGAGGGATGACGTCCCCCATTCCAGACACAGCAAACACAGCTTCCCGCTTGGATGGATGGGTGAATGGATGGGTGAATGGATGGATGGGTGAATGGATGGATGGATAGTGGATGGATGGATAGTGGATGGATGGATAGTGATGTATGTATGTATGTATGTATGTATGGATGGATGGATGGATGGATAAGAAGGAAAAAACACCCTAAATTCTTATCCCCAAAAGTTATACTGAGAATTCATGAAATTTATTTTTATAAGAATTATACAAATACTTTAATATTTCAAATGTGAAAATGACTTAAAGAGGGATCCTTATTGTTTCAAAGGGCACAGGAATCCTAAAGGAAGGAGTTCTTCCCTAATGTTTTGTGCCTCTCATAATAGCAATGAGATACATATGACACATGGGATGAGTTCCGTGTGGAGGCCCAAAACAGAAACCAGCCTCGGAATTCATGACCTGCCAGTCACTTTGGGGAGAGGAGCAGCCTCATGCTTTGAACATGTAAATCCAGGTGGGAAGAGCGAAGGGAAGGGAACTGGGTGAGTCAACATCAAATGCCAGGCAGGGAGCAGAGTGGTGATCTGTGCAGAGAAGACTGGCACCACGGAGGCCAAGCCCTGGGCACAGCCCTGATCTGCAAATCAGTGTCCTGTTGGATGCAGGGAGGGGGCCTGCTCCTTGGCAGGAGTGGTAACTTGACCCTAGGTACCAGGAGGGACAGCCTGCTTCTGTCGGGGGCTGAGTCCTCAATTCCTCATCCTACTAAGCAGTAGCTGCTCCCTTTGGTCGTGGAAGCCTCTTCTGCAGGTGGTGCTGGAGGAGAAACACAAGTAGAAATGGCAGACTCTGCTGCCATTCAAGAAGAGACCTGGGAAGGGACCTGGCACCCTGAGCCCCGAGGTCCTTCCTGAGATGGGCCTTCACTGCCTGTGTTTCTGCTGCTCTTCAGGTAGGAGTGCTTCCCTAGGGGGACCAGAAAAGAGAAGGTGTGCACAGCTGGGATCTGCAGGGGCTGGGAGGTAAGGGCACAGCAGCCTCGCTTCCTGGGGTGGGTGACGCCACACTCCCGGCACTCATGAGCAAGCAGGGCTTGGAGGGACTCCAGGCACCACTTAAGCCAAAAGCATTGTTTCAGCACCTGATCACTTGTAGGAATTTCTCAGAAAATGCAAAATGCACTAATTATAATTGCTCCTCTTCTCCCTCTGGGGGAGAGGCTATCAGAGAGATTGTCAAGATCTATCTCCGAGAGGAAAATCAGGGTGGCTCTGTGGTTGAAAGCCTGGATAATTAACGAGAGCCCCAGTGGCAGAGAATGCAGGGCTGGGGAGAAGCCCGAGGCGCTGGCATCACGGAGCACCCCTTACCTACGACATGATGTTTCCAGATCGCCTTGGAAGGAGCTCAGCCTCCTCTGGCATGCTGTCGGTGTTCTTTCTTGCTTTGGCACAGAGAGAGAAAAAGGAAGAAACCGTTTCCTAATTACTCATTTTTATCATCCTGCCTTATTATACTCTCGAGTACTGTGGAGAACTGACTTGACTAATCCTTTTTGCCCTTCTCTGTGCTACAAGGTTCATGGGAGCACATGAACCTTGTAGCACAGAGATTTAACAGATAGCACTTTACAAACAAGTGACAAGCAGAACCTCCTGGTGGCTCCCTGGTCCCTCTGCTGCATTGCCACTCTGAGCCGCCCTTCACCTGATTGGACGAGGAGGCCCCCTCACTTCTCACAGCCAGCACTCCGTGGCCTCTGTCTCTAAAACTCTCCTGCGTCCACAGTCACATTCCCACGGGGACCCCCTTGGCCTCCGCCCCTCTCGAGTCTCCATGCACCCCACAGCTCCTCTGGAATACAACCTGGAGGAAGCCGCAGCTCCCATCTCCAACCACGTGGGTCTGACAAGGTGTGTAAGCTCAGGACAGGCAGTTGCTGTCCCCGTGAGGGGAAGGGAGCACAGTGCCTCTTGCTGCTGAGCAGATGTGACTGTCCCAGAGGGAATGCCGTGGCCACCGCCACTGTTACTGCTGGTGCCACGGTTCACTTCCACTTCTAACCCTTCACACCTTAGGTCTTGACCCTCTGTCTTCAGTTGTGAATCCTCTGCAGTCAAGCCTTGATCTCAAAACAGAGATAATAATACTGTTAAATAAGAGTTTAAAATGTTGTTTGGAAATTAAAAGAGATCAATTTAGTTTGCCTGGAACATTCTTAGATATTATTATTTTTGAGACTAAATATTAGAAATGTTTCCCCAGGGCCACTCTCCTCTTGATACAAACTTGTGCAGTTTCGTATTTCAAACCCTCACCTCATGGACTTTCAAACATTCTTACCTGTTAGCAGAGCTACTAAAACAGAAGAGAAAAAGTGGTTTTGGTTTTTTTTAATGGATGACTAGCAGTCTCTGGCTCATGATAAATCTAGGGAGTGGGGGAGCAGACGGAGACCCCAAGCCAGGTCCTCTGCGTGCCTGCACCGTCCTCGTGAGGAGGAGGGTTCTGTCCCCGTGGTAGTCAGAACACACCAGCACCTCCCTTGCCTTTCCTCCCTAGACCAGAAAAAAGATTAAAATACATGAAGGAATTTAGAGAGGCAGATGTGGGTAATATTTTTGGATAAGACCAACTCACATTTTTTTGAAAAAAATATGTTTCTTAATTTTTAACTGAAAATATTGATATAACAAAAAGTCATTTAAAAATAACAGATTTGGGGCAGAAAATATGTGCAGCTTAACCATATAAATAAATGCAGCTTATGAATAATTAAAACGTGCATTTTCTTTTTGATTTCTCAGATCTGAATTTTCTGTTCTCTAAAATGGTTACGACATTAACATCATTGACATTCAAATGATTAGAAAGAGGTGTCTATGGATTTCATTTACAAGTCAAGCAAGTTTTAACTTCCCCATTTAGGAGAAAGCACTGTCAGAGATTACCCCAAATTCCCAAATCTGGTGTTTTGTGTATATTCTAAGATGTCCAAGTGAATTGCCTTTGTCGCCATTGGTGGCTGTCTTGTGGTTCATGTGTGTGCATATCACACACCCTAGTGTGTGCAGTGAGGGTGTGTGTGGAAGCTGCTGACCTTCTGCCACTAAGACATAATGACATAAGACATAACAAACTTGACGTTCTCACTCAATGGAAGGAAAAGAACAGGCCTCTAGCATCTATTTCACTCTTTATTAAGCAAAGCTTGCCTACCTTGCCTATGTGCCAGTACTGCAAATGCCAGCTCTGCCCCTCCAGGGAAGGAGGGGCTCACATGCCCAGCTCCCATGCATCACCATGCAGCTCCCAGCTGCTGTCCTCTCCTGTCCACTCTGGACCATGCTGCAGTCGCCAGGGTGCAGTGTGTGAACTTTCTCAGGTCGTTTCGTCTTGACCCTGATCTCTCATGTGAAGTCAGCTTCAAATGTCACTTTGCTCCATTCCCATTTAAGTGTACACAAGCAAAGAGAAACTCTTGTCCAGACGAGGATGGCAGCCTCCTCTGGTAGGTGTGAGGAAAGGGACCCGATCATTTATTACCCTAGTGGTAATAATACTGAAGCTCGTTCCAGGCAGTCTCCAGATAGTTTTCACCTTAAATTGTCTAGGGAGCATTCGTTTCCTCCAGACTCCTCTAGTCCTTCCTGAGCTGGTGCGCTCCTGGGCTCCAATGTCAGTCTTCAAACTTCTCTCTGTCTCTCTCTTTTTCTGCACCCCCACCAAATCCCTGCTCACTATAAAGTAGGAAGCTTTTATAAACTTATGTAACTCTCAACCCTCCCTTTTCCTGAAATGTGCAGTTGGATCTCGTAAAGGAATGTCCTTTAAATAGACAAGAAGAACTAACGGTCGCTTCTTTGCCTGAACAGCCAACGAGCGTGGAAGGCAGCTGTGAGTCCTCCTTTAAGCTTTTGTGCCAGCCACTACCTCTCCCCTCCCCAGCTTGGAAGAGGGAGGTCCATGTCAGCCATTTCAGTGCTACCAAGCTACTGGGATATGGTGGCATGAACATCTACTTACACTCCTTTATTTGTGACAGGATTGGAGGAAGGAGAGTGGAAAGTCCAGTCCTCTAAAACATGTCAAAGGCTCAGAGCAGAATTGCCGGGCACTCCTGGACAGGCTGGAGATATCTAGAAGAGACGCTTTCAGAAAGAGAGTCCAGCAGTGAACGCATAACTGGAGGTGTGTGTCAGGAAATCTGGGGCCCAGGGATGAGTGCATGGAGCAGAGGAGGCAGAACACAGTGGGAATCAGGCCCCAGACCCAGTGTGGCCAGGTCACGCAGGGCTGGGAAACAGAAGACGGGGTGAGGCTGTGGTCTCCAACATCCAATCCTCCGGTGGTTGAAATCCTCAGAGGAGAAGCACAGTGTGATCTGTGCCCCCTGCACTACTGTGGCCCTACTATGTGAAGGGAAGGAAGCTGAGCTATCACTGTGGGCTGTGGGAATAGCTGATGGGGGATGGACACAGGCGGGGACTGTGACTTAGTTTAGAGGTAAAACGGAGAAGATTACTGGATGCATTTGATATGGGATGTGAAGGAAGAGCCAAGGAAAAATCGGAGTGTGGCCTGGACACCTGACACAGTGAAACTCCCACCTCCGCTGTGGAGGGTCTCAGGGGGAGCAGGCTTGAAGGGGGAGGACTGCTGAATTCAGTTCTGGGCGGGGAAAGTGCACGTCGTCCACGTACCTCCAAGTGACCGAATGCAGGGGCAGCCTGGGGATGCTGAGAGCGAAGACATGACTTTGGGATGGGTGGGCCTGCAGATGATGCTGGAAACCTCAGAGGGGATGCAGCACCAGCAGGAGTGGCAGGAGAAAGCGACGGACGGAGGGGTCCTCAGCTCTCCAGGGCACCTGGGCCAAGGAGGCCCCCGCTCACCTCCACGGGGCCCGTCCAATGACACGCAGGGAGAAGCCTGATTCAGAAAGAGAACTAGAGACGGTGGCAGCGCTCACAGAGCAGCAATGCTCTAGAGGGAGGCCAAGTGAGGAAGGGCTGGAGAAGAACCGGGCCCAGGAAGAGGAAGAGGAAGAGGAAGAGGAACTCGGGAAATTCTCTTGTTATTGCTCCTAATTTCTCAGTGAACCATAAAGAGTTCATGAGGCAAGAATAGAATGAGGACAGGGCTGAAGGACTGAGGAGGAAGAACAGCGTGGGAAGCAGGGAACAGGAGTGGGACTCGACTGTGGACCTCCAGGGGAGGAGTCAAGTAGTTCATGCACATGTAAATGGCTGGGAAGGACAGAATTTAGACTTGTTACCTGGCATCGGCTCAACCCTGACCCCACAGCCCACCAAACTGTTATTTATTTTACAAACTAAGCACGTTGCAGTGATAGAAATAAAATCCAAATAAGATAGAAGAAAAACAAATCATGACTTCTGTGTATTCACAGGGTAATACCCGGCGATCAGGCAGGCTGTGTCTCCTGAAAACCAGATGCCAAACATCACTAGAAACTCTATTTGCATAACTGCATAACTCGAAAGATCTATGGTTACTTGATAGATGTCAAAATAAAAATAAAGCATAAGACACACTTTCTAGTGACGACTCTCATTTTCCAAATGCAAGAGGCGTCTTTGGCTCTGACTCAGTGCTGCATACCCAGGCGCTCAGGAGGTAAGCTAGCTTGTCCACCGCATCCCCCTCTGTGGTCCACACCATTTCTACAGCCACCAAACCTCAAATCCCCCAGCGGTGGGGAGAAAGTGCTCTCCAATTGCAGAATGAAAGACTAAAATCATCAATTATACCATTCTTGTTTATTGTGTCTCTTGATTCTTTTAAATTTAAATTATTTTTTGCCAGCTTGATTTATCAATTTCATATTAATATGACAAAAAGTCTCCAAAATGATGATCTAGGTTTATTGACTTCACTTACAGTTCTAGTTTTATGATTAGGCTGTCTTGCCTGGGTGGAACAGGGCTGGGATCACAACGTTTTCACAGGAATTGCTGCTTTAGTTGAGTGACAGTAGCCCAGGACCCCAAGGGTGGCCCAGGTGCTTCCCATTCCAGCTGGCTGCTCAGCGCCTTCTGCCCCAGCTTGTCTGGACTGCTTTCCCTCTAATGACTTTCAAACACGCAAAACCTTAGAGTTTGGGGGGTTTGTGTGTGTGTGTCTTAGTAACGAACTTATAACTAAATATATTTCTTGATAAAATGTGATAGGGTTTGTGAATCCTTTACTTACCTAGATAATCCCAAACTGTTTTCCAGAAGTTTTATACCAACATCCGTCTGCTGAAACCATTATAAGTGTGCCTCTCGGACTATCATCTCAACACCATTTGTGATTACCAAGTTTTAAAATTTATATGCCATAGGGTAGAAAATATTTTATTTTCATAATTAAATATAAATATTATTAGTATTGAGCTGGATCATATTTTCATGAATTTTTACCCATATTTATCATTTGTTACTCTATTGCATTTGTTAGCAAAATAAGGTGCAGCAGTTCTTTATATATCATAGGTATGAATTCTTGTTGACTTTATCTGTGGCAAATATATTTTCCCTGTCGTTGGATTTTTTTTCAACTTTCTAAATTGTCTTTTAATGAGAAGTTTTTAATTGTAAGGCATTCATGTTATTATTCTTTTCTTGTAGGGTTTCTTTATTGTGTATTATTCAACAAATCCCTCCTCACCTACAAGTAAATAAAAATTTTATTATTATTTTTAATAGAATCATTTACTTTCCACATTTAAATTTTCATTTACTTACAAATACTGTGTGTGTTATGGTAGGGATCTAATTTAACTTTTATTTTCCCAGTATAGATAAGCAATAATTCCAGCATTATTTATTAAACAGATACCTATTTTAATATACTACTGAGTCCTGATATATATTGTGAACTGTTATAGACCATATAAATATATCTATGCAAATATATTTAGTATATATGCTACTAAATACGGCATCTTATATATACATACATAATATTTTTATACTGCCATCTGCACTTTTTGTGAGTTGTGCTGGCACAATTTGGGGGCAGGGATTAGCTAAGTTCCCCATGTTACTAGAAGCTTTGACTCGGTGTGTGATAACCTGGAGATAGAAGCCTTTTTCTAAAACCCGAGGAAGATTTTTATCTGAAATCAACAGCCCTCAAAACAATTACTTGTAGCTTTACCATTAAAATAAAGAAGTGTAAGTTTGCCTTTCTTCACTACATTATTGGTTTCCCTACATTTCTTTATCTCTTTTAATGCAATTAAAATTTATGTAATGCATTTTAAGAAGTCCCATTTAAGAACTTGATATAGGTTCTCGATTGCTGGGGGCTCTAATATTTGTTTTGTGATTTTTCAAAATCCTAGTTGTAGTTGTTTTGTAGTCTGTTGAAGAATTTATGAGAAATTACAGTTAAAAAACATGTGGGCTGGGGAGAAGAAAGCTGTGTTGCTCTTATTTTAAAAGCGTAGACAGTGATTTAAATGCTTGAACCAGGAGACCAGATCTGGGGACCCATGTCTCCAGAGCTTACAGCACGTGGAGCCCTGTCCCATGTATGTGAACCCTGGGTCCAGAACACACTAGTCACATCACTTAGGGGCCGTGCCAGCAATTTGGGTTTCTGACTCATACGCCCCGACTGTGGACACAGCCTGCAGCTGGGGCCCTGGACTGCACTGTGCCTCTGTGTGGGCAGTGGCAAGGCCCAGGGGCAGGCACCCAGCAGCTGGGCCAGCTTCTGTTCCTCCTGCAGCCTCACACCTGGCTGGCATCTCTGTACTTCAGCAGGAAGGACCATCTTGAATTCTCCTTGAGGGGCACATCAGCTGGGAAGACCCCACGACTTTCATTCATTGGGAAATCTCTCAGTTTTGCCCTTGTTTTGGAGGATATCATTACTGGAGAGAAGATTCTGGAAGGGTGGCTGTTTCCACCCTTCAAAGCTGCCGTTGATACCACTGTCTCCCTGGATGCATTGCCTCTCCTTTTCTCTACCTGGCTTCAAATTTTCATGAAGTACATAGATGGTTTTCTTTGTCTGCATCCTGCTTTGGGCTGTTGAATTTTGCAAACTAAGTTGATGTTTTTTTAATCAGTTTTTGGAAATGTTTATTTATTATATTTTTAGCAAATTCTGTCCCATTCTCACCATCTTGTTCTGGAACTTGAATTGTATGTAACCTGGGATGTTCAATATTGTCCCACAAATCTTTGAGTTTTTGTCCATTTTATTTTAAAATTTTTTCTCTCTTCTTTAGTTTTAAAAATTTCTGTTAATTGGTCTAAAATCATTGAGTATTTTTTCAGCTGCATTTAGTCTCATATTAAACCCATGCTGTTATTTTCATTACAGTTATTGAATTTGTGGGTCCTAGCTGGGTCACTTGATCCTTTTTAGAAGTTTCATTTCTCACTGAACATTGTGGCAAACTCCTAAAATTCTAGTGACTGGGGGGGCTGATGAAAGAGGATCACTACTTTGAGACCAACCTCAGCAAGTTAGCAAGGCCTGTCTCAAGATCAAAATCTAATGAAAGGGCTGAGGGTGTGGTTCAGTGGTAAACCACCCTGAGTTCAACAACTAAGTACTTAGTAAAAAGATCTGGGGATGTAGCGCAGTGGTAGAACACCCCTGAATTCAATCCTCAATACCAAAATATAAAATAAAATAAAATTTACAATTCCCTTTCTTCCACAAGATCCTCCCATTTACCCCTTAAGACCAATCTTCCTTTCTATTGGTTGCGTTTGTGGAGCATTTGTTACAATGTTATACAATATTTGTTATATTGTTTCCCTATATACAGTGGGAGGTGATCTCACAGCTGCTTTTATTTCGCTCTGCTTCCTTGTCCAGCTGGAACCTGCTGATTCTCATGGCACTTCCTGCCTGCTGGACATTGGACCCTGGGGTTTGCTGCTCCCCTGGAGGCCCCGGCTGTGAGCCTGTTCCCCAGCCCGTTGGATGCCCAGGTCTGCCCCTCCCGCACTCTCCTGCCTGTGGGTCTCCAGGCTTTGTGAGGATGGCTCTGGAGTCGGCCTGGTTCCAGGGTGTCCTGTCCTCATTCCCGAGTCAGCCCTCCATGGGATCCCGTGCTGTTCGGGAGAGGGCGACGGCACGTGTCTGTGCTGGCGGGAGGCTCCATGGGGGTCTAGCAAAGCCCTTCCCTGCTCATACTCCAGCCTCCAACTGCGGCAAGCCTCCGGGTTCTGCCCGTCGTGTGCAGCCCAGTCCTCAAGCAAGAGTTTGTGGGTCCCCTCTTTGGCACCCGCGAGCCCCATCTTCCTCACCTGTGCAGGTGTGGCCTGGAACATGTCCCCAAGCAAGCACTGAGGTCACCGTGGAGCTCACCAGGAGAGCCGCCTTTCAATTTCCCGGAGTTTTCTTTGGCATTGCCTGTGTGTGGGATGCAAGCAATCGCACCAAGTATTTTCTGCAGCCATGCTGGTCTTCACTGTGGCAAGACTTGTCGACTGTCCGTCTCTGTTCTATTCCCATTATTGTGTAACACATTCCATAAACCCAGATGATTTTAATAAGATGGCCAGCAAAACTCAGAGGAATGATGATTAACGTGTTAATACAAGTATCCATGTTGAATAGAAACAAATCGTTTTACACATAAATCCCAAAGTGGTCTATTAAAATAATGATGAAAGCTTTTTAATTTGAATCCTTTCCATTTATTGATTTCTGCTTTTATTTCCTGTGCTTTGGGAGTCTTGTTAAGGAAGTCTGGTCCTAAGCTGACCTGATGAAGATTCAGGCCTACTTTGTGTTCTATTTGGTGCAGGGTCTCAGGTCTAATCTTCCGAGGTCCTTGATCCATTTTGAGTTGTTTTGTGCAGGGTGAGAGGTAAAGGTTTGATTCATTTTGTTACATATGGATTTCCAGTTTTCCCGGCACCATTTGTTGAAGAGGCTATCTTTTCTCCATTGTGTTTTTGGCACCTTTGTCTATTATGAGATAACCATACTTATGTGGATTTGTCTCTGTGTCCTCTATTCTTTACCATTGATTTACCTGTCTATTTTGGTGCCAATACCATGTCATTTTTGTTACTACTGCTCTGTAGTATAGTTGAAGTTCTGGTATTGTGATACCCCCCGCTTTGTTCTTCCTGATAAGGATTTCTTTGGTTATTCTGGGTCTCTTATTCTTCCAAATGAATTTCATGATTTCTTTCTCTATTTATATGAGGTATATCATTGGGATTTTAATTGGAATTGAATTGAATCTGTATAGCGCTTTTAGTAGTATGGCCGTTTTGACAATATTAATTCTGCCTATCCAAGAACATGGGAGATCTTTCCATTTTCTAAGGTTTTCTTTAATTTACTTCGTTAGTGTTTTGTAGTTTTCATTGTAGAGGTCTTTCACCTCCTTTGTTAGATTGATTCTCAAGTTTTTTTTTTTTTTTTTTTTTGAGACCGTCATGAATGGGGTAGTTTTCCTAATTTCTCTTAGAGGATTCATCACTTATGAATATAAATGCATTAGATTTATGATTTTATTTTCTCAGCAATGAAAACAATCTACAATGTGAAGAGAGAGCCTACAGAGTGGGAGAAAAATCTTTGCCACACACACTTCAGATAGAGTGCTAATCTCCAGAATCTATAAAGAACTCAAAAAATTTACACCAAGAATAAAAATAATCTAATCAATAAGTGGGCTAAGGAAATGAGTAGACACTTCACAGATGAAAATCTACAAGCAACCAACAGATACATGAAAAAGTATTCAACATCTCTAGTAATAAGAGAAATGCACATCGAAACTACCCTAAGATTTCATCTCACCCCAATAAGAATGACTATTATCAAGAACATAAGCAACAACATGTGTTAGCGAGGATGTGGGGAAAAAGGCTCACTCATACATTGCTGGTGGGATTGCAAATTGGTGCAGCCACTCTGGAAAGCAGTATGGAGATTTCTTAGAAAACTTGGAATGGAACCATCACTTGGCCCAGCTATCCCACTCCTTGGCCTATACCCAAAGGACTTAAAATCAGCATCCTACAGTGACACAGCCACATCAATGTTCATAGCAGCTCAATTCACAATAGCTAGATTGTGGAACCAACCTAGATGCCCTTCAATAGATGAATGGATAAAGAAACTGTGGTATATATACAATGGAACATTATTTAGTCATAAGGAAGAATAAAATTATAGCATTTTCAGGTAAATGGATGGAGTTGGAGAATATCATGCTAAGGAAGATAAGCCAATCCCCAAAAAACTAAAGGCTGAATATTTTCTCTGATAAGTGGATGATGACACATAATGGCAGGGTAGAGGGCAGGTAAGGGAAGAATGGAGGAAGGATGGATTGTGTAGAGGGAAATGAGAGATGGGGAGGGAGGTGGGGAAGGAAAGATAATGGAATGAGACAAACGTCATTTCCCTATGTACTTGTATGATTACTCAAATGATGTGACTATAGTCACATGAAATGAAAGTTGCACCCCATTTGTGTACAATGAATCAAAATAGTGATTAATTAATTAAATAATGATAAAATGTTTTCTTTGACTGATTAAAATATAAGTACACACAATCGATAGCTTTCCATATTTGAGCAAGAGGTGTACGGGAGTAGAGTGATAAACACAAAGTGATTCACAGTCCCATGGGCTCTGCGATGATCCCCTTTGTACTCACACTTTTAACTAAATGAGACCAAATCTCGTGTACTAACCACGCCACTTCCTTCTTTCAGTCATTTACCAGGAATGTCTTATCCCTGGATTTTGACTTCAATCACCTCCTAAAGGATGGCACAGAATTTCAATATGCGGATACAGGTACTTTTATGTGATCCTCAAAGATAACTATTTTGTTTGAAGGCTGTAGTGTGTGTTGTGTGTGTGTGTGTGTGTGTGTGTAGATTCAGGGAGGTGACTGTCAGTAGTCTCCTTCACCACAGATGTTCCCATTCTTCCCACTGTCAGTTCCTAGGAGAACTCTGTTGCCTGGTTCCTGGGTCAGGGTGGGTGAGGTGCTGGGTCAGGGGTGGGTGAGGTGCTAGGTCTGGGGTGGGTGAGGTGCTGGGTCAGGAGTGGGTGAGGTGCTAGGTCTGGGGTGGGTGAGGTGCTGGGTCTGGGGTGGGTGAGGTGCTGGGTCAGGGTGGACGAGGTGCTGGGTCAGGGTGGGTGAGGTGCTGGGTCAGGGTGGGTGAGGTGCTGGGTCAGGGTGGACGAGGTGCTGGGTCAGGGTGGGTGAGGTGCTGGGTCAGGGTGGGTGAGGTGCTGGGTCAGGTGGGTGAGGTGCTGGGTTGGGGTGGGTGAGGTGCTAGTGCGATGCCATCTGTGGCTTCCAGGTGCCACAGGAGTTGTCGGCCGACACCCCAGGAGTTGTCTTTCTCCTTCTAGTGAAGATAGGGATGTTTGTGCTGAGGTCGTGGCCTTCAGGGGAGGAGCGGAGGCCAGGCATCCGTGTAGCAGAGGCAGAGTGGACTCTCACTTCTCAGGTGCTCAGGTATCCGGTGTGCTTAGGGCAGCATGGCCTGTTCCACTGGACTATTCCAGAGGACACGAACATCAGTGGGTGTCCCTGTTCACTAAGTGGAATATCTCTTTCTTTAGAGCAAATGCCTGAGGTGAAACTGGGTGTGAGAACACATCCTTCATATTCTGACGCACATTGCCCATTATCTCTTCACGTGAAGACCCAAGAAAAGACCATTTGTGTTTTGATATCAATATGAGGAGGTCTCCAGAGGGAGAGTGGTACAGAAGAAAAAATCAGTGATTCTTAAAAGTCCTGCTTTGAATGCGAAGGAGCTTCCCTTTCTTTCCAACGGTCAACCTCTGGGCACAAGGCCGTCCTCTGGCACTGCTCTGGTTGGTCACTCCGTGGGACAGAGAGCCAGAGGGTCTAAGTTGTGGTGGAAAAGAACCCGCTACAGGGCAGCTTCCTGCTGGGAAAACGCCCAGAATTTCTTTGGAAGGCCACTTCCTGAGGCTGGGGCCATGCTCTGGAGCTAGGGGCTGAAACGCAGATGGGAACCAATGGTGTCTTAGCAGCCAGCAGGTGACACCAAGAGGCCTTTTTGATCCAGCACCTCACTGCCTCCTTCTCGTCTGCAGATGCTGATGAAAGACCTCTTGCTGGGAAGTAACGTTTGCCACATCATTACCTACAGATCAATAATAATTTCCTCATAGACAAAAAGTACGTATTTATTATTGCATGATATCTTTTTTCCCTTTAAGTAAATGCAAAAATTATATGTTCTATGATTGGAGAGAAAAATATCAAACCCAATAATTTGGACTTATGGAAGATATTAAATATTAGGAAAATATTAAGGAAATGTGTTCATTGCATTTATATCATTATGTTTTACTGTTTTCTCTCTCACACACACATATTTAACTGTTGCAGAAGTTAATCTACTCTTCAATTAAACAGTGTATTTGTGATAAAACATATTTTCTAAGGCACATTTGCTCATAAAATATATTTTCCCACATTTCACATGTTGTTTTATTTATTATACCACATATACTAAGATGCTGGTTCCTATTATTTTCCACTTAAGAATTTAAATTCTTGAAACTGCATATCAGGAAAAACCATGCCTAGACACTGAGGGTAGAATCCTCTGCTACATCAGGCTACTACATCAACCCAGGAAAAGACCCCACATCCAGAAAACAAGCAACATCTTGCCACTGTTCCCAGGTCAAACTGCTGACTTCAGTGTGCTCATGATCATCAGCATCTGTGCTCACCCTGAGACTCTGGGGCTGGGGTGAGTTCAGTAGCAAAGATGAGTTCACAAACAGAAATCAATGTAGATTCATTAAAGAAGTACCCAAAATGAGAGTCTAAAACATCCCATAGAGGAATGTCATTGGGATTTTAATTGGAACTGGGTTAAATCTGTATAGCACCTTTGGAAGTATGGCCATTTTGATAATATTAATTCTGCCTATCCAAGAACATGGGAGATCTTTCCATCTTCTAAGGTCTTCTTCAATTTCTTTCTTTCATGTTCTGTAGTTTTCATTGTAGAGATATTTCACCTCTTTGGTTAGATTGATTCCAAAGTATTTTTTTTTTTTGAGGCTATTGTTAACGGAGTTGTTTTCCTCATTTCCCTTTCAGATGTTTCATCACTTATGTATAAAAATGTTTTAGATTTATGTGTGTTGATTTTACATCCTGCTATTTTGCTGAATTCATTTATAAGGTCTAGAAGTTTTCTGGTGGAGTTTTTTGGATCCTCTAAATACAGAATCATGTCATCAGAAAATAGTGACAACTTGAGTTCCTCTTTTCATATTCATATCCCTTTAATTTCTTTGGTCTGTCAAATTGCTCTGGCTAGTATTTCAAGGATGATGTTGAATAGAAGTGGTAGAAGAAGGCATCCCTGTCTTGTTCCAGTTTTTAAAGGGAATGCTTTCAGTTTTTCTCCATTAAGAATGATGTTGGCATGGGCTTAGCATAAATAACCTTTACAATGTTGAGGAATGTTCCTACTATCCTTATTTTTTCTAGTGTTTTGAGCATGAAGGGGTGTTGTATTTGTCAAATGCTTTCTCTGCATCAATTGAAAAAACCATATGATTCTTAACCTTAAGTCTATTGATGTGTTGAATTACATGAATTGATTTCCAGAGGTTGAACCAACCTTGCATTCCCGGGATGAACTACACTTGATCATGGTTCACTATATTCTTGATATGTTTTTGGATTCAGTTTGCCAGGATTTTGTTAAGCTTTTTTGTGTCTATATTCATCAGCGATTTTGGTCTAAAATTTTCTTTCCTTTATGTGTCTTTGTCTGGTTTGGGTGTGAGGATGATATTAGCTTCATAGAAAAAGTTTGGTAGGGTTCCCTCATTTTCTACTTCCTGGAATACTTTGAGAAGTATTGGAATGAGTTCTTCTTTGAAGGTCTTGTAGAACTCAGCTGAGAATTTGTCTGGTCCTGGGCTTTTCTTGGTTGGTAGACTTTTGATGGCTTCTTCTATCTCATTGCTTGATATTGATCTGTTTAAATTGTGTATGTCCTCTTGGTTCAGTTTGGGAGGATCATATGTCTCTAGAAATTTGTCATTATCTTCAGTATTTTCTACTTTGTTGGAGTATACATTTTCAAAGTAGCTTCTCATTATGTTATGTATTTCAGTGGTGTCTGTTGTGATATTTCCTTTTTCATCACGAATTTTAGTAATTTGAGTTTCTCTCTCCTTCTCTTTGTTAGTGCAGCTAAGGGTTTGTCTATTTTGTTTACTTTTTCAAAGAACCAGCTTTTGTTTTGTCAATTTTTTGAATTGTTTCTCTTGTTTCAATTTTATTGATTACTACTGTGATTTTAATTATTTCCTGTATTCTACTACTTTTGGTGTGTTCTGTTTTTCTTTTTCTAGGGCTTTGAGCTGTAATGTTAGGTCATTTAGTCATTGATTTTTATTCATCTGGAAGAACAAAAGACCCAGAATAGCCAAAGCAATCCTGGGCAGGAAGAGTGATGCAGGAGGTATCACAATACCAGACCTTAAACTCTACTATAGAGAAATAGTAACAAAAACCGCATGGTGTTGGTACCAAAATAGACAGGTAGACCAATGGTATAGGATAGAAGACATGGAGACATAACCACATAAGTACAATTATCTCATACTAGACAAAGTTGTGAAAAACTTAAAATGGAGAAAATATAGCCTCTTCAACAAATGGTGCTGGCAAAACTGGAAATCCATATGCAGTAAAATGAAATTAAACCCCTCTCTCTCACCCTGTGCAAAACAACTCAAAATGGATCAAGGATCTAGAAATCAGACCCAAGACCCTTCACAAAACAGAAGAAACAGTAGGCCCGAATCTCCATCATGTTGGCTTAGGACCAGACTTCCTTAACAAGACCCCCATAGCACAAGAAATAAAAGCAAGAATCAATAAAAACATCCTATATAAAAAGAGTAAAACACAGAAAATCATGCAAAAGACTTTAAAAATATAAAACAAATCCTCAGGTACCAAGCTGCACAGAAGCAGTCTCTGCTACTGTCGACGAAAGCGAAGCCGGGATAGCACTGAAACCCACTCGACCGTGGCAGCGCACACGGGTCCTGTGCTTTTCTTCTCTTGTTTCAAGGTTCCTCTATTTTACTACTTAAAATGCACTTCAAACTTTTATGTCCTCAGAGCATCCCTTGGCCTCTTCGTCACCTGTTGTCCTGCCTTTTTTTCTCCTACATTATTTTCTAGCTGCGCCTTTCCCCACTGCAGCCTGTGAGTGGTTTTCACGCCAGCTCCTCTAGGGTTATTTACTTCTTTGCTGCCCACCCTCCCAGTGTGCCCCAAAAGGCAATGTGCTCCTTAACAGCAGTGTCGCTCAAACTGCAATGGCATGTTGTATGCACATTGACAAAGCAACAGGTAATAAAGACTCTGGAAATTTACTGCCATTTATCCAGATGATTACCCTGAACCTAAGTGCAACTGAAAGGCTGATATGAATAGCACGCACTTGTGATAGCCTGATGTGTTTATTCTACAAAAAGGAGGAGATCTCAAGATAAGTTATATAATGTATTGATGTATAAAGACTCAACTTTGATTTAATGTAGAAAATATACAGATGGCCTCTGACTTTTATGATCAGGCAACTTAGGAATTTTTGAGTTTACAATGGTGTGGAAATGGGTACACATTCAGTAGAAGCAATACTTGGAAATCTGAATTTTAATATTTTCCTGGCCAGCAGTACATGGTACTGTCTCATGATTCTGGGGTCTGACCTGGATCCAGAGCTACCCTTCAGCCTCATGATCTAAGAACAAACAGCCAATTCTCTACGGAGAAATGTATTGCTCAGCTATGGTGTTCGGTAAGTTGGGTATATTAAATATATTTTCAACCAAAGATATTCTCAATTTTCATAAGGATTATCAAGAGATAAGTCCAGAAGCCTGTACAGTTAAAATGTTTTTCTGCTAGAAAATCTTAAAAATTTTTCATAATGTAATCTCTTATTAACAACATTTATACTCTTATAGTTAGAAAATCTGTACATTATTGAAATTTAGATATTTAACTACATAATCTATTTGGACTAATGTATTCCAATCCTTATTTAAATTTGGGGAAAATTATTTTTAGTCTATTTGCTTATATGACTAAGGCTTTTTAAAAATCAGTTCTAGGTTCTCCTGTTTCTCTTTCCTTCTTCTCCTTCTCTTTCTTCTTCTTTTTCTGCTGAGGCTGCTCCCTGAGACAGTAACATAATCTGGCTCCGAGTCAGAGGAGAAGGTGGGAGGGACAGGGAGGGAACTGCAGGAGGCGCCCTTGCCACGGTCACGCTGATTGAAGAGAGGAGGGCTGCCTGCACCTTCCAAGGTGGAACTGGCGCTGTCCGCTGCCCAGGGAAGTGGTGACATCAGAGGTAGTGAGAACGACTCAGGACACACGGGACTTGGCAGAACTCTTTCTGACGCTTGCAGGAGAATCAGATTTTTCTTGGGAAGTTGCTGTCTGCACACCATGATGGGGCAGAGGAGAGCTGACAAAGCGGTGGCCCCCACAGGTCACGGTGCAGGAGCTGTGACGGGTAGCAGTGTCACAGTCCTATCAGTCCTGGTGAGAGGGGAGACAGGAGGTCATGGCCACTGAAGTTGGCCAGTCGGGAGACAGTGAGCCAAGGGGTGGTCGGCTGAGTGGAAAGCCAGGGGCCACCAGACGGTCCAGGACTGAGCTCAAGGGTTCATTCGGATGGTGAAGCACACGGTGAGGAGGAGGAAGGGAGAAGACGCAGAGGACGGAGCTGACCATGGAGCCCGGAGAAGCACCAACGCTGCCCAGGGTGGCCCCTTGTGCTCTTTCTTTTGTTGCCCTTTTTTTCTTTTCTTTTTATTGTTGGAGAAAATAACTCTTAAAAATTAGTGCCTGAATATCTTCTTTCAGATGCCTGGGGGAGGGGGTGTGATCTAGTACCTATTTCTGGGACGTCTGCTTTACTATTTGATAATGGACAAAATAAGCACCCTACCCTATGTTATGTAAAAATGGAGAGAAGCTAAGTTAAAGAGTTAAATACAAAAGGTGAAAATATAAGACAGTAAGGATGCATTTTGTAGTATATAGACACAGCACAACTGACAAAAGTAAGCTTGAAAAACTAAATTTCATAAAAAGGACAGTTCTATATATTTAAAAACAATATACTAGAAAAGCCAATACAAATTGTCAAAAACAATATGTAGGTATATCTCATCATTTTAATGGAAAAAAGTCCAGAGCATGAATACATAATACAAAACATATATTACAATGGCTAAAAAATGTGAATATATTTACTCATGTTGATGATTTTGAAAAACAGAGAGTAAAATTTAATTCTTACCACTTACCAGAAACTTTTCAATGATAATTTGAAGCATATAGAAGTATATAGAAAAGATGTAATTTTAGGGTGCCAGTTGGTAGGAAGTATAAATCAGTACAATTCTCCTGGGACAATTAATAACATTTAATAACAGTTTTAAAATTACTGACTAAAGAATACAGTATCTTGCAATATGTCTTAGGAAACATCAGGGGATAGTTAAAATATTTGTGATACGTAGGTCATCATAATTTTATTCAAAATTTTCACAAAATGGAAACAATACAACATTCCAATAATGTGAAATTGCTCAAATAACTTTAACCCTGTGATGGATTAGAAAAGAGTAATTGGGAATGCATTTCAGGATTACACACACACATATACACATAATTGGAAAAGTTTCCATAGATTATAGTTAAGAAAAATAATCTCATTATAATCTCATTATCTGAAAAAGAATGACACACCATGTATGTTTACAAAGATGTTAGCTGGAGCCAGCTTGGTGGCCTCTGCTTGTGATCCCAGCTCCCTGGGAAGCTGAGGAAGGAGAATCACAAGTTTGAGGCCAGTCTCACCAACATAGCAAGATTGTGTCTCAAAACAGAATTTACAAAACGTTCAGAAAGTAGCTAAGAGATACAGCATTCCACATGGGTTCAATCCCCGGGAATGCAAAAAGAAAATAAAAAATAAAAAATAAAAAATAAAAATAAAAAAGACTTTATACTATAGCATACCTCAAACTTTAAGATGAGATGTAATATGAAACCCCCACACAATTTGTAAATTTCTTCTTAATATTATATTGCCCAAATTTTCTAAGATAATGCCAAAATACTTTTTTTGGTTTGTTTTGAACTTGAATAGTGATTGTTGCAGTGTCTATCTGTTAATGCCTATTCTAAGAATTTTTGCTAAAATAATAATAATACCAAAAATGCTAGAAGGAGAATTTTTCCTTTTACTTTCTAAATGCTTGCAAATTCCCAACAACATTCCTGGAATAGGTGATCAATAAACTGTTCAGACAAGAGTCCCTACATAAATTTTCTTTAAGATTTATTATGTATAACTCTACATACTTAAATTAAACATAAGGTCCTTGTGATGACAGATCTTACAAACCAATACAAAAGAATGTGTTTTTAATATTCATGCAGAATTTAGAAATTCTTAAAGCACTTTTCTTTCAACCATAAAAACCAGTCTTGACAACTGCATAACTATAAGAATCACCACTGAGGCTAATATTGGTAAAGAGCCTGGAGACTCAACTCATGTCCTGTTTGACAATGAGGTCTCTGTTGACTTCCTGTTCTGCATGTGACCTTGGAAAATTTACTAAACCAGTCTTTCAGTCAACCGTTATTGTTCTAGTAAATGTTACCTGAAGTTGCCCATCATTTTATTGAAGAAATACTTCAGTAACGTTCATTATGTGCTCAGCCTTGTTTGAAACTACCAAAAACCTTACCTTGATTAATACTCTCAGACAAACAATGAAGCAATTATTATGAAGGCACCCATTTTACAAATGAAAAAATCAAGTTTAGCAAGATAAGTGACAGGCCTGTCGTCATGCCAAGGAAAAGCCCTTGCTCTCGAGGCGTGAAGCAGGCAGCGATCTAACCTTCAATCCACCAGGGAAAGCCTGGGCAAGGCCTCTCCAGGGACCCATCTTCCCTGAGATCAGGAGTCAGGTGTAACTCTCCCTAGAGAAAGCAACCTGGAGGGTTAGTCCACACTGAATGACTTTAGCCATGGGGAGTATCCTTCTCTTAGTCCTGTGTTCTCTGTCCCTTTTTACCTTTTCATGGCCAAAGGTACCACATAATCGAACTTCGTACCAATCATGTCCATTTCATATCCCAGAGGTCCATAAAATGAGATGTTGAAAATCAGAAAAAGCATCCTGCCCAGGGGTCCCCCTTCACGGCTGCTTCTCTCACTGTTCTTCACCCCTCCATTAGCAGCACTGCCCACACCAGAGAGCAGGCAAGATGTCACCTGTTTCTCTGTCCTTCACCCCCAGCTACATGTCAATCACCAGGTCCTGCTGATTCTACCTCCTAAATGCCTCTTAGGTCCACTCTGTCAATTTCGAGAGCTCCAGCCTGAATGGACTGTTATGGATGTGCATGGAGAGAGGTTCAGGCCCCTGGACTCCCCAGGTCCTGCAGGGGGCTGGTGCCCCTGCTGTGGATGTGGAGGGAGAGAAGCTCAGGGCCCTGAACTCCCCAGGTCCTGCCGTGGGCTGGTGCCCCTGCTGTGGATGTGGATGGAGAGAGGCTCAGGGCTCTGGACTCCCCAGGTCCTGCAGGGGTCTGGTGCCCCTCTACTCCTAAGAGGCGGATCCCATGACCTTAACCCTGCCAAATGCCTGCCTGGTCAGGGGAAGGGAAGTTCTGATTACTTCAAATGTTCTCTCAACCTAACAAATATGAGACAGTGGTTTGGTTGAAGTAATTTTTGTTCATTGTGGTCTCATAGGGTTTCCTTCTGTTTTGGTGTCTTGGTTGGTAAAATGTACTAAATATTTATTTAAACTATATTTTATTTATTTGAAATCATTTACTTCATCATCTGTTCTTTCTTGGCCTTGTTTCTGATGACGTTTGGGGAGACATAATTTTCTTCTTTTTTAGGGGCATCTTTGCTGCGATGACACTGGCCCTCCCTTTAAGACCACTGACTGAACAGTCCACCATATTGCTGGTTCCCTCCACTGAGCCTTGGAGGACAGCAAATCCATTTCCAGGCCTCCTCCTGGTTTGACTTGGTGGAGATGAGCATCCTGCTCCCTGTGTTTCTGAATCTTATCTGACAGCTTCCACTGTCTGGTGACCCAAAAGGATGCCCGCCTAGGAGAGCTCTGTGCCTGCCCCTACTGGGTTCCTTGCAGAGAGAAAGCTGCTCTTAGTGAACAGCAGCAGCCTGGTTGCTCTTCCAGCCTCCCACACCCCCGTTGGGAGCACCCAGGGTCCTCCAGCCTCCCACACCTCTACCAAGGGGCACCTCACAGATACATAATTAGGCTGATTGGCTCTGACTCCAAGGATCCTCCCCTGCCCTGAACTGACATCCGCAGTATTTTGTGGTAACAAGGAAAGTGAGCGTGAAGACATGAATCTCTGAGACAACACTAAACTAGCCTTCTCTGACAATCAGATTGTATCTACACCACTCCTGGGTCCTGGCGTGGAGCGCTCTCCCAGATCAGAGAATAACCTGGAACGACCCAGTGTAAATTCCTCTGCAGATACATTTATCTCCCCGCTCTCTGTGCCCCCACTGCGGCAGCTGGCCTTCATTTGCATCCGAAATTTACCTTCCTCCTCTTTCTGAGTCTAGCCCTGCTTCTCTTTAAGGACTTAGCTGTTAAAAATTGAAACTGCCAGACATGCCGTATTTTAAATTTATGCCAGAGCTCCTTAAGAAAATGCGCTCTGCATGCCTAAGCACCAGGGCGCGCGGCTTTCCCAGGGCGCGCTGCTCAGGCATTTCTTTTGCTCCTGAGTTTTATGACAAGAGCCCTGTCTCTGTGGGAGCTGTGAACATTCTACCATAAATGCTGTCACCCAGGAGAATGCTTTTCTTGGTTATAAATCAGTCATATGAGGAAAGAACCCCCCTGCCCCGAGATGCAAAAGTGATTGACAGCAGCCGTCGCCTGACTTTGCTTTCCATGCACAGCTCTCTGCAGCACCAGGAGCTGAGAGGAGGGGTCCTTGGCCTCACCTGGGTTATGCCCCTGAAACTGACCCTCCCCAGGGTACAGCAGGTAGTAAAGGATAAAAGTCATGACAGGGCAGGGGCTGCTGGTCGGAAGGAAATCACTCCCGGTATTCAAGGAAGAGTGGGCACCTCCCCCATTCCACTCTGATATTCCAGTAAGTATTTTATTCCCAACAATGATGAAAAGCAAAACTTATATTATAAAGAAAGGATATATTCTCTTTCCAATTCAGACAGCCAGGAAAAGAAATAGTTGGGCATTTCGGTTTTGAGAAGTGCCTTCCGGTTGAAGTGGTCCTGGTCATTGACTGTTTCCACCCACCTCTCTGTCCTCTGCCCACGTTACTCTGAGTTATTCGCACATGTGAATTGCTGGCACATTTAGCACGCCACACAGAAGCACATGGACGTGGCAGTAGGACATGGCAGGAAGCCTTGTACACGTCACATAGCCCCAAATAGAAGCTGCTTTTCCCAAGGAGCATGGAGTACTTAAAGCAGGCCATAAAATTGTCACAGTTTATAAATCAGTGAGATTAGTATGGAAGCTCATTTAATCTCTAGGAAAACAGCAGCATCTGTAATTGGCATGCTCACATTCTGTAAGGGGCAACTGCAGTCATTTGTTTGACCAGCTGGAAGGTCGCCTCTTGATTCTGGCAATGACTCACTGTGTAAAGACCATGGATTTTACATGGGAGCGGTAACCACAGAACCAATATTTTCACTGGGATCTTACTTAGAATAGAGGCAGATGTGAAGCTGCAGGTTGCTCATTTACCAACTATCACACAACAAGACATAACCAAATTGTTCATGTGAAAAATTTGGCATAGGTTCTTTTTCTCTTATCATAATTACAAGTTTGCTGGTATTTTTGTGACTTCACTCTTTCTCAGCTTCCCACCCATATTGGTGTGGTCAGAATGTATAGCAAATGGGGGAATCCTCTACTGTGGCATTTTACCTGTGTTTCAAAATCCAAGTCAGACATTTGGACTGTTGGAAAAGATATGGTTCTCTGAGGGATGAGTCAGAAATCTTGGGTTCAAGCTGTCCACAGGGGGAATCACAGAGGCTGAATGGAAGCATCTAACGCATGCATACTTCTCCTTATGGGATGGATCCGAGTCTGGAGAAAACTATACTTCGAAGTTTCACATTGAACATCACAAATTTTACACTCAGATTATAAAAGTAGAGAGTTTTGTTTCCCATTATTAGTAAAAGTGAAATGTGCGTAAAAATAATAAAGAATCATAAGTTATCTATTTAAAGAAAGTGAATGTTTTATGAAAAATAAACCATTAATAATTAAGACGTCATACAATTTAAATGTCAAGGTGATTATTTTGTAAGGTACTAAGATAGCAAGAAATGAATCAATGGTTTATTGTTTCAGGCATAATTGTCAATGAAGGTGCCAGTTTGGGTGATAGAAAATGCTCTGAACACCTACAGTCGTAGAGTGCATGGATAATGTTCCCCTTTCCTTTCATAATCTTTTTTTAAAATTTTTTGCTGATTGTTCACCCTGTTTTGGTAAAACCTTACTCTCTCGGTGCACAATTGTTTCTATGCCTTCTTGTTAAGTCAGTTATATAATGCTTTCTACGATCTTAAATCCGTGGATGATGAACACCCAGACGATGCATAATCCTAGCGCTGCTTGCTCTGCGGATTCCTTTCTCCTTTCGTTGATTCATCATCACACTGGGCCATCACATCCGTGCTGATTCTGTGACAGGGTTCTAAAAATTAACACCGGTTTTGTGAAAATGTGTCCAGCTAACCTGGAACCAGCTTTTCCACTGAATGGTCATGACATTTTTTTCCCCTAAACTATACCGAGATTATGGAAACGGAGAGGGAAGCTGAGGAATCCTTGGCTTTATGCAAGATTGGGCCGCAGAAGATGACCCTGACAGAGAGGGGGCCTACCCCGCCCTGGGCTCCCAAGACCCCAGCCCTCCATGGAGCTGCCAGCAGGAGAGGAGACCGCCCGGCGGGAGCTCGCGTGCTGCTCGCTGGTCTCTGCAGTAATCAGCAGGGACCCCGCCGGACCCTGCATCCAGGCGAGCATTCGCGTGGACTCGGTTTGGACCACCATCTCCAGTCCCCCAGGCCACCAGCTTCCGCTCGGTTGGAGGCCTCACGTCTTGTCCTTGCGGAGGAAGCGGGAGCCTGGGCCACTTCCCGCCGGGTCCTGTCCACCCTCCGCTCCTGGCCGGTCCCCTCGGCATTCCAGCGGTAT
Source organism: Sciurus carolinensis (assembly GCF_902686445.1). Classification (NCBI taxonomy): domain Eukaryota; kingdom Metazoa; phylum Chordata; class Mammalia; order Rodentia; family Sciuridae; genus Sciurus; species Sciurus carolinensis. The sequence goes on from NC_062219.1 coordinate 4,398,649, forward strand.
TTCTCTCAACTTGAGGGAAGCGGACGCAGGGCTTCCCCCATTGTCCCTCCGCTGGAGTGTCCCTCCTCAGGCGTGTGGCATCTTTGGGGACACCCCCGACGGTCCTCCTCCCAGTCTCCTGGACACCCGACGCGACGCATCCTGTCGCGTCCTGTCCTCCCTAAGGTGCAGCCGGCGGGTGGGCCAGGCCCCTCTTCCTTGGCACCACGGCCGCCTGGCTCCGCGCCCCCTCCGCGTCCCACCACGTGCCTGCTTGCTGGCGCGCGGTCTCCTCCCCGCCCAGACCCCCATCTCCTCTGCTTCCGCAGCTGCTGAACTCCGCTGGCAGATCCGATTGCCTTTGCAGCGTCGCGGTTCGTCTGAAATACCAGGAGCCCTTTCTTTAACACTTTGGTTCATTTTTTTATTTGTTGTTTTTGGATATACAGGACAGTAGAGTGAATTTGGCATATTATACATGCTTGGAGTAGAACTTATTGTAATTAGGATTCCATTCTTGTGTTTATATGTGGTGTGGAGTCACATTGGCCATGCATTCATGTATCAATCTAGGGATGTTACCTCCCATTAATTCTGTCTTCTCTCCCTAATCCCTTCTCCTTCCTCCCCTTCATTCCCCTTTGACTGATCCATTGGACTACTATTCTTCCCCTCCTCATCCTCTCTGGTTGAGTCAGCATCCACATATCAGAGAGAACATTCACTCTTTAGTCTTTAGAGACTGGCTTCTTTCACTTAGCATGATATTCTCCAGTTCCATCCTTTTATCTGCAAATGTCAAAATTTCATTCTTCTTTATGGCTGAGTAATATTCCATTGTGTGATATATATATATATATCTCACATTTTCTTTATCCATTCATCTGTTGAAGGACATCAAGATTTGTTCCATAACTTGAGCTGCTATAAACATTGATGTGGCTATATCATATAGTATACTGATTTTAAGTCCTTTGGGTATAAACCTACTAGTGGGATAACTATCAAATGGTGATTCCATTCCAAGTTTTCTAAGGAATCTCCATACTGCTTTCCATGGAGGTTAAGCTGATTTGCAGTCCCACCAGCAACATATGAATGTAACTTTTTTCTTTGCCAACATTTATTGTTACTTGTATTCTTGATCATTGTCAATCTGACTGGAGTGAGATGGAATCTCAGCAAAGTTTTAATTTGCATTGCTCTAATTGCTAGAGATATTGAAACTCTTTTCATGCATTTTTGACCATTCATATTTCTTCTGTGAAGTGCTTGTTCAGTTCCTTTGCTCATTTATTGATTGGGTTATTTGTTTATTTGGTGTTAAGTTTTCTGAGTTCTTTTTATATCCTGAAGATTAGCGCTCTAACTGAGGTGCAGTAGGCAAAGATTTTCTCCAATTCTGTAGGCTCTCTGTTCATGTTATTGATTGCTTCCTGTGTGGTGAAGAAGCTTTTTAGTTTGGTATCATCTGATTTATTGATTCTTGGTTTTACTTCTTGGGTCACATCTGCAGTTTCTTCATTCATGGATTCAACCAACCGCATATCAAAATGATTTTTTAAAATTGTATTTATACTGAACAGGTATAGACCTTTGTATCATTATTCCCTAAACAACAGAGTACAGCAACTATTTACATAGGGTTAAGTAATAAGTAATCTAGAGATGAGGCAGTGTATGGGAGAATCTGCATAACTTATATGCAAATGTTCTGCCTTATCATATAAGAGCCTTGAACACTCCTAAGTATTTTTTTAGTCCATAGGAGGTCCTGGATATCAAGAGATGACAGTTATTTTCAATTGACAAATCATAATCATATACATTTATGGAGTGCAATGTGACTATATATACACACACACACACACATATATATACACACATATATGTAATATTGGATAATTAAATCAAGCTAATTAACGTGTCCATCATCTTGCTTACATATAATTTTTATTGGGAGTCACTTGAAATTTGCTTTTAGTTATTTTAAATTGTAGACACCCTTCTGTGCCATGAATTTCAAAACCATTTCTTTTAGTCAACTTTTCCATCACTGTGACCCAAAGACATGACAAGAATAATTTTAGAAGAGGGAAGTTTATTTGGGGCTCACAGTCTCCGAGGTCTTATCCACAGACAGCTAGCTCCATTCCTCTGGGCCCAAGATGAGGCAGAACAATGGCAGAAGAGCGTGGTGGAGGAGAGCAGCTCAGGACGTGGCCACCAGGAAGCAGAGAGAGAGAGAGCTTTGCTCACCAGAGACAAAATGCAAGCCCCGGAGGCATGTCCCTGGTGACTCATCTCCTGGCCTACGGTTACCACCCAGCTAATCCCTGTCAGTGGGCTAATCCACTGATTAGGTTCCAACTCTTGTGATCTCTGAGTGACTTGCATTGCCTCACACATGAGCCTTTGGGGACACTTCATATGTAAACCACAACATTTCACCTGCTTGTCTGAAACTCTGCACCCTTTGATTAATAAGTCCCTGTTCTGCTGATGGACATTTGAGTCCACACCTTGGCTTTCGCAGTGATACTGCAATGAACATGGAGTATCCCCTCCAGACAGTGAGTTCAATTCCTTTGGTATTACTGGTGATACTGTAGCTCCACCTTTAGTTTTCGAGGAACTCCATATGGTTTCCATAACTGCAATGCTAATTTCCCTCTCCTCAACAGCGTACATCTCTATGTCTATGCAAACCTTGCTATTCTGCATCTTTAAAAAAAAAATCCATTCTAAAGGATCTGAGGTGTTATCTCATTGTGGTTTTGATTTTCATTTCTGTAATGATTAGTGATCTGGAGTATTTTTAAAAATACCTTTCCATTTGTACGTCTTCTTTTAAGAAATAGCAGTTCAGTTCTTTGTACAGTTTTTAAAAATTGGGATATATGTCTTCTTACAACCAAGATGTTTGAATTCCTTACAAATTTAGACAGTTATTATACTTGTGGTTCGTAATGACTTTTACCAGTCTGTAGCTTTTCTCTTCGCTTGGTTGATGGATTCCTGTATAGTAGGTACTTGGTTGGATGACATCCCATTTGTCTGCTTTTGCTTTTGTTGCCTGTGCTTGGGGTCATGTCCAAATTTAGCATACCAAGAACTGAGCTCTTGATTTACTCTGTATCAAGACGTATTCCTCCCATAACCCATGACCTCCCGCATCTTCCCAGGCTGTCAGTCAGAAACTTTAGCAACTCGTGACTGAAGTCTTGCTGTCACCACCAGAGCTGGCCGCACGCTGCCCCAAGCCATCACCATGCCTCTGCTGATCAGGAGACCACCTTCTGCCGGGTGGCTGGTTACCTGGCCCACACATGCCCCTCAGTTTATTCTCAAGACATCAATCACCTCAAAACTTAAAGTTGAATGACCCAGTTTCTCAGTACTTTCCACATCTTAGCTACTTCCTTTGAATGGAAGCCACAGTCTTTACACTGATGGACAGGGTCCCCGGGCCTCTGACCCGTGCTGCCCACCTAGTCCCTCCTACACCTCCCTGCACTCCCTCCCGCGCTCACAGCTGCAGACACCTCCGCACCCTTGCTGCACCAGCATCGCCTCGAACAGTGGCGCTCGTGATTCCACCTCTCAGACGCGTGTCCTGAACACCCTGCAGGCTTCACTCCATCGCTTCCACCTCCTGTGCGGCAGGCAGAAGACTGGCCTCCCCAAAGACGTCCACTGGCCGATCCCTGGCACAGGTGAACATCTTCCCTGGAAACCCGGGTTTTCCACCTGTGGGTAAATGAGGTCTTGAGATGCAGAGCTGATGCCGGCTGTCCAAAAGAACTGCGCCCAATCACAAGAGGACTCGTAAGGGACAGAAGGAGAGGCAGCGAGAGCCACAGCAGGACCTGAGCTCTCAGCTCTGAAGATGGAGGGCATATGCTCCCTCAGAGGTTCCAGTGTCCCTGCTGAGACCTTGAGATTTTAACCTAGTGAAACTGGAACCTCTGAGTTCTAGCATGTAAGATCATAAACACAGTTCACTTTAGGCCAGAAATTTTGTGGTTATGTTATACTAGGAACAGAAAGCCAATGTGACACATTTGCTGGAAAGTTGTGCATCAGGGAGACTTTCCGACTCTCCTTCTACGACACGCTTGCTTCTCAGCGCAGACCTCTGTGCCTGTGCCCTTTCTCGTTAGTGCTCGTAACTGCAAGATTAGTGCCCGCTGACATTGTGCCCACTTCCCCCCCACCCAGTAGAATGCCAGCCACAGGAACAAGCACACGCGTGTTTTCAGGTCCGGCTGCTGGGCAGGCCCAACCTCGTCGCACTTGCTCAGGTTTCTGTGGACCAGGGTGAGCTGGGAGAGAAGGGCACTGGGAGCCGCTGGGTCTTCAGGCAAAGCGGCCACTCTGCCCTCCTCAGCTGCCCTCTGTCTTCAGCTCTGCTCCTTTCCGGACTCTGCAGCCTCCTGTCCACACCTCTGTCATGACACTGCGTTTTTAAATATTAGGTATTTATATTCCATCTCCGCATTAAGTCAGCAAGATCAGGGTCATGCTCCTCTTTGTTCTACCATCCTAAACACAATGCCAGCGCATGGTCAGGTCTCAGCTGTGGTGCAGAGTCAACACCTAGCACATTCATGAGAAAAGGGCAGGGTGCTGGGCTCTGTCCTCAGAAGCCCACAGCTCAGAAGTCAAGTCTAGGCCCCAGCAGGCCCTCGTCAGACCTCTGGGCCCAAGTCAGAATAAGGACAGAATGAACCCTACCCATGGGGTTTTTATGAGGTCGAAGTGCATTAATAATACACTATTTATCTGTGAATAGGAAGCATTATACATTCACAAGATTGTAACATTCCAGAATCAAACAGGAAACGATTTGGTGGATAATGATGGATGTCTCTTTTTAAACTGAGACATTTATCACTTCTTTATCTACTTTGCTCACTACCATGGCCTTAATTTCCACCAGCACGTTGAAAACCATAAATCTGAGTCCTATCCTTGAGTTGTCTGGAGTAGCTGCTTTTGCCCCTAAATGGAGCTGGGAGATTCCTTGTGGCTGGAAGTAGCGCATCCACACCTATCCGTGTATCACGCTACTGAACACCTCGGTCAAGCACCAGGGACTCTGCTGTGGGCGGCGGCGTGCTGTCAGTGAAGTGCCGAGGTCGCCTGTGCCTTGGGAGAATCTCTCCAATGGCACTGGAAGGAGGTGGAGGCGGGGTGTCAGGGCCAACCCAGGGCTCCAAGGCCAATGAGGAGGCCGTCCTGGTAACCCAGACAGGGAGTCGGGGTCCTCTGAGGACAGTGGTAATTGGATTTAGAGGAGTTAACTGGATTGGGGAATGCTAAGAAAATCACGTTTACGGTTTTAATGCTTAGTCCTGTCGGTGAGGTGAAGGAGAACGAAAACCACGCATGAGGTCCTGCGAGGGTGGTTGGAAGGTGGGTGATATCAGCCATGACAGTGACTGAAGAAGGGACTGGTTCTGGGGAAAATCACTCATTGACTCTTTGACGAGCTACTGAGGCAGGATGGCTCGAGGCATCTCAGGAGCATGTGGATGATCCACGGATATCTGGGCTGTGGCTAAGTGAGGGTTTTCCCTTTTTGAGGCACTGCTGGGATACAGTGTATTAGCAAGTCCTTAGTTTTGGTGACTGGAGCGACGTTTCCCTCTAAGTCATCATACTGGAACAACCAAGTGTGGGAGAGCGAGGCCATTGAAGTGACCTTTTCCTCAGGAGTGATTCTTAAAGTATATTTAGAGCCCAGTGGCCATTTCCATCTTTCTCGTTAATGAAGACACCCAAGCATTAGCAGTCCCAAAGGGTCTTTCCAACAACATTGATACGCACTACAATAACCATCCTCCGTGAAATATTGCAGATAGAACCGTCACGACGTATCATAATGGGAACGCGTGTCACGAATTGATCTTCTGGCTACCCTCTGGATCTTCATTAATGTGCACTGTAGATACTTTTGCTCTGCAATCTCATGCCATTTTCCCAGGCTAACTGTGTTTCATAGAGGAGCTCTGACAGATCTGATGTGACAAGCACTGTTTTGCAATTACTGTGTGTCTCTGACACTGACATCCTCTAATTCGTACTCACGACATTCTTATGCATGTAAGATCATTAGCAATTATTTTTTAAGATGAGAAAACTGAATCAATGAGTGAAGTGACAATCACAATAAGAGTACTAGGTATGAAGCCAACAATCTGAGCTTCAGGTGGAGGATTTAGCAAGTTACATAATCTCTTTGAATCCCAAGTTCCCATTAATAAAGCAAACCTATCCATATACAAGTATTTTGAAAAGCTAAACTACTGATGCTGTTGATTAGCAGTTAGTGTCTGTCATGTGACAAGTGCCACACACAGCACCTCACACCACTTAACCCTGCTGCCTTCTTTCACTTCAAGCCTGGGTACCAGGAAAGTGCAGGGTTCTCCACATGCTTTCCAAGGCTCTATGTGTCCTGATGTCTCAGTGCAAAATGGGGGAGGGTCACAAGATAATGACAAACGTGGCTCAGATGACACTATCTAGGACAAGCAAGTTTCTATTTAATAAGGAAAAATGCTGAGGAAAGAGACTTATTGGTCTCCATGGGTTTCTTAGAAGAAATCTAATTCCAGAAGAGAGAGAGAGAGGATGGCAAGGAAAACAGACAGAAAATCAGCAAAACAAATCGATAGCTCCTGGGAAAATACGACCCAGGACTAAGGTAACAAAGAGCATCACTCTGACCCAGGAGAGTTGGGGAATGACTTCCTCCAGATGAAAGGGAGAACTCTGAAACTGTTCTCGACTGGCTCCCCGGCCCTGCCTCAGTGCTCCTTTCCCTGGATAGTCAAGCTTAACACTAATCCAGGAACTTTTGGGAAGGCTTTGCAGATATGATTGGGGTCCCAAGTCTATTAACCTTACAATGTAGAGATTATCCGGCTGGAGATGATCCAATCTCAAGAGCTCTTTGTAGGGCGGATGGAGAATTTAAGTAGCAGCCACCTGCCAACCTGCAGGATGGAAGCAGACACCTAAGACAACTATGCTGAGGGGTGCCAATGGACACCAGTCCTCCAGAGAATGGGAACCTTCTCCAGAAGATCGTCCACAGGACACAGGGAGCCCAGTCCCCAAATTGAGCAGATGAACTATTCCAACAACCCAAGAGCTTGCAAGAGGACTTAGAATCTCTGAGGAGGACATCTTGATTGCAACTGGTGAGACCTGAGCAGAGGACCCAGTCAGTCAGCATGAGATGCTGCTCAGGAGCCTGTGCCCTCAGTCCCCGGAGACAGAGTTAGGTGTTTTGACATCTGATAGAGCACATGCCGGGTAGTGGGAGAGGGAAGATCTGAAGCTCTCCGACCTTCCCAGGTACCACTGTTCTCTGTCCTGTCTCATCGTTCATCTCAATTAGAGCCTCACACAAGCACACACTCTGTGTTCACTTATTACCTGCCTCTGGGTGACTGAGGGAGTTTCAGAATTCAAGATGGTGTGGTACAGGCTGGAGGAAGGACTTACAGCTAAATGGAACAGAAATAGACCCACACGTTTCAGGTATCTGGCTTGTAATAATGGAGCGACTTTCTCTGAGGAAAGGATAGAATTTTCAGTAAAGGATGTATAGTCAGTTGACAATTTTTATGGAAAACGTAGGCTTGATTCATTTCTAACACTAAAAACACAAAGACAAGTCAGATGGAGTGTAACCCAAGGCTGAATACAAGTTCCTCATATTTTGTCATTGGAGAAATTTTTCAGGAAAAAAAGAGAAGCAAATAAGGAAAATACAAATAAAGAAAATTATCTGTAATTCTCACACACCATGAGAAGAATTATTCCCAGAATTCTAAGTTGTGTCTCTTTCCCTTGAACTATAGACAAGTCTATGTTTACTATCATGTAATTTATTGTGCAAATCTAAATTTAAGATTCACATGTTTCCCAGTTAATTTTCCTTTTGTGGTTGTGAGCTACTGCTCTGGTCCACAAGACTCATTCCAAATTCTGACTCCATCACACTCCTTGTAGAAACACTGACCCTGAGAGCCTGTCCTTTATGTCCCCCTCCAATGCCTTGCTGCATGCTTGCAGAGCCAGGCCACAGGGATGACGTGCTTCTCTCCTCCGCAGCCCCTCCTCTGCTGCGGGCTGGTCCTGACTCCTCTGGAGATGATTCTGCTGCTTGGAATGATATGAAACTGGCCATCGGAAGATGCCAGTGTGCTAACTCACTGCATGAAAGCAGAATCTGAGAACTCAGGGATGAGAGGTGCTTTGGGGACGGGAGGTTTTGGCTAGAGGATTGTCGTAGTCAGTTTGGGATGCTACAGCAAAAACACCAAAGCCTGGGTGCACTGATGACACTCTCACATTGTGGAGACCCGAAGTCCAGGGTCGAGGTGCTGGTGGAGGGGCATTTGCTAAGAGCCACTCCTTGGTTCATCAATGACCTTCTCTCTGCATCACGTCAGAAGGGAGGAGGGTGCTCTCTGGCCTCCTGTGTAGCTGGGCACTAATCCCAGGCTTGAGGGCTCAATGGTTAGGACCTAATCGCCTCCCAAAGGTCCCACCTCCTCCTGCCGTTGCTCAGTGGTGGGAATTTCAGAATGTGAATTCTGGGGAGATATCAAGTTCACCCCAGCACGAGAGAGAAAGTGGCAGTGAGGAAGAACACGAGCCAGGGAGTGGGGGTTTGGTGGGATGGGTGTGGGGAGAACCAGGCGAGGGGCGTCATTACAGGGGACAGGATGGCAAGGAGAGACATCCTCTCTACACGCCTCCCCAGACGGGGTTTCCAGGAGTCGCTGCTGGACGGCGTGCACTGAACTGCGGGGACACCATGGAGCTGACGGCTTTAAGCCCTGGTGTGACTGTTGGTGTTAGTGTTGGCCCGGCCGGGTTAAGGGACACCTAGACAGCTGGGTGAGCTGCTGCGGGTGTTCACAAAGGAGGCCGGCATGCCATCAGTGGACTGAGTGGGGAGGATCGCTGTCAGTGTGAGCGGGAGCCATCCAATCCAGGCAGAGCAGAGACGGCAGAGGAAAGATGACTTCCTCCCTCTCCAGGAACTGGACATGCTCTTCCCCTACCTTTGACATTGGAATTCTAGGCGCTTCAGTTTCCAGAACTTACAGAAACATTCCCCAGATTCTCAGGCTGTTGGCCCAGGACTCAGTTCCCTGGTTCTGAGGTCCTCAGCCTTGCAGTGATAGCGTGGCCAGCACCAGGGGCTCCAGCCTGCTGGGCGCTTCTCAGCTCCCTTGTAGCATGGGCCATTCTCCTAGGACCCCCTTCCTTGTTTACATCTGTCTGTCTGTCTATCTACCTACCTACCTACTAACTATCATCTTTGTAGCTAGTTCCTACTGATTTTGCATCTCTGGAGAACACGGAGAGTTCCTGGAGAACTCCTGTCTTCACGTCTTAGTGGTAATGTGACCTTAGGCAGCTTCCTTGATTTCTTCATGCCTCCATTTTCTCACCTGTAAAATGGGAATGATATCAGAAATGTCTCATAATTGTTGTAAGCAATAGACAAACTAATAGATGCACAGAATTTGGAATGTTGGCCAGAATATGTAGCAAGAACTTCGTGTTAGCTAAATATGTAAAAGAACTTCAATTCTAAAATTAACAAATTAACATGAATAAACTGTAAAGGGTTTAGGTATTCACAGCTCAATGTTCTGTTAAGCACAACTTGTCTTCCACGTACACATATTTCATGAAAGCAGGGTGAGTGGACCTTCATCAAAAGCAAGCATCTGCAGAAAAATAGCAAAACCACTGTGAGTCTCCTGGAATCATGTACGGGAGTGTGGGACCATCTCCTGCAGCAGGCTTGGTGAAAAAAAAATACCCTAAATTCCTTCCAGAAAATTAGAGGAAATTTTCCAGAATCTTAAACAGTAGAGCAAATTCTCATTGAAAAGAGAATATTTCTCCTTATATCCCTGTGGCTATTTGTAACACTAACTTTAAAAATTAATATTGATTGAAATATATAGTTGAGATATATATATATTCAATATATATATATATATATTGAATCTCCCAATATATATAGTTGGGAGATTCTCTGCTGATAGATCAATTTGTGGCTCGTAGGCTGGCTGTTCCCATGTGTTCACGACAGTCTTGCATGGGTGTTAATAAGAAACACGGAAACTTGCCTCGCTGTCAACACCAGCCCTTTAGTTCTCTCAGATCCCGTTTCACAGCATGTTATTTTGAAAAATGAAAATGCTTTAAAATGTTCCTGTTAAGATGTCTTCATATTGTATTTGCAATATTCACTATTTTATATGGCCATTAAAAGTTTACATTTAAAAAGAAAATTAAAAGCATTAATATTTTAGAACTTGAAACTGCATAAGAATGAACAAAAGAAAATCAATAATATTCAAGTCACAGTTTACAGTGTTGGCCGCTGTCTGCCGCCTCTGTTTCTGTTGGTTCTTCCTTATTTGGCTTGTGGCTCTCTGCTCTACTCAAGACAAAATTCCCATACAGAATTAAATACTAGCTACTGCTCCTTGCTGTGTCTGGGAATGAACTGAGTGTGCAATTCTAAGAAGACCCTCTGCTTTACCTGTGTAGAGTGGGGACAGCTCTGGGTTTGGGCATTTACACATGAAATGCAGAAGAGTCAGAGTTAAACAGATTCCCAGCGGTGGCTTAGAAACAGTTAGTGAGAGAAATGTTCTGAAAGAGCCTTATGGGGCAGCGCCTTGTGAATACTCATTACTCAGATTTTCTCTGTATTTTCCTGTTCGCTTTTAACCCAACTGACCTGTAAAAGCTGAAAGAAGAAAAAAAAAAAGGCTCAGTTCAAGAGTCAAAACCTTATGAAGTTTCAAAATTCAGAAAATCTTCTCTTAGGGCCCAAAATAAAAGCTTGTTCTTGTGTAGGAGCCACATGCTGCAGGCCCCAGGGCCAAGAATAGCTGGTACTGCATTTGCAAATGGATCAGCCCTTACTCAGCTTCTTTGCACGCTTAAGAGCTTTCTAAATATCCAGGCAATTTGGAGTCCTTTTATTTTTGGATTACTTAATGGGCATTGTCTACATAATGCCATAAAGATTGGTGTATTAAGATTGGTTTAGGTCCCTAGCCTAAAATATAAACAATCATGCCTGAAATTTTTGCTTATTTTTATTCATTTGGGTTAAAACACTTCTGAGTTAAAATGGTGATATGGACATCTGATCTCTCCTTTCTAAAAAAAATGTCTTTCTGAAAGGTGTTTGAAAGTCACAGATTCAAAAGTCAAAATGAGAAAATGCCATTTTCAGACATGGAAAAACACAGAGCAGTTATGATGAGCATTCCCACGTGGATATCAAGATGGAAAGCAAGACTCTTCACGGCCATTGAGGGGTCCAAGGTGGGTGAGTTTGCCCCCTGAAATCCCCGTGCCCTGAAAATAGGGGAAGTCCAAACAATCGAGTCCCTTCTCCGTGGTTCTCCCTGCTCAAAGCCTTTTCGGGCGTTCCAGCAGAAAGCTGGCAGAGTCTATTCTGCATGTGAAGAGCAGGGGTTACTGGAAATGAGTGGAAGGAATGGGTCTTCACTGTCATCTCAACCTGGGACATCCCAAAGGGGTGCACACTGCTGGAGGCTGCAGCTGCACCCCAGCTCCATGGGGCACCTGAACACAGGTAGAATGGTGGGACGAGGAGGGACATCAGGAGACATGGTGCCAGAAGTGCATCCAGGTCTTCCTGTTCCCCATGGAGCCTCTCTGCCCGGGCAGGTGTTGGTAAGAGAAGCGCTAAAGAGCACCTGGGTCCTCCACGTCTAGTTTTTCCTTACTGCTCACAGAGGAGACAATGCTTTCCTTGACATAGAGGTGGGCATAATATCAATTCTTTTCAAGAATATAAGGGTAGGTGATGGTTGCCATTTCTGTCTGAGATGGAAAAAATGTCTTGCATGTATCTTAGACTCTCTTTTCCCTGCTGGAGTGCGTGAAGGTACCCGGATGATGGACTTTCCACCACTCCATCACTCCACAGGTGAAGAAGAGATCACATGACCACCTTCTACCTTCTTTCCTCCACAGCAACCTAGAGTACACGGACAAAGCATGAACTATTACAAGTAAAGAACCTGAAATTCGGGCTGTTGGTTGCTATTGCATGAACATGATCTCTTGTGATTAACATGTGTGGCAAGAATGAAGTCCTCCTGGACCAAGGCCAAGGGTACAATCCCTCATACATACACATGACAAAATTCTGGGGACCTTAGGCTGTTTCCCTTGGGACTCTGGTTAATAATTTAAACCAATGTATGATTAACTGAAATGATCATTTGTTAATGTGAAAGATCAAATTCATTCCATGAGAGAAGTTTATAACTTTTTCATAGCACATAAAATTATGGATTTAGAAAGGTTTAATCTGCTGTTTTAGTCCTCTTTTATGCTTCTGTGACTAAAAGACTGAGAAGAACACTTTTAAGGAGGAAAACTTTATTTGGGGGCTCACAACTTTAGAGTCTCAGTCCATAGATGGCCGACTCCATTCCTTGGGGCTCAAGGTGAGGCTGAACATCATAGCAGAAGACTGGGTGGAGGGAAGTGACTCGCTTTTCTCTTCAGAAAGAAGAGAGAGAAAAGTCTCCACTTAACAGATACAAAATATATAACTGAAGGCATGCCCCCAATGACCCACCTCTTCCAGCCACACCCTATCTGCCACTCAGTTAATCCCTGTCAGGGGATTAATGCAGCCTCTCTTAACCCAATCCTTTCACCCCTGAAACTTTTTGCATTGTCTCACACATGAGTGGTTAGAGGACACCTCACATCCAACTTACCATATCAGTTTCCTACACATTTTATGGAAGTAGTAACAATCATAGAATCAAACGGTTGATAACTAACGATGGGGCTGTTTTATCAGTTTTACTGCTAGCTTCTGGCAGACCTGGATTGAGGCAGATGAAACTTGACAGACAGGGAGGACATTACAGTGCATAATGTAGTTAGTATCCAGGGACTGCTAAGTCGGTACTTGGGTGGCTTAGAGAAGAAGGATTGCAAAAATCCATAGAAAGCATCACAAACCAAACCAAGCTGGTTAATAGTTGCCACGAGCGGAGCTCCTGCCGGCTGCTGAAAGAGAGCCAGAGGCCTTGCAAAGGGATTAACAGGCCACCAAAACCCGCTCCATGGACTTGCTCCTTTACTAATTGTATTTCACACAGTTCAGCTGTTTGTCAGAGTGCAAAATCAGTGCTCTGTGAATGTGCTGGGAGTGTGTGGAGAAGACAATGATGATGGGCATGCACACTGCATTTTTTTCAGACTTGGAATCAAAAATACTTTCATCTCACATAAACATGGTGCTTCAAAGTGTACCCGGTCCTCTTAAGGTCACTATGCCACTGGATGCTCGTAGGAAGGAGATGATTTAGGCAGGACAGGTAATGCTTTTCTCATTTCACTCTGAGATATGCAGCAGCTTTGGAACTCACATGTTGAGTTGAAACTTAAATTTAAGTCTTAAAATATTCAGGTCCCTTCATTTAATATTTCACACCAACTTTGTCTAATTAAAGATATGCCTTAAATTACAAAAAAAGAAATTGCTTGCCTAGAAATGACCAAAATAATTAGAAAGAAACTAGACTCTGTTAGCTGTTATTTACTGCTATTTAGATGTGATATTTAAGATTAAAATATTAAATTTTTTTCCTTGAAGTTAGTATTCTATGTTCTGGATTGCCTAGGAACAATTTAAGAGCATTTTATGGATGATAATACAACTTGGTATGAAATACTGATTAAAGCAGAGCATGGAAGATTATTTATGCATTACATATCTACATAACATATGATGAAGTACATTTGATATTAATTTATTATGGGAAGAGTAGTCACTTACAATTAATCATGTATTATAAACTGAATTTCCTTAATCTATGGTATGGTACTATTTTATTTTATGTAGCATTATTCATGCAAATGATATAAATAGCCTTAGAAAGTTAAACAACAGCCATAGACCATAATGATAAATAATAGGAGAGAAAAAATTAATGAACAGAACAAAGTGAGAAAAGATACATTATCAAATGAGCAAGGAGAAGGAATTGCAAGTATAATTTAAGGTCTTGCAGAAATGGATCGGCTCTTTCTAGGAAGAGCATTTATATCACGCCCTAGAACATTTACCAGGCAGCACAGCCTGCTCCATATTTCACTTTAGTGAGAGTCACAGAGGTGCAGCACCTGCCGCCGCTGTGGTACAGGCAGGCCTGCAGTGCTTGAAGCTCAGAGAGAAGGGAAACTCACACGCTGCATGGAGCATGGAGGTCCTGAGCGCCCAGCAGCAAACCATAAGTGCCTTTGCATCGCCATTGGGGTTTTCTTGGGATGACTTCTTTCCGATTTGGTCCAGAGGGGCCCCTGTCACTCCCTCTGTTGAGAATATCCATCAGCCAAGATGGCCACATGCTAGGAGAGCTCTGACTGGAGGAAAGGTGTGCTCAGGTGCATGTCAGGTGAGACCCAAGAAGGAAGTGGAATCAAAATGATTGGAAGAGAGGGAGCACGTCACTTGCTGGCCCCACTGTTTGATGGGAGGCCAGGGTGAAGACTGGAGGAGTCAGGGAGATTCATGGCAGATTGAGAACAAGTGTGAGTCAGAGAGAAAGTGTGTGGGGGGGGTGGCTTGGCTCAGGCCCTTGGCATCGGTCCTAGATAGGGCTTTCCTGCGGGCTGTGGATTGGCTACCTCCACAAAGGAACTCCGCGCACAAGGGCTCACACAGCTCTGGCGTGGACTGTTAGGCCTTATCCCAGCTGGGGGACGTGTGGGGATCAGGGTAGGTGGGATAAGGCACAAGCAGACTGTACCACAAGCCATCATAAGGGAGGGTAGGTTTTAACGAGGCCAATAGTGACAGAATACAATGAAGTTTCACACAACTTATGTCAGGGCTAAAAATGGGTGCCGAGGCAGCAATCATGTAAAACTGTTTAGTGACAATCATGTCAGTTGAAATATGGGCTGCATTTTTATAAAACCCAAAGGCCGAGTACTCATTCTCTTGAAAGCCATTGTGCCTAAAATGCCCAGCTTAAGGATAGAATGCTATGGACACAGGGATTCCCAGAAGAGGGTTGGGAGTGTGACCTGCATTCCTGGATCCCTGTCAAGAAGACCCACAGGACAGAAAAGCACACCAAAGGAAAAGGGACAGCTGGGCACAGTGGTACACACCTGCAATCCCGAAGATCAGGAGACTGAGGCAGGAAGATCACAAGTTTAAAGTCAGCCTCAGCAACCTAGGGAGGCCCTAAGCAACTAAGCAAGAGCCTGTCTCAAAATAAAAAAATAAAAAAGGCTGGAGGTGTGGCTCAATTGTTAAGCACCCTAGGTTCAACCCCCAATATCAAAAAAAAAAAAAAAAAAAAAGTGTGTTGGGGGTAACAAATGGGGAGAGAAGCTTCCCCCCTACCATTGATGCAGATGCAGACAAGGGAATTCCACGTGACCAGAGAGTGACCAGAGGTTTCTCCTTCTCAAAATAGGTGGTGTTTAGAGAGTAAATTTTAGAAAGGCTAACTGTAAAAACAAAATGATAACTTTTTCATATATAACAATTAAAGAAGAGTCATTAATCTGTAGTCAGACCCAGCACAGATATAAAGAAATTAGACATCCGCATATTTTTCTGCAAATTTAAAGGAAAATTCTACCAGATCAATTTCTTTTTCTCTTTCTTCTCAAGATGGAAATTGAACAGTCAGTGATGAGATAATAGATACCATGGAAATGATCAAGAATAGTGAACTTGAGGATTTCCCTCACCTGAAATATAATTATTATGAGAAGGATAGGCTTTGTCTCAGCACACAGAAGGTATTCATGATGTATCATAGTCTGCTTTGGAAAAAAAAGGTGCTTTAAAGCTTCCTCATGAATTAAAATGCCTCCATGAAAAACCCTCATATGTATATATACACAGATGCCTATATGTATACTTAAACATATTTACAGATATATGTATATACACACATATGTACATAATATATAATCTTCACGCAGAGACAAAAGGTGTGGGTCAGGATGTGGTGGGGTGGGCCAGGGTGGCTGGGGGCCAGAGGTTACAGGTCATGCGGTATGATGCGTGCCTTTACACAGACATACAAACTCAAATTTGTCACATAATAATACAAAATAAATGCTTACACAGTTAAAAATGAAAGAAAAACCAGATAACCATCACCATACGAGACTAACAAATGGAAATAAAAGGACGTAAAATTTTAGAGAGAAGGAAGTAGGAGAAGATGTCGGCCATTCCCCACGGGCCCAAGACCTCAAGGGGTGCGACCGATCAGGTAGTACGTGCGTCTCCTGTCTGGACAGACTGAGACCTGGAATCACTGAGGTAATATGGGCTCTGCCTGTGTGGACCAGCGGGCTGAACCAGAGGCTCTCCCACAACATTTCTCTATTTCTTGGTCCTGTGCTGGGCAGCTGCTCATCTCCCAAAGGAAATGAAAGAAACGTGCACCTCCTGAGGACAAGGAACGTGGCTCCAGGTGAGCGGAGGTGCTGGCCTGAAACCAGGGCAAATGAGGTGGTGGACCCTGCAGAGGCAGGTTTGAGAGAAGTGGAATTAGAAAGTGCAGTAGAAAAGAAGATGTCACTGAGTCATTTATAAGATCATTAATTGTTATTAATCTTCCCAATGCACGAATTATTAAATGATTTGCCCTCTTGACTTTCTAAGGTAGATCTGCACATTACGTCTCCATGTGTCTGCTATTACCTGACCGTACAGCCCTTACACTCAGGCGAAGTTGCAACCGCACCCTCCACATGGAGACTTACAGTGAGCAAAATCTACCACAGAAAGTCAGGAGGGCAGATGATTTGCATACTTTTTGTGTATTGGAAAATTAGTAAGAATTAATGCTGTTCATATTCATTGGTGGCAGTCTTAGTGACTATCCACTTAAAGGCTGAATGTTTTCCCTGATAAGTGAATGATGATATGTAATGGGGGTGGGGGTGGGGATGAGAGACAGATGGAGGAATTTTAGATTACGTAGAGGGAAATGAGAGAGAGGAGGGGGCAGAGGTATGAAAAATGGTGGAATGAGACAGACATCATCACCCTATGTACATGTATGATTACATGAGTGATATGAATCTACATCATGCACAACCATAGAAACGAAAAGATGTACCCCATTTGTGTACAAGGAATCAAAATGCATTCTATAAAAATAAAAAAAAAATAGTTAAAAAGTATTACACATCAGAAGCATATGTGGTCACACTCACCGAGGGTGGTATTCAGAGTAGTAGTAGTCAGAGTCCAGCCAAGCAGGGCAAACATTTACCACTACATCACGGCTTCCAGTCACCTACTAAATAACTTACCCATGAGTACCAGTGCAGCCGAGAATGAGGTGCGAGCGTTTTCTAACTGCAACTGAACTCTAGATACAATCACATGTTGCCAACTGTGCATTGTTCTGTGGTTCCCTTCTTCATGGGGACCACGTTCCAGGATCCCTAGTGGGTACCTAAAACCACAGAGTGCCAAATCCTATGTCTGTCTCCCTATCTATCTATCTATCTATCTATCTGTCATCTAGCTACTATGATTTTTCTATACACACCTAGTCTGATTAAGTTTAGCTTGTGAATTAAGCAGAAGAGATTAAAAACAACAAAACTTAAACAGAACAACTGTAACAATGTGTCACATGAATATGGCCTTTCTCCTTCTCTCTAGAGTATCTCATTATGCTGTGCCCATCCTCCTCATGAAGTCAGATGATTCAGTGCCTGTGTGAAGAGACGAAGGGATGTGAATGGTAGGCATTGTGACATTGTATTAGACTACTGTTGACCTTCCCACCTGAATGCAAGCACTATGCCAGCCCAACAGAAAATCTGATAGCTAAGAGGCTCCTCAGTGAGTCATGGGTAAGTGGAGTATACAGTGTGGATACTCTGGACAAATGGATAATTTGCATCCTGGACAGGAGGAATGGTCTCCTCATCTGACCAGGTGAGACTTGGTCATGATACTTAGAAGGCATACAACGTAAAATATATGGATCATCTTTATGGATGTTTCCATGGTAACTGAAATCATGGAAAGTGAAATTGTGGATGGGGGTTGATATTGCCCCGTGCTGATTATCTACATATTTCCCTTCCTAAAGCAGTGTGGTGATTCCTCAAAAAAATCGAAAAGGAACCACCATACAACCCAGGTGTCCCACTTCTTGGGATTTATTCAAAAGAATTAAAACTGGCATATTCTAGGGGTAGTCACTTCAATGTTTATAGCAGCAAAATTCACAATAGACAGATTATGGAACCCACTCAGATGCCCATCAACAGAAAAATGAATCAAGAAATGTGGTTCCAATACCACAATGGAGTTTTACTCAGCTGTAAAGAGTGAGATTATGACTTTTGGTGGTAAATGGATGGAAACAGAGAACATCACACTAAGTGAAACTAGCCAGATTCAGAAAATTCTGGGTGAAATGTTTTCTCTTATATGTGGAAGTTAATGCAAAACAGGGAAAGGAAGGAGGGGAGGATCACGTAGGGAAGATCAGTAGAATGAAAGAAGGAGATTGAGAGGGAGGGAGAAATGGGAAGGAAAGGCAGAATGAATTTTTAAAAATCATGCTATGTGCATATATAAATATACCATGGGAAATTTTCCCTTTATGCATTGGTAGAAAGAACCAATCAAAAATAAATAAATAGAAGAGTAAAAGAAGACCAGGAGCGTAGAGGAGGAAGAATGGGAAGGAAGGAGGAGAGGGGGGAAGGGCGGAAAGTGAACTAAAATTGAATCCCATGCATGTATGATTTTGTCGGAATGAACTTGACTGCTATGTGTAACTATAATGCTCTAATAAAAAAATGTAAAAATAAAAATAAAAGCACATTTCTTCCTCTTCCTAAGAGAAATCCAATTTTTTCTTCCATCCTCCTTTTTCCTTGCTATTGCCTCCGGAGAATCTGACCCCACTCAACTTCAAGAAGAGTTTGAACTGGTTGTGGATGATCACGTTCTTGGTAGCAATTGACTCAGGAGCTCTCCATGACAGAATTCAGAACAAGGATACCTGAGAAGAATTCCGCTGCAGAATTTTTGAAAGCCTCCTCGTGCCCAAGAGAGCCTCTGCACACTATTGCACACAGATATGAGGCAGGCCCTGTCGCTGTTTTCTCCCTACCAGCCAGAAGCTTAGGCAGATGTTGAAGATGGCCCAGTGAGTGGCAGACTACCTGGTTACGACCTATCTGAGCCTGGTGAGATAGAAAACCCTCGGCACGCCAAGCTATGTGCAGCTGGTGTGAGTTGGCAATAGACGGCAAAGGCCAACGGCAACCTAGGATGCCTTTACAATCTGGTCACCCGAGGCTCAGGACAGTTGCAAGAGGCCAGTGGAGTCTCATCTCTTCTCTTCTCCACGTGATTCACTTTCACTGCAGCTGGGGGACTGCAGAAATCAAACCCTGGGCTTTATACCAAGGGGAAACATGACTGGCTGGACTAGAACCTTCAAGGCCCCTCGTTTCTATGAGCCCGCTGCTCGAGACAGTCTGTCCTTAATTCAGGATTGATAGCTATTACAGAAGTTGCAAAATATGATCTGTTTGTGTGTATGTGGAATTTAAAAGATTGCCTGTTTTTTAAAAGATTGCCCCTGACAGATGCTGCCTTTCATTACCCCAGCTAAACTAACCATGCTAGTCTTTGATGCTTGCTAACTGTCAGTTTTGACCACTTCACTGGACATATGGGAATGTATGCATCTTCTTCAGCTTAGCATATTCAGCCTTAGCAAATGTTTACCATAAAGTAAGTTGCTATAGTTTAGATGTAAGGGATCCCCCAAAAGTTCATATGTGAGACAATGCAAGAAGGTTCAGAGGAGAAAGGATTATGTTGTGAGAGTCCTGACCCAATCATTGAATTGATCCCCTGATAGGGATTAACTGAGTGGTAACTGAAGTGGTGGGTGTGGCTGGAGGAGGTGGGAACTGGGGTGTGGCTTTGGGTATATATTTGTATCTAGCAAGTGGAGTCTCCCTGCTTCCCTCTGCCACCCTCTTCAGCTGTGATGTCCTGCCTCACCTTGAGCCCAGAGGAATGGAGCCAGCCTTCTATGGGCTAAGACCTCTGCAGTCACGAGCCCTGAAATAAACTTTTCCTCCTCTACAGTTGTTCTGGTCGGGTCTTTTAGTTACAACAGCAAAAAAGCTGACTAAAACATAAAAATTACCTGTGGAATTAACGAGCATATAATTGCCATTGTCCACTGTTAATGTCACATCAGAACCTGGTCTCTGCCAGTCCAGGTTTTCACATAGCAAATCACAAGCAGTCACATGGAATTGTGTGATACCCAGCAGCGAGATATAAATGCAGGTTTTATGTACACTGCACTGACTCTTGCAGAAGAACAGGCCCTTGGTTTTGGAATCTGCCTCTCAAGAATGCCCTGCTGCTTAATGTCTCTGGCAGAAATAGGCCAGGATGCCTCTCCATAATTTATCATTGTTAAATAATTTAGTTGATGCATGTTTTAAAAAAAAAAAAACAGAATACTAACACATGCAATTAAAACCAAGTTTAGATCCACATTTTCTGAAAGTACACAAAGATTACTACTGGGCTTTTGAAATGCCAGCCAACAAAAATCTGAATAAATTACCTATCTTCCTCTACACATGCAATTCATGGTTTGTGCTTTTGCTTTCCCTGTGCTTTTTCAACACATCTAAGGTGACTGAGCCAAGAAATTCGTTGTACTTAAGTTGGAAATTTGTAAGATATGTTCTGTTCTAAGCTGCTCAGTTTTGATTTGCATTTTCTCTATAGTACTCATTCTATTTAATAAGCTCTCCAATTAGTTGAAGGTGGGAACGCACATTATGCCATGGCAAGCCACCAGCTTCTACAAGACAGGCATGGGACATCCATGACGTTGAATGACAGGGGAGAACAGATGTCCAGTGTGTGCTGGAAGTATTCAGTGTTCTGCTTTCCGTCTTCTACACAGACCCGGCAGTGATGGGGCAGTTAACAGCCCTGGTCTCACTGAGATTCAGAGAGCATGAGTCTGATGAACACCAGGTTAGGAGCTGATTTTCCCTCCCACCAAATGGTCTTAGACAAGTCTCTGTATTTCTCTGGGCTGCTTCTGAACCACTTGTAAAATGATTTTGTATCTTGGTTGAGGGCAAAGCCGATTAGCACCACCAGGATATGAACGAATGAAGTAAGTTTGTTAATTGTAGCAAGAAAAGAGAACACTTGGGAACATTCCTGAAGAAGTATGTTCCCAACCAAAGGAGGAGATGCTTGGGGAACCTAAGCATATGCCCCCTGGAGTGTCTCCTCATTCCATGACCCGGTGGCCTTATTCCTGAGCATGCTCAGTTTGACATCATGCTGCGTCACACATCAATGTTCAAAAATCGCAGACAGGACCACCTCCTGCAGGGAGAACTGACCATTACGATGAGATTGCAATGAGAACCTTCACTCTAGGTGCCCCCAAAAGAGTGAGTCAGAATGACTCAGTGGTTTTGGCTTGTTCCTTCTGTTTTTCTCTGGAAGACCTTATGTTAGACAAGCAGTAGTTTAAAGGACAACAGCTCTTCCCCTTCTGCAAGTGTAGGTGCGTGCCCCTGAAAGTTCCCGCCTCATGGCTAGCAAATCGCCCCAGAGCATTTCACTGCTCATTCTTGAGGGGTTGAGGGATGGAGGTCATTCTTCTGAACCTATCTGCAGCTGAGTAGGGGTATCATCTTCCTTGGTGGTGAAGCTGTCTTGATGGTAATGGAGCCTGGTCTTGGGATCAGTGGGGCAATCTGTAACTCCTCAGCTGTGCACCTTCTGCTGCTGTTCCACTGTATCTTTCTGAAGCCCATTTAATTATGACATAAATCACAAGTCAGATCAATAAAATGGACATTCCTAATTTATATAACCCTAAAAATATACATATAATATCCCGGGGAAACCAGGAAAACAGTCCTGAGAACCAGTCATGTACTGCTGGTGCTCCTGCAGATACTTGATGAAGCCAGTATGCCTATATTCAAGCCTTTGTTAGGTGAGTTTCAACTTCAGCCCAAGTGGTAATTTAAACAACAGAAAGCATCCCTGAGAGTCCAAACCACTCCTGGCTCAACTAGACATCATCTGAACAATCCGGCTATTGAGTACTACTTAAGCTAAGGATTCTACTCCTCCTTGCTGAGTCGAGATGGTCCAGAAGTTTCATTAGCTCTACTTTCCAGTGTGATAAACAGGATTCTTGTCAACTGTTGGTGGGCTCCAGTTGTCCACCAGGGCAAGAAGGCTGTACTGAATGTACATCAAAATCTGTCTTTTTAGCACCTAGGCAAATAGTTAGAAGGTTCTCTCCTAGCTCTTGAAAGCAATTTTAGAAAGCTAGCTCATTGAGTTTGTTTCTTTGGGACCTGTGGAAAGAGAGAGGCATGGCCAGCTCTCCTGATAGGCAAGTTTCCCGGCTGTGTGGACATGTATGTGTGATGGGACACTTTCAAAGCTCCCAAGAACAATCACAATTCCTAATAGATTGTTCAAATCAAGTTTCGGCAAGGCCTCTGGAGTTGATCCAACCGGTGATCTGTGATGGTGCGGTTTGCACTTTGGCGTTTTAAGGGTGTGGAATCATTTATTGGAATTTTGGTGATTTCTGATAAGAAAGTGTATACTGTGAGTATCCCAAGTATTGAGTCTTCTGTAGGTGAACTGAAGGGGAAGGTGCTGCTAGTTCCAGACAGACTCGCTCAGGGCGAGCCCAGGAGGCAGGTGACCCTTTACACAGAATCTAGCTGGACTGTTGATTAACCACTGATGGAAAGGAGAGTCCAAAAAGTGCTGCTGGTAGTCACAGTGACAGGAACGGGACAGTCACAATCTCGGAGCACGTGGTAAGTTCCTTTATGGAAGACTTAAGAAAAACCAGGGGCGGAACATGGGGTCCTAGTGGTCATGCTTACCCAACACGCTTCTTCAGAAGGCCTTTTATTTTACCTCAGGAAGTTAGGAACCATGTGAAGGTTAGTTACGGGCAAGACCTAGGTGTCCATACGGTCGTGATCCAGGAGGGGCTTCGGACGACATATCCAACAGTGCGCGAAATTTCTTGTCTTAGCCAGAGTTTGGGGGATCCTGATTAAAGAGTTGTCTTCCATGTGTGTACAAGTGAGAAAGCAATGATGTAAACAGAAATAAGAATGAGTAGTTCCCAGGGGATGACAAAAAATGGCTTTGAACAGACATTAGTGCTGGTTTCTCATCTTAGAGGATCATCTTCCACAACACAGTTGAGCCAACAGACAGTTGAACTAGAAGAGCAAGGGCAGAGGTCCACCAGCTACTACACTGGACGTGATGGGTTCCTGGGTCCCTTTCCATTCTTGTGTCATGAATTCAGGGAGCCACTCCTTGTGGTTTAAGACAGCAGTTATGACTGAGACCCTCTCGCTGCACGACCTCTCCCGCGTACCCCAGGATCTCAGAGAGGTCCACAGCCACCTTGAATAGACCGAGGGAGTCCAAGTCTCAGGGGGAGCTCCTTCACACATCTTCAGTGCCTCTCCTGCTTGCTCTGCTCTTCAGGGGCAGATCTCCATCCAGCCAGAAGAAGATACCCACAGAAACCAAGGAATACTCACATCCTCCTGGGGCGGCTGGCATGCTGGCAACGCACTTGCCAGTCCCGTCTGGGCGGCAGACCCCGGCCTGCACCTGTACCACCCTCGGCCTGTGTGACTGTCCTCTTGTTGGCGATCTACGTGTTCTGTGAGTGCAGCTGCGGTGACCTCTGCTCCGCGTCTTCGTGGTTCTGGGAGGCCAGCTGCACGGTCTGTTCTGTAATGCATTGCCGTGCACCCTGGGTGCGCTTCACAGTTCTCGGGACACCTGTCCTTGCTTGTCTGTTACCCACCCTCCCACAACAGGGTCATTCAGAGCCTGCCTCCTTGCTTTCCGTCACACCTGCGGCTTTCTCGTGGCAGTTCTTCGTGGTCCTTTGGTGATCCTGCCACGTGCTCAGCTCTGTTCCTTTCTCCACCGAGGTCGACCCGCTTCTCCCACTGCCTGCCCTGTGCATGCTGTCCTGTCGCTGCCCTCGGCCTGGGCTCCTGATCTGCCTGCTCCTTCACTCTCAGCTTTCCATGCTGTTTCCAGCCATGGTCCCTGTGCTAACTCATCTCTCGTGACTGACACACCACCTGGAACCCATCCAGGCCCACCGAGTGAGGCTGAGTGAGAGGACACAGCCGACACTTCCTCTGATTCCACAGCCGCGTTTCTGTGTCACAGGAAGGAAAACACCCGGCAGATACTACCGTGAGCCAAGGTGTTGGATGAGGCCTGGTAGCTCTTTCCTGTTCAGCCCGACTACTTAGAGCTTCCTTCTCCTTAAACCTGTTCCCTGATCTTCTCTCGTTCTTTCCAAAGCAAACTTCTTCATGCCCCGATACAAGCCTAGCTGCCTGGGTGCCCATCCTCCCGGTTTCTCTCCTGTCCCAATACCAACAGTGACAGGGAAATCCTCCCACCTAAGCTCCCTCTTAAACACAGTGGCCACAGTGACCCTTCACATCTGAACATCTTTCTCACCTCCCACTCTCCCTCTCACCCAGAGTAAAGCCAAAGGCCTTGTAGTGGCCGGCAGCCCTGAGCTGACTCACCTCGCTGTTGTCTATACCCGCTGGTCGCACCAGGATGAGGTCTCACCTAACGCCTCATCAGCTGCACAGCTGCCCACATCTTCAAGCCTGGCCCTTCCCATCACCCAATCACTTGTTCACAGGGACTCTCAGCCCTCACTGGCACCCCTCCACCCTGCTCTGCTTCTTAACAGACTCACGCGCCACCCTTTAGTCTTATCTCCTTCTCACCTAACCCTCTTCTCCAGCCGTGGCCCGGACCTTCACCTCTGCCACAGTAGCCCTTCTTTGTCCTC
Source organism: Sciurus carolinensis (assembly GCF_902686445.1). Taxonomy (NCBI): domain Eukaryota; kingdom Metazoa; phylum Chordata; class Mammalia; order Rodentia; family Sciuridae; genus Sciurus; species Sciurus carolinensis. The sequence continues at coordinate 4,423,647 of NC_062219.1, forward strand.
TTCCCACCCTTCTATGGAGTAGTTTGCCACAGAATCTGGATCCAGTCCTACAACACCTGCTCTTCTTCCTTTGTTCGCCTCCATCATTCCATCTCCCCACAGAAGGGCCCCCCAGAGCAAGCCCCACCCCCCACGGTCTCCCCACACCACAGAGGCCACCTGGAACTCTGTTTCTTCCTGCCCTGTGGCTGCACTGTCTTCATAAGACTTGTGAACCCACCTTCCAAGGCCACCTTTCCACTTGGGCATTGTCCTCCATCCTGATTCTCTGAAGATTAATGGTCGCCTCTAGTTTAACTGGCCATTTCCTACAAAAAAGGGAATTAGTGCTTTAAAACCTTTGAACCTACTTCACAGGTTAGAAGCACAAGAAAATATTCAGTTTCTCCTCTTCCTGACACACCTTTAAGTCGCCTTTTCTCCTGTGCACAGTCCACCTGGAGGACACGGCTCCCTCATGCATTGGATCCAGCCTCCTCTTTGACTCTATCTAAGGTGATCCAGAGCTCCTGGGAGCCAAGAGGGAAGCCCAAGGCCCTGTCAACCTCCATCGCCTGCAAGGAGACGTGGCAGGAGTCCGGGTCGTCTCTTGCTCACCCCTCTGGAGATGGTCGAGGCATCCCTGCTCCCAGTGTCCTGCCCAATGGCAGGATGCACACTGACCCAACTTCACTGGTGGCTGATGGGTCCTGCATGGGGGACCAGGGACAATCGCCCATGGCAGCATTTTTCTCCCTCCTGAATTTCATCTTCTCATCTTCTTCCTCCTCTAGGGCTGCTTGTCTGTTGTTGAAAACCTTAAAGAAATTCTCACAATTGAGGGGGTGAGTGTGAGCACTCTGAGATAGGAAGGAGGTCCTGGGACTGTCCGGCTGCCGTCCCTCACAAGTGTTCTGTGACTCACCTTTAGTTCTGTCCTATATTTCTTTGTTTTTTCTTTTCATCATAAACAAATTGCTTCCTCTTATTGTTGTCTTTGCATACAGACTTCCACATGTTAATTAAAATTTTAACTCTAAGAAACTCTTCTTTTTAATGAAGACCCAGGAGAAAAGTAACCTTAAACTATTTTACCATATACCAAAAGTTTCTGAAAATACATTCATTAATAGGTCTGAATATATTTTATTTCTATAGAATTTAAGAAGCCAAGTATTTGAATTTATCTTTAACAATAGATGCTTTGATATTTCGACTTTCTCAGAAATAACTCAGATGTTCTATCTCCATCACATGACACAACTCTCAGTCTTTAAATTACTTGAAGAGTATACTAACACTTATCCCATTTAAATTTGCCTAATATGTTTATTTAGTTATTCTTATATTACCTATGAAAACAGATATCTTAAAGGCACAATCATCATTTCAAGTTATTTCTTTGTGAAAAAAACCCTAAAATTTCCTGTCCTTGGAACACAGAAAGCAATGATCGTGGCATAATTTTAATCATGAGATAAAGGTATACAGCAATATAAATTTACCCACTTTGTAAAAAGATAGTGGAATTAAAATTATGTCTGTGACCAAATAAAACACAGACTCCTGATCATACAGCTGAACTTTAGGACTGCCAGCTGCAGCCCGTGAAGACTGCACTAAACTTTTTGGGCAGATGGTGGACACTGCAGCTTGGATGTAGAGAAAGCCAAAGCCTTTCCATGTTAACCTGGTAATTTTAGTCAGATATAAAAGCCACCGGTTTTTACCTGTGTGTAATTATCACATTTGGTTCATGGTCATAAGATTTAAAGCCTTGAAATCATAATATTATAGAATTGGGAGTTTAGAATTAAAACAAAACACTTCCTCTGGAACGCCAGGATTTCTTTCTTTCGCCTTAATGAGGATCTGCAAAGTCCTCCTTTTAAAAAATTTTTTTTCTAACTAGTTATATGTGACAGCAGAGTGCATTTAGACTCACTGTGCACAAATGGAGCACAGCTGTCCATCTCTCTGGTTGTACACGAGGCAGTCACACTGTGTCACAACACTCCTGTAGTCTTACACGTACATAGGGTAATAATGTCCATCTCATTCCACCATCTTTCCCACCCCCATACCCCTCCTCCCCTCACTGCCCTCTGTCCAATCTAAAGTTCCTCCATTCTTCCCTTGACCCCCGTCCCATTGTGGATTAGCATCCACATATCAAACATTTGGCCTTTGGGTTTTGGGGATTGGCTTTTTTCGCTTAGCATGATCTTCTCCAACTCCATCCATTTACCTGCAAATGCCAAAATTTCATTCTTCTTTAAGGCTGATTAATATTCTGTTGTGTATGTACACCACAGTTCCTTTATCTATTCATCTATTGAAGGCCATCTAGGCTGGATTCACAGTTTAGCTATTGCGAATTGAGCTGCTATAAACATTGATGGTTGCATCACTATAATATAATGATTTTAAGTCATTTGCATGTAGACTGAAGAGTGGGATAGCTGAGTCAAATGAAGTTCCATTCCAAATTTTCTAAGAAATCTCCATGCTGCTTTCCATAATGGTCGCACCAATTTGCAGTCCCACCAGCAATGTATGAGCGTTCCTTTTCCCCATATCCTCTGCAACACTTACTGTTGCTAGTGTTCTTGCTATTTGCCTATCTGACTAGAGAGAGATAAAATCTTAGGGTAGTTTTGATTTGCATTTCTCTAATCTGCAAAGTCCTCTTTGACCAGGATAGAGCTGTCTTCCACTCTCCCAACCTTCAATCACAGCAGCCAGAACAGAGATACCTCATAATCTCCCAGATCTCTAATTGACATTAGCCAGGGGAAATATTCCGGATTTCACTGATCTCCTCTGCTGTTTTTTTGTGATTAGATGTCTACAGACAACTCTCGCTTCATGGCAGAGATTTCTTGCAATTTCCCAGGCCCCAGAACAGAGAAGTAATCTAGACCTGTACTCTTTCCTAAACCAGGACACTAACCTAAGCCGGGACCCTCATGGACAGCTTGGGAGGTGTAGCACCACTTACCAGGCGGAGGAATTTCTGGACAGAACAAATGGTTGAGAGTGACCTGAGGCTAATGCAAGGCCAATGGAGCAAGTGTCAAGGCAGGGCTTCCCTATCTGCTCGGGCCGGACCTCCACAACACAGGGTTGTTAGCCCAGGTGAGCTGCTGCCCCCACTGCTTCCCCAACTGTGAGCCAGGTAGAAACGTTCCAGAAGCCTTCAAGGGTAAAATTATCCCATGTGGGGCACCAAATTTATAACTCCACACAATGGTGTTGCGCTTTGGTGAGGGAACATAACCCGTAAGAGAGTGAAATAAGTTTACGAATTGCAGCAAGAAAGAACACTGGATCTCAATTTGAAGTGGTGTCTTTCTGAGCGATAGAGAAGGAATTTGAGCAGGGAACTTAGGCATACCACAGAAGCATCTCCTCAGCCCATACTGAGGTGACCATCCCTGAGCACAGGCAGCTTGATTCACGCTGCTTCACACAGTGACGGACAGGAACACCTCCGGGGGCGCACTGACCCTGACAATGAAATTTCCCGGAGCACCTTTGCTCAGGGCTCCTTGGCAGTGAATCAGAGTGACTCAGTGATTCCGGCTCCTTCCCCTGCTTTTCTCTGGAAGGCTTCACACGAGAGGGGGCACAGCTTGAAGGACGGCTGGCAGTGGTTTGAAGGGACAGCTGCTTGCCCCTCCTGCAGGTGCAGGTGCTTGCCACTGCAGGTTCCTGCGTCCCAGCTGCAAGTCTTTCCACCACCGAGCACATACGGAACGGGGAAGCACTATGGAAGAGAGGCCTGTTGAGCAGGGCAGACGCTCTGGGGCCCCAGAACTGATCAAGGGCTAGAAACTACATGTACCATCCACACAGACGGAGCAAGCGGCTTGATCCTTTGAAGGTTCAGCGTTCCAGACACGGGAATGTTTTGAAGCTGACTTAAATAATGTATACTTCCTTTTCAATAAATGGAAGCTTCTGTTATTTAGCTCTCGGTGTCTTTATATGCCCCTTCTGCCTATTTATCATTATATTATCTACCTTTCCTACATTGAGTGCTTCAAAACATTAGGAGTTTACCACATGAAGCTATTGGATTTCTAGTTACCTCCGAGTAATCTATGGATTAGATTTTTGTAGAAGAAAGGAAAAAAAGTCCAATGATATTATTTTTTAAAAACCTGGCCAGTCTCCAAGGACTTTGCCTTCTTTAAGAAATGAACTTTCTCTGGTACCAAGATTAGTGAGAACCACCATTACACTGACTTTCACAGTCAGCAAATCACTTCCCTGACCTTTCATATCCCGTCCTGGAGAAGGTGGATAAGTGGCTGGGAAAGTTCCTATTTCCACTGACCACTGCACAGAGATCTGCACTGAAGAGAGTGCTGAACATCGTCCACTGCTCAGGAAGAAAATGAGCAGAACCCTTTCCCCGTCCACCTCACACACAGATACTCACATTTTAACAGGAGCTGAACATCGTCCACTGCTCAGGAAGAAAATGAACAGAATCCTTCCCCCGTCTACCTCACACACAGATACTCACATTTTAACAGGACTTGTGTTTTTAAATATGTAAATTGAGACTTTTTAAAATTGGTCTCAGACACTTGAGTATTGGAATTAATCATAACCTGATTCACAGTCCAGGATCAAATTTCAAATTCATTTTTAAAAATTTGAGACCAATAAAACTGCCAATCAAAACAGCTACTCATATAGCTGTTATCAATTATTAAAAAATGTTTTTAAAATATGCAGGAGGGTCAACAAAAGAAGAGGAGCACCTTCCAGAAGAATCCTGGAGACACGGACAAGACTGAGAGATTTAAAAAGCTTCCTGTGCCCGACATTATTAAGGCATTAGCTAAATGAAATGTGTGAAATTGATCATAAAACATATGTTTGCTCTGTGAGAAAGATGGAAGGCAAAATGGATAAGAAAATTTCTCAGATAACTGAAAGTAATGTTTCTGAAAATCTGTGCTCTACAAACACCTGTATTAGAACGATCTAAACGAGACTACAGGAGTGTAAATGCTGATCCATCCAGATCTGCAAAACCAGAGCTTTGGCTATGGCGGAGTAACATTGTGTCTGTCTTTTGTTAGCTTCTTTTTTAGTTTTGTTCTGTTGAGTTTATTACTAAGCTTCGGGGTTATTTTTAGATGATTTTAAAACTCAGCAATCATCAACATCAATTGACAGTTACATTGTGACTACACTGCTGCCTAAAATTAATGGTATTTTAAAGAACACAAAAATCAACAAATGACTGTCTTAAAATGTGTTAATTATCAAATGGTCAGAAAAAATAGTGACACAAAATATAAGAAAAGAGCAGGAATAGCTATGATTAGTACTAAGATGCTCCACATTTTAAAAGGTTAAAATTTATTCCTTAATATAAAGTCAATAAATGTCCATCTAAAATATAACAATAGAAGTCTATTAAAAAAATGATTTACCTCAGAATTTGAAGGTATCATCACTAGGTTATGACCTCCCAAATCCTCCTTCCCCTTGCAGTCTAATACTGCCAAGTGATATTCAATAAATAAAAGGGAAAAATAAGAAAGAGGCGCATTCCGAGAGAATTAGCAGAGATGGGCCACAAGGCAGAGCGGGAAGGGAGTAACACTTGGCATGAGGTGAGGCGGGGTGGAGGCTCAAGGGAGAGGACCAAGGATGCAGAGACTGCTTGGCAGAGTCATGGAAGCAGGAACCACGGCGAGTGGGTGCCAGTGACTGCTGGGTACAAGTGGAGTGGGCACCGAGGGGTCAAGCGTCGATTAGCTCGCAGGTGTGCTACGTCTTCACTCTGAGTTTTCCCTTGAGTGAGTGGCCATGAGGAGCCTTCTTGTGAAGACGGATGATTCTCCCGAGCAGGAGGGAAACGCTGCAAGTCAGTGTAGAATCCATCAACGGGGCATGAACCGGGGCGGTGAGGCCAGTTCAGGGATGTGAGGGCAGCGGTCGAGAGCATTGCTGGGTGGACGGCAAGGGAGCGGGGCTCATGAAGATGTGGGGGGATTGAAAGGCCCTCCTCCAGGTGAAGAGCAAGGAAGCTCAGGAACTTAGTGACCTTCCAGGTCCTTCCCACATCCTGCGCACCTCTCATAGCCAGGCGGTGGTTAACCTGTTTTTTGGCTCTCCTGGTGACAGGTGCTGGACTTCACAATAACACAGAGGGACATTCATTTTCAGCTATAGATAGTTTATCATTTTTAAAATATATGTTTACCAAGATGCTGCAGATTCAATAACACTGTTTAAGACAATTCACAAATTGAGTTATTTGAGCTATTTTTATGAGAAGGGGTACAAGAATGAACAACTGTACTAAAAATTACCACAAAAAATTTACTACCTACATATAGACCCAGAATCATTAATCCACGTTCCATGTGCTAGTGTCATGGTGAGTGGAAGTCAGGAATCATGGTGAGTGGAGATCAGGACTCATGGTGAGTGGAGTTCAGGACTCATGGTGAGTGGAGATCAGGGCTAAATATTTAAGGTTAGCGAATCAGAAAGGAATGTGGAAATTTAAGTTAAGTAGTGACATCTTATGAATACAGTTTGCAGGCTATGTGAGATAGCAAGAGGGAAGTTTCTCAGTTTATAAAGATATTTATGCACATTTATATATCATGATGAAGTACAAATGACTCAGTAGAGCAACTATGTGGATGTACAATCTATAGAAAACAACACATCTGTCAAAGATAAAACTTGACTGCACTCAGAACAAATGCTAGTTAAATCAGCAATAAGTAATTAAGACTGGTAAACGTTGGTGGTAGTGCTCAGCTCTCCAGAGGCTCTTTGGGTTTATTTTTAAAGGTCTCTAAATCTATGTAGTTTTATTCTAGTGATTTTGTTCCAGTAAAATGCTCTTCAAGAGTCACACATACATTCCCAAGATACATATGAAAGAAAACTCTGTTCATTTTGTAAGAGGCAAAAAAGAGGTGATTGGGACAATTTTCCACTTGGAAAACTGATAAAATTCTGTGCTGCATATCCTTGCAATTTCTGATGAGAATATTTTGTGAGAAACCTATAATTTTGATTTCAGAAAAGATAAGGACTATGTAAGAATGCAAAGTAAACATTTAACTTGTGTGTGCAGATATTAATAAAATATCGTCTATTCAGATGTAAGAGAGTGTGAAATACATAAATTGTGTTCAAGTAATATTTATCCAGCCTCCAGAAATGGAAGAATGATTTATTAATAAAAGATACATTAAAACAATTAGACAGATTTAAAGGAAAAACCATCTATTTCTGTAGATTAAGAAAAAGTATTTGAATAGTTATTGATGACTTCCAGATTTAATTGTAATTTTAAATAAAAGCATTTAAGAATATAAGAATTTCTTGATTGAAATTGTGTTTTAACCCCATAGCCAGTATTTTACTGAAGGAGAGCAAGGCAATCATGCGAGTTTCACTTCTACAGTTCACAGACAACCGAGTTCCTGGCTTCTGTGGATGGAATAATAAAAATCCAAGCAGTTATAATGATTTTAAAGAAAGAGAAAAGCAAATATCACTATTTGCAAATGATAGTCTTGTTTCCCTGTTAGTACAAATATAATCAACAGATAAATGAATAATTAATGAGAACCGAACAAATTTATTAGGTAAATGAATAAATTATAAAAATAGTGCAATTTGCTATTAGTGATATAATAGAGAATAGAATGTTCACAACGTAGCATACAAAAATGTCTACTAATTAATGAATACACATGAAGGCACAAGAGATCCATTATGGTTGGGATATTAGATATTAGGTTCCTGTGTGAGACAGTGCAAGAGGGATTAGAAGTGAAATGACTGGGTTATGGGAGCCTTTATCCTGTCGGTCCACCAGTCCCCGCTAGGGGTTCACGGGTGGTAACTGAAGGCAAGGGGGTGTGGCTGGAGGAAGTGGGGATTGGGGTTTGCCATTAGGAAATATATTTTGTTTGTGTGGCTGAATGCTCTCTCTCTTTTCCTTTTCCATGTTCCCAAATGCTTTCCTCTGCCACACCCTTTGGTCATATTCTACCTCACCTTGAACCCCAAGGAATGAAGCTGACCCTCTGTGGACTGTGACCTCTGAAACTGTAAGCCCCAATATGAACTTTTCTTCCTCTAAGCTTGTTCTTGTCAGGTCTTTTGGTCATAGCAGTGAAAAAGCTGATTAAAACAACATCCAAGCAGGTCCCCAAAAGATGTAAATTAAATCCAATAGAAGTCATAAAAAATCAAGTTCCTCCAAATTAATTTATAAATTAGATGGTGTCAGACAACTAGTACTGGACAAAGATGTCGAAAAACATACATGGATAAAACACAGTCTTTTTAACAAATGCTGCTGAGAAAGCTAGAAATCCACATGTAGAAGAATGGAATTTGACCCCTCTCTCTCACTCTGCACAAAAGTCACCTCGAAGTGAATTGAAGACCGGGGAATTAGACCAGAAACACGGTAACTGCTAGAAGAAAATGTAGGCCCAACTCTTCAGTATGTTGGCATAGGAAATAACATCCTTAACATTAAAGACTCCTAAAGTGCAAGAAATAAAATCGAACATCAATAAGTGGGATGGAATCAAATTTAAAACCTTCTGCATAGCAAAAGAAAGACTAAGAGCATGAAGAGAGAGGTACAGAATAGAAGATCTTTGCTACCTGCTCTTCAGATAGGGCATTGATATCCAGAATGCACGAATGATTTAAATAGCTTAGCAACAAAAAACAAAACAAAATCAATTAAGCCCAATCAGTGAATGGGCAAAAGAACCAAAGAGACAATTCCCCAAAGAATAAATACAAATGGTCAACAAATATATATATATATAAAATTAACACCCCTACTAATCAGGTAAATGCAAATCAAAACTACCTTGAGATTTCATCTCACTACAGTCAGAATGACAATTATCAAGAACACAAATAACCATAAATGTTGGTAAGGACGTGGGGGAAAAGGTACACTCATTACATTGTCCATGGGACACAGATTAGTGCAATCACTCTGGAAAGTAGCATGGCCAATCCTCAAAAAACTAGGAATGGAACCACTATATGGCCCACATATCCCACTCCTCAGTATATATCTAAAAGATTTAAAATACGTATACTACAGTGATGCAGCCACATCAATGTTTATAGCAGCACAATTCACAAGAGTCAAGCTATGGAGCCAACCTAGGTGCCCTTCAACAGATGAATGGATAAAGAAAATGTGGTGCATGTCCACAGTGGAATATTACTCAGCCTAAAATAAGAATGAAATTACGGCATTTGCCAGTCAATGGATGGAACTGGAGAACACTATGCTAAGTGAAATAAGTCAGATGCAGAAAGTCCAAAGTCCATTGTTTTCTATGATATGTGCACAGCTAATCCAAAAAAAAAAAAAAAAAAAAAAAAAGAGTGGGTGGTGAGGATAGGATGGGAGAAAAAAAAAGAGAGGGAATTTCATCAAAATAGAAGAAAGGTCAAAGATCAGTAGGATAAACTAAGGGGAGTGAGGGGAGGAAGTGGAGTGAGGTAAGAAGAGTGGAGTCTCTGACCCAAGTTCCATACGTACACCACAGAGGATTTCAACATCAAGAATAGTCACAAAATTCTGATTTAAAAAAGAAAGAAAGAAAGAAAACAAAACTTACATAAGTTGCAAAAAGCTCTGCCAAGTAGAGAGGACAGGGAAAAGAAGGGAAGAGAAGGTGGGGGAGTGCTGGGGCTGGGGCTGAGTTAGGGCCAGTTATGTTCCATGCTTCCGTGATCACATCAAAACGCATCCTAATATTATATGCAACTAAAATGAATCAATAAAATATATTTAAAAAGAGTGTGTGTGTCTTTGAATAGACGAGCATAAAAATTCATTGCTTTCGTAATTAAAATTCCAGCTGGAGTGACTCAAGAATCTTATATTGAAAGTTAGAGGAGAAGCTAAAGATGCAAAGGCACCTGAGAAACTTGGAAAGGTATTAAAATAGCAGCAACAACTCTCATTAAGATTCCGGTTTCATGAAGGCAGAATTTTTGTCTATTTTGTTCATGGGAAAATCCTCATTACCTAGAATCATGCCTGGCGCATCGGAAACACTTATAAACATTTGTTGAAGAATGAATAGTGAGACAGCCCAGCACCATGGGGCCATGGGACACTAAGGCACCAGGGACAGCAACCTGCCTGCGGATACAGAAGGGAAACCAAGGGCACTGGCCCCAGGGGACTGCAGCCTGGAGGTAAGCAGAGGGGCTTAAGCACAATGCAAAACTTCAAAAGGGAAGTGCAGGGCAGGGGGTTTCATAGAAGTGGAATCAGGCTGCTTTGGGATTGCTTTTAAAAACCGGGGTTGGGGTGTGCCTGAACTTCTCTTTCCTCACATTAGCACAGAAGTCCTGGATGGAGCTAAGCTCGTTGCACTGAGCTTAGCAGTTGTGAGTGAGGAAATGATATTCTCTGGGAAACTGCTGTTTCCAAGAGATGCGACATTTTAAAATTAAGTATGATTTTAATGAATATTCATGGCTACATTAGACTTGGAGGTTCCAGGATGTGCTATGTACATAAACAGTGACCTGGAGTAATGAATGAGCGGATATTTCTTGGTAACCCTCCGACAATTTCCACCAATTACCTGGAATATAATGCTTGTGACTTCTGACCAGTTTTTCTATTTTCACATGGAAAATAATTAATAGAATAGTTTCAGATGTTGCTATAGCACATTTAAGTGACATTATTCATAATAATATCTCAACACTATTGACCCAAACATTAAAAAATAAATATGCTAGATAGCTCAACATCCTGGTCTTGATTCAATTACACTGGAGAAAAAGTCTCATTATGTCTGTTGCATCTGCCCAAGTTTTTAAGTACTTTTAAAAGTATATTATGCATTCTCCCTGCCCCAGGAATCCGGGCATGGAAAACAAGACTGAGTAACTCCAGCACCCCATTCCAGATAAGCAGAGCCAGGGGGTACGTTGGCTGGATGTTGGGGCCTTGGGACATTTCCTTAGTAATCACTGGGCCTTTAGAATGCTCATCCTTGGAGGAACACTATATATGCTTGTTCCCAATAAGTTCATCATAGGCCTTCTTCCAGGTTTTCATCAGGAAAATTAATTAATTACACAAAGCTAGTTTACCTGAAGAAGACTTCATGCTGGACAGAAGCCAAGTGCTCCAACGAGAGAGATGGTGAGCAGTGGGCCCAGCCTGTTATTGCCAGGTTACGCTCAGGGCTGCTGGTATTCTCACGCAGTGTCCTGGTCACCATGGCTGCGATTTATGGCAGTTAAAGCATTATCTAAATGAGCAGACGAAAAAAATAAAGTGAAGTCTCTTACATGACTAACTGTAAAATACCATAAAACAAATAAATTAATTCAATTGCACGCTTCCGATGACATTTGCAGAGCATTGGTTTTGGTGAATGTCTTTTTGAAAGAAGGATTGCTAGGCTCTGCAGAAAGGAGTGCGTTTTGAAAACTCTTCCTTGATAATTGTCACTGATATGTTTCCAATTTACAAAATGCTCTGCCTGGAAATGAAGAATGCCCTTTGCTGTTTGGTGGGTGGCAGAAATGTTTTATTGGGGCCATATTTTCTGAAATGTTGAATTCATCTGCACCACTTCTAACCGCAGGGAATGCAGAAGGTGTGAGACAGGTAAGGAAATGGAGCAAATACACACGAGTAATTCCTGAGATGTTCAGATTTTCTGATCTCAAAAAATAATCTCACATTTCCTATCAGCAGAGGATGAATCATCAGGGTTTCACTTGAGCTGCAGGATAAGAAGAATGTGCTGTCAGATCAGATGTACTTCCCGGGGTTGTGAACTCACACTTCAGAGATTTTGTCAGATAATCTTTTCACGTGCTCTCACTGGGGAGAATTTAAAGAGAACAGTACTGGGAAGAGAAATGTTCAGACCAACAGTGTGTTACACAGGAGGGCTTGTGTCCACTGTCCTGCTTGCTCACATCTGCCAGGCAAGTCTAAGGTGAAAGGAATCCAGGTTTAAGAAAGGCGCAGTGTGTCCTGAGGGGCCCTTCAGAGCCTGGGGGGGCCGCACACCTGAGCTTTCTGAGACAAAGGAGAGAAGGCTCTAGCAACCAAATGCATGGATCCGATTTGAGTTGGGTGGCTTGGACACAGCTCTGCATTTACTGCAACCTTAGGATCCACATTGGCAGGAGCACTCTGACAGTTTTCTTCCTCTAAAATCTTCTTGGAGAACCTGTCCACTCAGAGTATCAGCAGACTGAAAAAGGAAATAAAAGTGTGTCCAAATACTAACTCCTCATTTCACAACTCTCTATCTCTGCTACCACAACTCTTAAAACACAAGTGCTGAGACGTGAGGAGGCAGGGAATGGACGTGTCCCTGGGGCCAGGCGGCAATGAGACCCCAAGGGTGAGAATGTGCGACTGCGCTTACGTGAACCCACAGCATTTCAGGAGAGCAGAGGCCTTGAGGCAGAGGTGAGCTGGCTGACTGGACAGACAGGCCAGCATGACTGGCAAGTAGCAGTCTGGGGGGCAGTCAGGAAGGGGACCGGCTGGCTGCACACACCGGCTGGACGATGCAGTGGCAGCAAGCTAACAATAGGAACTCTTCCAAGGACACAGGAGCCTTGGAGGGCTGAGGTGGAGAGGGAAAATGATATGAAAGATGACAAAAATCCCTCCGGCGTTAATGTGGAAAATGGATTCTAACAGGTAAAAGGCAGAAGCCGGGAGAACAGCTGGTTTCCTTAGCAAAGCACGGCGAGCACACAGCAACACAACTACATTACCCTACAGCTTTGCAGTCGAAGTCCCAAGTCTACGCTGATGTCAAGGTGACGACAGGGCCATGTTCCTGCTGCAGGTCTCGGGACAACTGCTCCCCATCTCTTCCTGGAAGGCTGCTGTCCTCTACTCTAGGTTCTTGGCTGTGTCCCTCCTGATCTTTATTTTCCCCTCTTCTCTAATTGAGTCACTTCTTCTCAACAGAATAGTTCACCTCCTTCTTGTGAGAACCTTTGTGAGGACACTGGCGTCTCCAGATGACCCAAGGTCACCTCTCCATCTCAAGATGCCGATTTAATCACATTTTCAAGTCCTCCTTTAGTGCATGTTGTTGTGAGCTTTGCATCACCGCGATCCAAAGACCCGACAAGAACAACTCAGTGGAGGAGACATTTATCTTGGCTCATGATTTCAAAGGTTCAATCCACAGTTGGCAAAGCAAGGCTTCATGCAAGGATTTTTGTGACATGACTAGGGTCACAGGGGCAAAGATCAAGGGAATTAGAAGGATTCTAGGTATGCTATTTTCAGAGCCAGCAAGAGGTACTGATGGATGAGATCATAGAGGATAAAAGAAAACAAGAAATAAATGAAAAGTTGTGTCGATGGTGTTCAGATGCGTCCCCAGCTCTAAGACAACGGTGGAAATAGCATTCATTGAGATTGTAGGCGGTTTTTGCCCTTCACTCTGTTTTCTCCTGAAGTTCCAGAGGAGGCTGGTCCAGCTAGGTGCTGAGAGAAGCCCTCCTCACCCTGGACGCTGAAGGAGCTGTGCTGGTGTTAACGTTCTCTGCTTTCATTTCTGTAAACAGCAAGAGAATAACACTCAATACTTTTTTATTTTTAAACCAAAGTTTGAAAAATGCACTCTCTTCTGAGTGAATGAGAGTAACGTTTATGAGATAGAAGACACAAGGAAGAGACAAGTTTGAGGAAAATTTCGACTTCTGCTAATATCATTCAGCAAAAATGTTATTCATTATTTGATTTCAAAGGGCCCAATAGACAAGCTTTTTGCTTGCTTCATATTGGAATACATCATCCCGCTAATGCAGCCAGTAAGATCTGTTCCCATTCTCCTGGGACAGGTACACCTGGGATCCAGGTAGATGACAGTCAGCACCGTGAGATGTGCCAGGCCTGCTCTGGCTCCAGGGACAGAACAATGAGCTAGACGGTGGGAGCGGGGTGACCCCGGTGTGCGAGAGGTGCGGGGGAGGTGGGGTGGGGTGCCGTGGAGGACTGTGACTCAGCGGCAGCACCCACACCAGGGACACTGCATGCTGAGGCTGGGGAGGGGGGGACTTCACTCCTGACTGTGCTGAGCTGCCTGCGCTGGGCGCACGGTGACTCTCACCTGCAGCGAGTCAGGGACTTTGCCATCGGGTGGGACACTTTAGGAAACTCTTAAAGGCTAGGAGTGGGTCTCATTCATGTTTGGATAAACAATAACGCAGTGTTGGTACACACACTCTGTTTAACAAGTTCGACATAATGTTTGTCCAAACTGAACAAAGATACCAGTGGATTTCTAAAATATCTTAAAATATTCAGTTTCATTTCCTAGCTAACAAATGATTATTCCTTGCCAGAAAATAGCAAGTAAAATTGATTCTATCCCTGCCCTAACTTGAACCCAGTAAGATTTACTATTTAACCATAGCTATTCCCCGTCCAGGAACATAATCATCTCATCTTTAGTTCTTACAGACAAAATCAGATGTAGAAACCCGTAACGAATAAATGCTTTCATCAAGCTTCTGGGATCCATTTCACTTTCAGAAACGAGTTTAGCGTTAACATAACGTCCCTCTGGAAGAGCGACCACCGAGGAAGCAGCCCTCCTCCACACCACCTTCATCTACTGACCGCAGGCAGAGGCTGAGTGTCCCTGGAAGGGACACGCGTTGACCCTGCAGCGTGGCCCCTGAGGTTTCCTCAGAGCTGCAGACCCTCCCTCTTTCCTCCCTGGAGGCTCAGCCTCAGCTGACCGGGTGCTCTTGGTAGAACTTTAGGCCTCAGGGATCATGTGGCTCGCGTGTGCCTGGAGTTCCGTCCAGAAGGTGCCCCCAAGCACTCCCCTCCCTGTGCCGCTTTTTTAGTAGATGCCAACCTGTCACCTGTGACTCTTCATGAAGACCATCGCTGGCTGAAACATCAAACTATTAGAGGACCACCTGAAAATAAATTACGAAGTGCATTTCTTTCAAAGGCAGATTACACAATTTACACGTTTATGAATTCATTCAAAAATATGTCTCAAGATTCTGGGCTGGTGTTGTGGCTCAGAGGTAGAGCGCTTGCCTAGCATGTGTGAGGCACTGGGTTCCATTCTCAGCACCACATTAAAAAATTGAAGATATCGTGTCCATCTATAACCAAAAGTATTTAAAACAAAAAGATTCTACTGCCCATGAAAACCTATCGCAGGATGGGAGAGGGGGTGATCAACGAGACAGGCAAGGTAGCCGTTCTTGTGGGAGAAGGGAGCTAGCAGTCAGGGATCCCACAAGGGTTTAATTACACAGGTGGTCGGTGCTGCTAGGGAAAAGTAAAGGATGGCAGGAGGAGGCCAGCCAGGGAGCCAGGTCCCATGAACTCCCCATCCCTGAGGAAGAGCATCCACGGGGTCCTCATGAAGGCCCTGGGACCCGGAGGAGACTGCTCAGACCCCAGGGGTGCTGCAGACTCCTCCTGGCAAAGAGAGCTTCAGAGAAGAACAGGATTTGAGGATGTTGGGGTGTGGGGACTCCGTGAGCCCAGTGAGCTTCTTGCTGGGGCTTTGGGGACGATAATGACCTCAGAGACAAGCGCGAGAGCAGAGTAAAGTACCAGATCTGGGAAGAACATGGAAAATGCTGAGTTTAGGTAGTTTTGTTTTGACATGACAGAAGGACATATGAATATGGCATTCTACCCAGGAGCTTGACTTTGTAAAGTAGAATGTCAGGGCACACATACGTACGTAGAGCTGAGCTACTTAGTACACATACAATTAGCATAGATACACTACATATCTACTAGTATAAATTAGCATAGACATGCTAATTCTTTATTTTCTTATTATACTCGAAAGCTCAGAAAAAAAGATATTACTATTTGAAAACCTTTTATTAGTTTTTGTACAGAAAAAGAATTTCTCATTATTCTCAACAACTTTTTAAAAAGTACCTAATGTTATACTCTGCAACTTTAATTTCAGTGTTTTGACTCCTTGAAATTTGCTTTTACCTTTCCAAAGTCCAGTTAAAATTGAAAACTTACAGGCAGAGACATCAACAGTGTCACATCAAATATTTTTGTTTGGTTAAGGACAGAAATTGGTGTATTTGAACCTCATCTCAGTATACCACCACATTCATAGCACTAACATCTGAAAACATGGTTGTCTTTTCTATACAACAAAGCCTGTCTGCTATTTTAATTTCTTTGTACTTGTATATCTAATTTAATGTCAATTTACATTTGGTTACAATGTGGTCAGCATACAGGAAAGTAAATCCTACTGGGTTCAAATGTAAATAAGGAAAATAAACCTAAACGATAACATTTTTTTAAAATGCCATTTTGACATCTTAGTGGAGGGTGCATTTTATGAAGACACCATATATCCACAACCATCTAGGTCTCCATTTCTAGCCCAGATCCCTTGAAATAATAGAAAAGATAGTGCAACACTAGGAACAAGGAAGTATGTTTACCACAACAGAAATTCCAAGTAATAGGAGGTGAAAAAACAGGATGGAGGAGAAAGAAGTTAAAGCTATACCTCGAAAAGTGTCTGGGAAGACACTGTGGTAAAGATCAAGTAAACCATGGATCAATAAAAGAGCCAAAAGGAGAGGGAGACACTTGGGGAAATTATCTGAGCTGACTGGCATAAGAAGCTGCATTTAGTCCAGAGGGTGCAATCTGGGTGCCTTAGCTTATAAAAAGCTGTGTTAGTCAGCTTTCAACTCTGTGAACAAAATACCTGGCAAGAACAACATAGAGGAGGAAAAATTCGAATTGGGCACACAGTTTCAGAGGTTCAGTCTATGGTCAGTTGATTCTATTGCTCGGGGCCCAAGAGAAGGCAGAACATCATGGTGGAGGAGAGCTGCTCAGCCCACAGGGGCCAGGAAAAAAGGGCGAGAGAGACTTGGACCATGCCCCCTGTGACCTACTTCCCTCAGCCAACCATCCCCTGCACACCACCCAGTAGACATTCGGATTATCAATCCACCAAATGGATTAATCCACCTATGAGGTTTCAGCTTTCATAATCCAATCACTTCTTCACCTTTGCACATTCCTGTGTCACCCAACACTTGAGCTCTTCTGGGGACGTTAAAAATCCAAACCATAACAGACAGCAGGTAGAGTTGCTTCCTCCAAAGACAAGGCCCCCTTCTGGCTTTTTCTACCACAGTGAGAAATTATCAAAAACTGATTCCATAATAGAAAATAAAATCTCAGTAAGTAAAAAAATCATTAATAGCAAAAAGCATATTTTCTAACCATAATATAATAATGTTAATAACTTTTAGAAATTATTATGAAGAAAAATTATAGCGTTACATGTATTTAATAGAAATAAAAGATTAAAGATAATGGAATTATAAATTCAACCCATGAAGATAAAAGCATGCCCAATATGATAAATCTAAAGGAATTAATAAAAATCAAAACAACTAATTCGATGCAAAACAGAATTGCAGACCTGATCAATGAATCTGAAGACTGTTAATTTTAAGACATCTGTTAAAAAACACAAAACTTTGGTAAATATGAATAAAATGGAAAGTCACAAAGGAACACATAGCACAACTTAACAGTAAACTTGAAAATGTAGGACAACATGTCAACATGTCAAATATAGCCCAGGAAAGAGCAGGCGTCTCAGGCCACACTGTGATCTTCTGTAAATATTTTGCATGTTTACCTGAAATGTATAACCAGTCTATTACAATAATGGTATTGTTAACTTGAGATATTCATAGTAAGACAAAAAAACAAGTTCAGAGACAGATCCTTTTGTACATATGGAATTATTCTATGATATAAAGGGGGCATTTCAAATCAGTAGACGTAGGATGGAACTCTGTGATGGAAAAAAGGGAGACTCTTCTGTTTATTGTACATGCAATTAAGTTTCTATTATTTTTCAAATATAAATGTTCTTAAAATGCACACATATTAGAGGCACTATCGGGCCATACTGTGGCATGATATCGGAGTGTTGGCTTTGAGAGGTGCAAATTCCTGAAGCAGAAAAATTTGATTGACATGGTTCCATTAAATTATAAACTCCCTTATCAGGAGTCCTTCCATAAATAAAAGATAAATGAATGACTGGAAGAAAGTTAGAGTTTATACAACTGAGTAATATTTGTATCTAACATCATTAAAAGCACCTACATTTTAAAACTGCAAATAAATGGACAAGTTTATCTTAAATTTATTTAAGTCTAGTAATCTGATTAAATTCAACATCCTTAACCCTTTTTGTTTGTGGAATTTGTACTGTGCATTACAACATTGTTTGAAGTTAGCAAAAATAACAGTTTTAATGAACCATGAAGAATTGATTTTAAAAAAGTAAAGTACATCTACTCTACAAAAGAGTACAGAAGCATTGCTTAAGGTATTTATGATTTTTCAGACTGTAAACATCTTTATTACAAACATTCTTGTGTATTCTTGTGTATTCTTTTACCTTATTTTCAGGACCAAACTCAGGACCTTGCACATGGTAGGCAAGCACTCTATCACTGAACTATCCCCAACCCTATATGTACTTCATTTTTGCTATGGATGCATTTCTGCAAATCAAATTTGGAGGGCCATAATTATGTACAAATTAAAATTCTGATTAAATTTGAGAATGATTTTTCTGCGGTGTATTTGCTTATTGATATTCCGATACAGTTGTGCATTAGGCCATTCCTTCCTACCCATGTGCCGTGATTTATTAAATGGGAGTAAAACCCTTGGTCAAGGGTGGGGCATGGTCATGACGTCACCAAAGTGTGAGGGCACTGCCTGTCCCCACCCTTGACTGCACTCGTGGCAAGTTTTATAGGTCAAGCTGTGAAAAAATGTTTTTAAAATAAAAGCAAAATATAGATTACTTGGAAAACCAGAAAAGATAATGAAAAAGAGAAAGCAGAAAACCTTGGTCTTCACAGTTTTCCAATCTCATGCTTAGTTCCTGTCCTTGCAGGTGTTTTAGATATGGTTGTGTATCTGATGTTATGTATAAGTTTTCCTTAAAAGCAAGTACTCTTCAATACAGTCTGGTAGAACTTCCCTTGAACTTGTAATCCGTTGTAAATATTTTCACAAGTTTTTAAACTCTTTTCTATATTGATAGCATAGTATTTCATTGACAGTCTCCCTATATAGATTTATAGTTAACCATTTATCTATTTCAAGACATTGGAATCACAATTTGTTTACTGTGTAGCATCTTTTTTTCTTTTTGTACCAAGTATTAAACCCAGAAATGCTTACCCATTGAACCTCACACCCAGCCCTTTTTTTATATTTTATTTATAGACAGGGTCTCCCTGAGTTGCTTAGGGCCTTGATAAGATGCTGAGGCTGATTTTGAACTCTCAATCCTCCTGCCTCATCCTGCCAAGCTGCTGAGATTACAGGCACTTGCCAATGTGCCCAGTTAGCATCTTCTTACTGATACATAAAACCAAAATGTCCTTTCAAAAGAGAAATGAATAATTTAGGGCAACAAATCAATTACTTATTAGGGATCCACTAGCAGTGTGAGTATCACAGTCATGCATTGGTGATTGAACTATTATATATAGAACATTAAATAGGAAAAGTAGACTAAATTGCTTATGCTCTACGATTTCATCAGTTTAAACTGTATGTGCTTCTATAATGGCCAAAAACTAGAAAAGGATCATTTTACATCACAAGAATATGAAATTTGTTTTTGTATAATTGTATTTGTATCATTTTAGTTTTCTGTTCATCTAGTCTCAGAAGTGTTGACAGTTGTTTAATATTTTTATTATCATACGGAATTATATAAACATTGTTATGGAATTTATCTGCATCCCAAACCAAAGTGGAAAACTTAAGTAGTATACTCAAAAGATACAGAAATGTCTTTAAAAATAATTAGCTAACAAACATAATATTTTGTGCTTGAATAAATAGCTGCAAATCATTCTCTAACATAGCTTTTATTTATTCATATTCCCTATTTTACACTGCCTTGGAGTTGCATTTTATTTAGCATTAAAAATTTTTTTTCTTAGGCAATTTTAATATTTTAGCAGTGTTTCTGTATGATTGGTTTAGTCTGGGAAAATTCAGGTGATGGATACCTGAACTCCACAGATTATAATTAACATCACAAATTTTAATACAGGCATGACATTTACATTTGGAATTTGGGAACGAAGAATGATTCATGGTTCAACAAGTAGTGTGCTAGTGAACTCATAATGTCAAGGGACAGTCAGCAAAATCTAGAAATTCCTAAATCAGAAATCTTATCATTAACTTGGAAGCTACTATTGTATTTCTGAAGCCAAGACAAAAAGCTGGCTTTCTCCAGCACTCTATTATACATGAACATCAGACATTTGCGGTATCTCTCTGTTCCGTTTTCTCTCATATGTTCAGTCTTTTCAAGTTAAGGAACTAAGCATTTGTTCTTGGGTGGTTTTGAAATCCTTTGTAAAAGTAATTCAACTCTACGGCAATTTTAAAACAATCAAAGAGTAAGAGGTCCATCCATTGAAAGAACGTGCCCATTGTATTATGCTCAGACTAACAACCCCCGGGAATTGCATGTGCTATTTCAAAATAGGACATAGACACCGAAGAAGCCGGCTTGGCGATGCCCGTCTCAGTCCACCTGCTAAAATCGCTACAACTTGAGGCCAGTTCTGCGGGTGGGGAGAATAGTTAACCCTTCCTGATCGTCTCCAGGGTCCTGCTCTATGTTCCCCTTGTCATGGTCAGCTGGTGACGGAGGAGCAGTGATGGGCCGTGTGCAGAGCTCCTTGGCCAGCCTCACCCCCAGTGCTGCAGAGGGAGGACCCGTCATGCCCCCCGTTACAGAGCCGGCCGCACTCTGGATCTCCTCTGAAGCGGCTGTTGACGGCAAGCCTGGGAAGCCACCGGTCAGTGACCACTGGGGACACTGGCCTTGGCCACAGTCAGAACACAGCCCTAAGCATCACGCTGTATCTCCACATCAAACCTCTGACAGCCTCGGAGAAGCGCCGTCGGGACGAACAGGCGCAGCGCACTGAGGTTGGAACCCAGAGCACGCTTGTCAGGCCACCTGGCCGACAGTGGGGACGGCCACACACCCCACACCAAGACCAGGTGCTCCTGCTCCCCTGCAGGCACCCGTCAATCTTCTCCTCGGTCACCTGGTTTCCCAACGCAGCAACCGGAAAGTCAGAATTCATCTTCTCAGTTGAGGAGAGACGATGTCGCCCTTGAAGTCTGCTTTCCATCACTGAAAAACGAGAAGGCCAAAGGGCCAGAGTGCAGATGATATTTTTCTTCCAGGGAAACTTTAAATAATTGTTTCATAAAATCTCAGTGGTGTTACAAAAAAACCCAGATGTCACCTAATCACAAAGCATGTGTTCCCAGGTCCTGCAGGGGCAGCCCGCCAGCGTGTGCTTGGGCCCCAGAGGGAGGCAGGCCTGGCCTCAGCACCCCCACAGCAGTGTGGGGAGTCCGCAGGAAGGCCCTGCCCTGGGAGGACCCATTGGGGACCGGCTGGCCCACAGGCGGTCAGCTATGTCTGTGGTCTTACACGGGACAGCATCTTGCAGGTTAATTAATAAATCTGCAGAATGTCGTAGGGACAGCACCAGCGGCACAGGGCGGTCCCTGCTCCCCTGGGGTCGGGACTCCATGAGTGGTGGCAGCTGCCATTTGCCTGGGGTAGGACGGCCCTGCACCCCAACTCCTGCTGCCTCTGCTCCGAGGAATGGAAGTCCTCCTGCCGGCCAGTCCTGTAAGAGCAATTCGCCCTAGGAATTCACAAGCCCTTTCTAGAGGAAGACCCATCTTCTCTCCTCTTCTTAATTTGAATGCAGAAGCAATATTCAGAGAGTAGGAAGCCGCTCGTGACCATGATTCAGTGAGGAAGAGTGAAGAAAGGAGCCGGTGACCCCGCCCTAGTTGCCAGTGACACTGGAGAGGTCAGGGGCCAGGTCTCCTGTTAGCCAGTGACACAGACCTGTGAGCTGCACACACAGGTCCTTCCCTTGTACTGACTTGACTCACCCACGTACCTATCAGCAATTTTGCATGCTTCTGGTTTGTTCCAGGCACCATAAATTATCTTTGTGTTAATATATTGGGAAATTTTTGCATGCTGTATACTCAAGCCTGAAGAGTGCGAGGTCTCTTCCTATTATTTTTCATTGTTTAATTCATTGACTTATGTGTTCAGTGCCATGATGTTTTGTACTCCATGATCATGTCAACGTGTGCAGCTCACTAACTGATCCAGGAACTCCCCTCAGACTCCTTCTAATCCCTACGCCCTGCTCCCCCAAAAGCAGCGGCTGTCCCACTTCTGCCTTCGTCATAAGCCTTGTCCGTTGGCCACCTCGATGTCACTGAAGTTACAGCGTGCATTGTTTTGTGAATGGCTTCCTTCTTTCACCATTAGGTTCCCTAGACGTGTCCGTGTTGCATACCTCCAACGCTGATTATGTCTGATTGCTGAGTGGAATTCCATGATATGAATAGATTACAGTTTGTTTATGAAGCCTCCTACTGAGAGGCACATTGAGCAGTTTCCGTTTTGTGCTATTATGAATAATATGATCTGAAGGTTCCTATGCATATTTAAGCATGCTCATTTCTCCTAGGTATATGTCCCTAAAAGCGGATCACAGAACCAGGTGTGATTTAACTTACGAGACACTGTGATAATTTCCAAGAGCGGTTGAAGCATTTTACATTTACTCCATACCTCACAATTTGTATCATCAGCATTTTTTAAAAATTTTAGGCCTTCTAGTGGAAACAGAGTGGTGTCTAATTGTGTCTGTGCAATTTTGATTTCAGAATTTTGGCCATCAAACTAATGTGGCTCTGCAGTTTTTACTCCAAATGTCTCGTTGGCCTGAGAACTGCACGCGTGCAGGGGGCACACAGAGGAAGCGAAGAAACTGCTCCTCCCGCTTCCTGCTTCTGTTCAAGTTGCATCCAGGTCCGTTCCTTTCCGAGCGTTCCTCTTTGGGCCCTTTTGCTAATTTCTTTTGAGATCATCGTGGTCCAGGGAATACTTTCCTTTCAGCCACACCCCTGCATCCACGCCCTTTCCTGTCCTCTCTGCTCCCAGTTCCTCTGGAATGTGCCGCTAGGAAGTCAGCCAGGGTCAGCCTCCCCTTCAAGACACCCCTCCAGGGGAGGTTCTGACAAAAGTCCCAGACTTTAGTCCTTCCATCCTTTCCTTTAGTCCACCTGGTTTTGGCATCAGCGATCAGTCCCCTTGATGTTTCATTGATCTTTCTTTCTCACTTCCTCACCCTGTTATTAACTATAAATTTGCTTCTATGTGGTGAAAGTTGCATTTAGTCTTTCAACCGAAGCAAAATCTTGGATTTTTCCCATCTCTTAGCTCTTAACATTGAAAAACCGTAGACTACTTAGGATTCACGTAGTAATGAGAAGGCAGAACTTTTGTGATGTAGTGTTCTAGAGTCCCGTTTCTTTTTAAATGGTTTAACTGTCTAACTACATGATCTCCTATAGGAATCATCAGAAAATGATTGCGATCAGGAGGTCAATTGCTTAAATTCATATTGTACGTTGGTGCACATCCTGTCCCAATAAATATTTTTTGTTTTCTTCCTTTTTGTGGTAAGAGTTACCTTTCTTACAGTTATTTTTTCAATGATTTTGTTTTGAAAAATTATTGAAGTTTGTTTGTTTTAATGATTTTTATGGCCTAGCACACAATCGATTTTAGAAACTATTCTAGATCTACTTGAAAATAATTTACACTCTGCAGTTTGGGGGCCTAGTATGTCCATAGGGCAAATTGCAGTCATGTTATTGAGATGTGCAGCATGCTTACTGATTCCTGTGTGCTCATTCCACCAATTACGGGCAGAAGTAAGTTAAGACCTGCCATCACGAGTCGTGCAGTTTTCCTTTCAGTGAAGTTTTTTCTGGTTTTACGATTCACAATGATGTTAGAGGCAGTTAAGCAACCATGGGGTTTTCCTAGTCAGCTGTCTCATTATTTTGCAAGGCTGCCTTTCCCCACTTACCACACCTCCTGCCTTAAACTCAGCTCTCACTGACTTCTATATAACTGTGCAAACTTTCATTTGATTAGTATTTGCACAGTGTATCTCATATTTTTAAAGTTTTCAACCCTTTATGTCTTCATATTTAAGGATCATTTCTCAGGGCAGCGTAGAGTTGAGCTTCAGTTTCATAAAGTCATTGTGAGGATCCTCTCTCCCCTTGGATTCCCTCTTGGCTTTTCCACCAGGGAAGCTTTGTCCGTCTCCACATTATTAGATGTAGGTCAGGGAAGGACGCAAGTCTCAGTCAACAATGAAGTGAACCACTACAGCCACCTCCAGCTGAATGAACTAAAGTGTTACATTCACAACCTCCTGTGTATCTACCTCACAGAATGCAGTCATTTCTACTGTGCCTTTCCTCCTCCTGGGCCTGATACTTGTAGGTTCTCCTCTCAATTCCTTCACTGGTCAGCATTGCCTTCAAGTCACCTCCCCAGGGGAGGTTCTGACAAAAATCCCAGACATGGAAGGCAAGGTGCTTCCGTGGGGGAAGGAGACACAGATGACTTGGGGCTTCAGGTTCACCAGGCTCACCAGGCTCATCAGGTTGCATGCGGACGTGACTTTCAGGGCCCATTCTTCCCCAGAGGATGCCCAGACACTCCCAGGAGACAACAGGCAAGACTGGGTTCAGCGGTGCTACATTTCGCCGACCCACATTATTCACTTCTGTGTTTGACTTCAGCAACATCAGTGACATGCTAAATAAGGAGAGCACTTGCCTGGCATATGCAAGCCCTGGGCTCAGTCTCCAGCCAACTATTGTTTTTCTGTTTTAATATGTAAGTGCATGAGAGCTCTTTGGGAGCTGTGCTGGCTCCTCTCTGGTTCTCAGACCTGGACGGTAACTGATATTTAGAAATCCGAGCCTACCGTTCCCCCCCCCCCCCCCCCCCCCGTAAGCACTCTAGTGCACTCAGAAGCCACCTCACCCACCGCGGTCATCGCTGCTACGTCTCAGTCAAGAGCAGCGGCCCTCAATTCATCACAGTGCACCACAGGTGACAGCTTGCTTGGTGACACACCAGCACACGTCATGGATTCCTAGCTCCCCATTTCCCACTGGCAAAGAGTCTGGCCTTGCACTCAGGCAGGGACACGGCCAAACCATTTCTAAGAACCTGTCATTGCGGGCCATCTCCTGGGACAGACCCTGAGGCTTGCTCTACAGGAGTCAGGGTCCAGTAATCAGAGAGAAACCTCTGGCAGTTTGAACACAGGAAGCTTGAGGGAAAGAATTATGGATAGGAAATTGGAGTGATGGGATTATCCAGTGAGAAAGCATGAGGAGGCAACCAGTCCTTTCCACAAAGGGGAGATGGATCACCCAAAGAGATTGCCTCCACCGGGGCTGAGAGCAGACCTCACTGGGAGGCTGTAGTGGCAGGTGACTTGGTGCTGGAGAAGACCCCTGTGGGCTACTCAGCTAGCACTCTCTGGGGATCCTACCCCTGGAGGACTCAGGATCCATCCACAGGAGGTGTTGTACCTAGAAAGTCTCTAGAAATA
The DNA here is from genome assembly GCF_902686445.1 of Sciurus carolinensis. Classification (NCBI taxonomy): domain Eukaryota; kingdom Metazoa; phylum Chordata; class Mammalia; order Rodentia; family Sciuridae; genus Sciurus; species Sciurus carolinensis. The sequence continues at coordinate 4,449,255 of NC_062219.1, forward strand.
TGACCAAGAGGCACCTGGGAGTGTCTGAGGGAAGATTCTCAGTGTCTGAAAAAGCAAGTCACAAAGAGGTGAAAGTTCAGCATTCCACTGTGAAGCTCTTCCAGGGCCCCTGCTGGGGAAGCTGGTCACAGGTGGCACCTTGCTGGTCTCATGCTGGGAGAAACCGCCCAAGGGAACTAAGGAAAAATGCACACACGGCAGGAGCCGGAGAAAGGAGCTCCCAGGAGCCCTGATCAAAGTCCTTCCTCCTCCCTTGTCCCTCCTGCACTCCGCCAGACAAAGCCTAATGTCTGCAGGGTGCTAAAGAAAAGAGTGTGGAACCCGGCTCTTTCTTTTCCCAAAGCAGTTGAGGAAGAATGGATATGGAGAGGAGACTCTAAAGTTGATAATTATCATAATGAAGGACAAAAATGACTGAAAGAAAAAGGTGGTAATATTTGTCAGAAAGTAAGGGTGATAGAAAGGGCAAGACAGAAAGGACCCAGTGAGCGGAATAAAAACAAAATGAAGATAAGGGAACTTCACAGATTGAGGGACACATACTTCATGTTCCATGTGCCAGAACACCACACAGTAACACTGTGAGCGTCCAGAATTCAAAAATACTCCAAACAGCCCAAAGACGAAGGCAGGAATCACCTGTTGTGTTAGCCAACTTCTCATTACTGCAGCAAGTATCTGAGGTAACCAGCCCATGAAGAGAAAGGTTTATTTTGGCTTATGGTTTCAGTCCAGGGTCAGCTGGCCCGTCGCTGGGTGCCCTGGAGAGGCAGAACTGCATGCTGGGAGAGGAGGTTGCTCACCCAGAGAGACAGGCGGTGGGGGGTCCCACCATCCCCTTCCAGAACACCACCCAGCGACCTGTCTTCCTTCCACGCGGCCCCACTTAACGGTCCCCCTTCCAACAGCCCAGAGGTTAGGGAATAAATCTCCAACCACAGGCTTTCGGGCCATTAAGATCCAAACCCTGGAACCTCTAAGAAATGACAGAAGTTTGATACTAAATTTCCTATAAATGAGGGAAAATAAGCCCCCGTTGAGGCTCCTCTCCTCATCAAACTACCGCTCAAATATAGGTGATATAATGACATTTCCACCTAGTCATGCATAACAGTGGAGTCCATTTTGTCAAACCCATAAATGCGCATAACGTAGCTGGCTCCCTTTAAATCACCCATACTTCCCTTCTCTCCCCTCCTCCCTCTCCCTGACCTTCCATTACCCCACTGATCTTCCTTCCCTTTATTTATTGTTTTTAAATCAGTAGAGTATAGTTAAAAGTAAAAGTAGAATTCATCGTGAAAGATCAGTGAAATTTTGCTTTCAATAGATTCATCTGAAAAGAACCTCTGGAGGATAAATTTGTGGAAGCAAAATATATCAGGAAAAATGAAGCATAGATGGTAGAAAAACTAATGAAATTAAGTGTTAAGATTAAACAAGAATTGAGTTAAAATTAATAAGTTAAATTCTTGCACATAAAAAATTACAGACCATATCATCCAAGATGAGATGAGCAAGGAACTTGGAAGATCAAAACAGTTTAAGCTGACTATATCAATTAACCTAGATATGGTTAGGGATTGAAAAAACTTAAGTAAAGGCTAAGATTTTCAGGGGAACTCCCAAATTAGATAATAGGGTGGAAAATATGAGTTAAGAAATGGACCATAGAATACCAAGACACTACTCAAAAAAAAAAAAAAAAAAAAGAATCAGGAATTCAAAGAAAAACCAGTTGTGTAGAAAAATTAAGCAGAGATCATGATAAATACAGCATATCCAAAAGGTGGTGGGTTAACTACAAATATGTAAATAACAGTAAAAATGTGAATGAATTGGAGTACTACAGACAGATTCTCAGGAAATCTTCCTAAGTGCAATACACCAGTGTCCAGAAGCCATAAGACTCTGAAACGAACAGAAAAACCTAGTGGGTAAACATTAGCAGACAAACAGTAGTAACAACCATAATTCAAGATGAAAACCTTTTTAAAATGAAGGCACTTACTTCACTACAAGGAACAATTCTTTAAGATTGATTAATAGTGATGAAATTTCTCCAACTAAATATAGATTTGATAGATGTAAAACAAATCTGATGGAATTCAAAAAGAAAATGAACGCCTTAACTGTGACACAAATTTATAATGCAGGTCTCTCTATTATTTAAAAGCTTCCCTGGTGTCTTTAATATTCAACCAAGGATAAGAAGCACTGATAGGACTTTTGTTAACACGCGTGGCAGAGCAGAAGCAAGCTCAGTCTCTGGAACAGGCAGAGTTGCCTTCACCAGGAATCTCAAAATTTAGGTCCTGGTCATTGGTACGCCACTATCTCAGAAATTAAATACTTACCTTCCCTCTTTGCTATCTCCTTTTGTAGGATGGGGGTGCCTGCTATAGGTGCCCTACAACGTCAGCAGGGGAATTGGATGCAAGGTTACATGTGGAGTGCTTGAAGATTATAAAGTCATCTAGGTTTACTGCATAGCTATTAAGTGATCTAACTTTATTGCCTAATTTAAACAAGGCAATTGCCTTAGAAGGAATTCTCCCCTAAACTGTTCATATGTTTTAACACAAAGAAAACAGGGACTCAAGATGGGTATTTTTACTATTCAATTTGTAATTAAATTACAGATAAATTTAACATGATATGGTAATGAAACAGTAAATAGCAGACATTGACAATAAATAGTCAGTGGAAAGACTTTCTTCTCCATGGAAAAATGTCCAAACTGTATAACACAAAGAATAATTCTGCTTTCTTCAGAATTTCGCAGAGACAAGTGTTGGACACGGTTTCCTGGAAATGACTTAACATTTCCTGCTGCCTGCTCACCTCGTGGGAGAGGAGACTCGCCAGCATCCTGGAGGAGAGGACGCAGGCCAGTTGACACGCTGCAGCTCACCGGGCAGGCCTGCTGACCTCTAAGGCCCCTGCTTCTTTCGCTGGGGGTGGCTGGCAGGGCCTCTTCTCACAGGGTCCTGGCCTGGCACCCCTCCCTCCAGGAACTGTGTCCAAGTCCCAGCCTCAGTGCCAGTAGACTTAAACATCTCGGAACTCACATTCCTAAGAAGCCCGATTGAGAAAAGTGGTTGGAGTTTCTGAAGCGTCATCTTTTTTGGTAAAATTAAAAAAGAAATATTGGAAATTAAACTTTTGTCCCTGTTGTTTTTCAACTGATACTTGAGGTTCTTGCTCAGCCTCTCTGAGATCCTCAGGGACGCAGTAGTATTGAGCTCAGCAATATTGGGCCAACTCAGTCTTAAATTTCTCCTGAGAATTAGCTCTGGACAAGATATTGACTCACCCATCTAGATTTCAAAATCTTACTGTCCAGATGACCAGAGAGCTCACAATGCAACATACACACACACAGTCATATCATACATAAGTTATCATTGATTATTGTTATAACATCAAAAACCACATTGAATGGATAATTATTTGAAGAAAAATCTATTTTCTACATACATCTGTGTGTGGGGGTACCATGGAATTCCCATATCAATCACCTTAATATCTCTTAATATTTGGCACAAAGTAACCACCATTTTTTGAATCCTATCATGTTCCATAGAATAGAGGATTCATCTTTTGCTTCTGTGATCTTAATATTCAGTGTCTACTTTGAAGTGGCCTCCGATTAGTCTGATAACCACTACCTCTTCTGCAACCTATGCCTTTATACCTTGGATATAACTCCACTTTGATACCTTTGATCTTACACACATAAGATGGTCATAAACATGTTTTTTAAAAGCAAAATCATTTTTCTCTGCATGATACAGGAAACAACCCTGGTATGCAGGGAATCTATTTTAAAATTATTTCTAAACTAGTGGTTATGTTTTTCCATCGAAGGTTATCTCCAGCAGGGGACAGAGAAGGCAAGCCACACCACAATATGAGCAGACGGAATGAAGTGACAGTTTTGGAATGCATGCATTGACGTAGGAGACAGCTCAGGTGACAACATGTGCAAATGTCCTAGAACTGAATAGGCAGCCTTAGGTATTCCGTCTTTGGTGCATCCTCTGAGGCACAATTTGTGCAACATATTTTATGCAGCAGATCTTATTTGATCTTGTAAGCATAGAACCCATTTTATATTTGACAGTCCTGGAACAGAACAAGGTTAATTATTTGCCCAAGGTCACAACAGTAATAAATCATGAATTTGAGATTCAAATATTTGATTTTAATCTATGTTTTATGTTGCTTCTCAAATAGGAGCAAATAACATAAGTTATATAAACAGATAATAAAGACTCTTTGCACATTGAATTTCAATGTTCATCAAGCTGGACTCTAGGAAGAGGGTCAACAGTGCATGAAATAGTGTGTGATTACCTTCACTGTGGCGCAGATAATAGATCAGTTCTCAGAGAATGGTATGCATAAGGACCAGGAAACCCATACCTGGCTTAGTTGCTTTTAGTGATGAAGAGAATGTCAATTGGTCTGCTTCCCAAGGTTATTCTGGAAAATGGGGTCCCACTTTCATGAAGTCAGTCTTCATGGGAGATTATGATTATCTGTAATACAAGATTTCTGCAATAGACCTTTTGCTTGTGTGCAAGCTTTGGCGGGAAAACACAGAAATTGTGGTTGTGTCTCTTCCTTTGCTTTTATAAATACCCCACTAGCTCTCTTGCTGTTTAAACCAGGTGTGCAGCATCTCTAGTGTCTCCCCAGATTATTAAATAAAGACAGGGTGTAGTCTGTTATGGAAGCAGGCAAGTTAAGAGGCCCATGGAAGTCAGGTATGGAAAGACAGTTTGAGAGTAAGTTTACATTGAAAGAGGAGAATGCTGGGAAGTTATGAGCCTTGCCATGCATATGTGTGCACGTGTGTATGTGTGTGTATGTATGTGTGTGTGTGTATGCATGTGCATGTGTGTGTCTGTGTGCATACATATATTATTGCCATATTTCCTGGAGGAGATTTTTAACCTTGAGGAAGTTAAAGTGAATTATGTAAATGTTGGACATTTTTGGGATGCTTCAAGATGGCAGTTGACTTTTTAATAGAGGAATACCTCTCACAGTGGACGGTTGGCGACAGGCATGATGGACCACAATGCTCAGGTCATCCATGACCTGAAAAAGAAGCAAATGGGAAGGAGATGCCTTGTGAAAGAAATTGTGTTTCAAGCAAGTCCAGGGTGTGTGGAGAAATTTAAAAATTCTGCAAAAATATGCTATTTGAAGATCACATATAATGAATTTGCTGCTGTCTTCCTCAGTAAATTGCAGTGAAATGCAAATGGTTTTATTGCAAAGCAAAATTTTAATCAGAAGAAAACTGGTCTTTTTCTAAACAAGTGCTATTTAGTATGCTTATTTTAGAAGAAAAAAAATGGAAGAATATTGAGGACATAAAACTTTAAAAACTAGACTAATGTCGTGTTTTGGTGGATCTCAAAGGGATGCCATTTAAGTTAAATATCTTGGCATATCATCCAAAAAACTGAAGTGTGCATGGTCCCTGTGCCTCCCAGTGTCACTGCGCACGGCCACCAGTGTGTGACAGCTAATTTTACGTGTCAACTTGGCCGACCACAGGGCACCAGACTATGTGTTTCTGAGTGTGTCTGCGAGGCTGTTTCCAGATGAGATGAACATGGGTACTGGGGGCTCAGTAAGATGCACTGTCCCCCATGTGGGAGGTGCCACCTGATCTGTTGAGGCCCTCAATAAAGCAAAGCAGAGGCGGGGGAAGGAGCCTGCTTTCCTGCCTCACTGGCTGAGCTGAGAGGACTCATCCTCTCCACCCCTCAGACCAGCATTTGTACTCTCAGCCTCCCTGGTCTGCAGGACTTCGAAGTCAGGCTGAATTATGCCAATCACTTTTCCTGATCTCCAGCTTGCAGAAGGCAGAGTCAGGTGTCTCTACTTCCGTAATCGCCTGAGTCATGTTCTCATTTCACATTTTTTTCATATGTAGGGGTGTGTGTGTGTGTGTGTGTGTGTGTGTGTGTGTCTAACACTTTTCTGTTTCTGTGGAGACCCCTAACTACTCAAAGTTTAATATCAAAAGTGGCTCTAGTCAGATGCTGTGGTACACACCTGTAATCCCAGCAGCTGGGGAGGTTAAGGCAGGAGGATCACCAGTTCAAAGCCAGCCTCAACAACTTAGTGAGGACCTAAGCCATTCAGTGAGATCCTCTCTCTAAATAAAATTCAAAAACAGACTAGGGAGGTGGCTCAGTGGTTATGCCCTTGGGTCCAATACCTGGTACAAGAACAACAAAAAAGAGTGGCTCTGTAGGGACACAATTTTGAAAATGTTTTTCTGAATTTGTTCTTGGGTTTCCAGAATCAGTTCTCTCATCTGTTTAGATTTAAAGATGCCAGTAACTATGTCCTATATTAAAGAGTTCACTGCTAGTCCATGGCACCAACAATTCAGAAAGATAGTCAAGATGCATGTGTTGCTTGTTCCCAAGTCTAATGATCACAGCAAGGAGCTAAGTGACTGCATGTTGTATTTTCAAACATTTTTGGAAATTTAAGAAATACAATTATGTTCACTGGTTGCTCCTAATGGTAAAAGAAAATGGTGGGCTCAGGGCCTTGAATCCCCAGTTCGAGTTCTACATGGATGTCCTAAGACCTTCACGACAAAGTTAGGTCCCCTCGCACACTGCGTGTCAATCATCAAAGTAACAGCTCTAACCAGGAAATAATCCATCAATCATTTAGACTCTATACGTCAGGAAGGGAATGTGCTGGAAGGTGCTGCAGAAGCAGGGTCATCAGTCCAGGTGAAAGTGGCCTCCCTACTTCCAGCACGGGAGGCTTCATCAATCTCATGTTAGTCCCCTCAGTCTGCAGCAGAGAAATAGGTGGCCTTGACCAGGGTGGCTGTACTTTGGGGAAGAGAAATAATCAGGGACTACTGACCATTGGCTCAGAATCAACACTGATTCCAGGACACCCAAAATGCCACTGTGACTGACAAACCAAACTGGGGGCTTGCAGAGGTCAGAGAAGGAGTGCACTCACTGGTGTGTGAATCAAAGTACATAAATACGTGGATAGCAAATCAAAGACAGCACTGCATCGTAAAGGACTTCGGGCAGTAGCACCATAAAAGACTTTAAAAGCATAGGGTGAGAGTCCCACCACATCTCCATTGGCACCGCACGGCCGTGTGGCGTACACAGGGGACGGGCCCTGGAGGAAGATGGTGGTCCACTGGAAGCTCAACCAGGTGGTACCTTCAGGTGACGGTGGACATATTTGTCCCCATGGAAACGTCATAGGCCAGGCTAGATGGACAATGACTCAACAGACTCCATTTTACCCTGAGACCCCATGTTATGTGGGAAATGCTTCTTCCATGGGAACACCCCACCTCTGTACCCACCAACAGTTGATCAGCATAGCACATGTGGCAACTCAAAATGACAATTCTTGTATAATGTAAAGTTGTTCTCTTTTTGGTTCCTATTTTTCTTGGACAATGTAACATGTCAGCAACGATTGTCTAGATGTTACTAACCATTCTTTAACTTGTACCCAACTAAGGTCCTTTTGACCCACTTCCCCTTCTGTTTATGATTTTAGATCTCATGATGTTAGTCTGTAGTTTTGAATCATAGTAATGGATGTTGCTATGTACTGTTCATGTGATATACTGACTGATCGTATTAAAACCCAGACAACCCTTTGGTCAGGACTGTTTTCCCAATAGCCCTTCTTGGCATTGTGTGAGACAGTCAGCTGGCCAGCTAATAAAGACTCTCCACTTTGACTTCTCAGTGGTGATCTGTCTGTCCTTAAGTTGTATCCCACATCAGTTGCTATACCAGATGAGTTTTCATTGCTCAAGCAAATGAACACATTTCCTGGCACTGGTGTGCAGGTATTAGCCCTTGCCTATGGGCCAGGGTGCTTCTGTGAAAACGACCATCCATGGACTCGCAGAAGGCCTTACCCCTGAAATGGTACCTCACAAAGGATGGCTCAGACCAAGGAGCTCACTGCATAGTAAATGAAGTCCAGCAAAGGCCCAAGCTCATAGAATTCACTTTATCTCATCATGACCCCCTCCACTCAGCAGTAGTTGACTTTCTAGAATGTGAGTGGCTTTTGCAAGATCACTTAATAGTGCTAGATAGGTGGTAATATCTTGCAGGGCTGGGACAAGATTTTCCAGATGACTGCATATATTTTAAATCAATGCCTATATGTGAGGTTGTTTCTCTCATAGCCACACACATGGATCCAGGCTTCAAAGGATGGAAATTGGAGAGGTACCAGCACTACTATCCCTGGTGATGCAGGAGCAATGCTTTTGCTTCCCGCTCCCAGGACTTTATGCTCTAGAGGGTTTAGCTCTAGCGGGAGGAATCTCTTCTCCGGGAGACACAGTGACTCTGTCATGCTGGAAGGTAAGATGGCCACCTGGTCACTTCTGGTTCCACACGTGATTCCAGTTAACAGGTTAAAAGGGAAGTTATGGTGTGAATGGAGTGATCTTTCTGGGCTACCAAGGGGAAATTGGACTAACAAGCCAAAACTAAGGCTAGGAATCGTTTATCTTGAGTGCAGGTGCTTCCTTGGAGTGTCTCTTCATCGCATCTTGTGATTAAGGTGGATTGTGAAGTACAGCAATGGAGCAAGCAGTCCTCTTAAGGACTTGATCACTCAAGGATGAAGGCGTCACCTGGCCAGGTCAAGAACGATGACTCGACAAGGTGCTTGCTGAAGACAAAGGGAGTGCAGAAAGGACAGCAGAAAAAGTCTGCTGTAAACACCAGCTGTGTTACACCCCAGTCACAGAAGTGAGACCCGCCATCGTCATAAACATTTTGACCTCATTTTGTTATGAATACTTTTGTTGTATCTGTAAATCTGCATTTCTTTCCTCTTTGACTCCCTTATTATGTTACACAGGTATATTAATTTCATATCATGACATCTGAGCATTGTTAGTTTTCCATCATGGAATTATTTAATTTATGGAATATTTAGAAGGAAAGTAAACTTGACTCCAGGATTTTATCTCCTCTTCTGGAGGAGCATATTTTTGACTGTGTGCATGATGGTTGTATCAAGTAAGGGCGATTCACCTGGCTATACTCTTTATTTGAAGACCAAGCATGGCTTAAAGGAATGCATATCAGTGCCAGGTGGATATGGGGTGGGATGTGAGGATGGGTTTGTCTTATGTGCTCTCTTGGCTGGCCACTGAGTGATCAGCTTAACATCGTTTACGGCTAGGTGAAGGTAATTCTGAGTGATAAACATAGAAATTGGTGGGCTTGGTGGAGTAGCTTCTGGTCCCCAACACAGTGGGCATCTCCTGATCCACCAGGGGTCTGGACAGAACTGAAAGGCAGAGGAAGGAGGACTTTGCCCCAGTCTGTCTGACTCACTGATGGAAAGCGAGGTCAGCATGGCAGCTCCCTCATTGCTCAGAAACTTACACCCTGAGCTGCTCCAGTCCTTAGGCTCCAGCTATGAGCTGAACCACATCCCGGATCCCTGGGGTCTCCAGCTTACAGCTGCAGGTGACGGATCAAGTGTTTTCTTAGCCTCCATAACTTTATGTGCTGATTTCTCATTTGTGTATGAGGCTTCTAGTCGTTGCGTATGCAGTTGTGGGCAACATCATCTGTAGTGCCATGCTAATGAAGAGCATTCTGTCGATGCAGGATTTGTAAAAATTGTCCACATAAAGAACAATTCATCCATCAGTGTTTTCAAAGCACTAGAGCATTGAAAAGAATGTGGAGTATAACTGACCTCCATTTTTCCCCCTGACTTCTAAACTTTTGAGGAAATTAAGAACAAAACACAATTTCCAAAAGCCGTATTGAAGTGGACAATGTCAAACAATTTTAAACTTTTTCTAGCAGAAAAATTTCTCTCAAGAAACTGTTTCAATTTGGTGTTTCATTGTTGTTCTGAAAAAAAGGGAAAAGATCGCTAATACTCCTTAGGTAATTATTATTTATAATCCTTCACATTTTATTCTTTAAAAACAAAGAAAGAAGTCTTCTGTCTGAAAATGATAAGATATCAGAGAGTTTTATTCATATTAGTAAAGGAAAATTTTGATCAGAGTTTTGTACGGGTTATGGGTTAGTTATTATTTTGCTCATTTAAGTGAACCTATTACTTATTCTTGCTAGCCAAAAATTCACTATGTGGCAGATATTTAGGAACTAGTTAAATTAAGAAATTTGACTTTATTTTAGTCATATCTTATTATTTCAGTAATTATTTATCCCAATTTCTTAGAAATTATCTTGGCTACATGACCTTCAGTAATGGCTACATAGAAAATGAAAGTTGAAAGCTGAATTTATTTAATTCTAGATTTCTTATAAATTTTCTTGAAGCATCTGCTGAGGCAACAGAATGGTAAGGGACTAGTCCAAGTTCATATATTAAATAGGCACCAGGGATAGAAATGGAATTCAGATTAGTAGATGCCTAATCTGGTACTCTTAATAATCTGTTCCTGGGGATTTTTATCCCATTATGAGGAAGAATATTAGAATGAATAGTAGGATTGCTGCTTGTAGGAAATATCTTGAAGCCCTGTTGGAGACACTGGCTCAGGAGGTCACTGAGATCCTACTCCGTTGATGTCCTCGGAGCCCTCGGGGAAAGGACGTTACCATCTGCATCCACGCCATCTGATAAGGAAGTTAACACAGTCCCACACGTCGGTGGCCACTCGACCCTGCAGAGAGACTACAGAGGTGAAGGACGGCGGGAGGGGACGAGAGAAGTGCACCCTGCGCTCAGGCAGTCGCTACGGACCTGTGCACCGGGCAGCGCTGCCGCTGCCATTCACCTGCACCCACTTGGGTACGTTGACAGTTGTCCGGGACAGGCAGCTTGGTGAGGCTTCCAAAGACAAATTACAGAGTACAGCCACTAACTGGGCATTAGATATTTTCCTCAGTAACTTGGGATAACCCTGTTTTCTCCTTTTAAAATCATTGCCTTTTCAGATCATTATCTTTTGAGATAACAATTGGTATCTTGCTTCCAACTCGAAGACTATCACTTTTTCTGATCTCTTCTGCTATAATTTCTGCCATCCAGGTAATGCTTGATAAAGATGCACATGAAAGTATATCCTAATTCAGTGATTCACCAAATTGACTTCTTTAGGTCACACATCTCCGTTCCGGCCCCATTTTAAAATAAAATATTCTTATTAAAGTAATGAGTGGACATTAATACTACGAAAAAGGAAACAGAACTGTGAAATTTAAAAGAAATGTCTGAAAAAGAGAAATGCTGCCCATCAATCTCATTTCACAATGGTAACTGTAGAGAATGCATTGTGTATATCTTTCTGGAACTCAAGTCATTCTACCCAACCAGTATTTTGTGTGTTAGTGGGAGAGATACTGTACTACATTGTTTTAGGCTTTTTAAAAAACATATATTAGTGGATGTTCACACAGAAATATTTCATTTTCTCCAAACATCATTTCGACTTACATTTCTTCTACATTTGGCTCATTAACTGTTGCTGTGTGGGCACCACTTAGCTTTATTTTGATGTCCTTTACGTAGTGTCAGTGTAGAAAATCATTTAGTTCAACGTGAATAGTTTCCATTCCCCACAGAGACATGCACACCTTCAATTAAAGCTGCACATGTATTCTGACTCTTGTCTTGCAGGCTATAGTCACAGTCACATGAACACCAGCGTACCGCGGATTTCCAGAGGTGGTCTGAGGGAGCATGCACGTGATCTGAAATCTAGAGGACTCAAGACTTTAGTCTGTCATTATGCTCTCTTTGTGAGTTCAGGTCTTGATTATTTCACGTGCAATTGAAAGGTATTGAATTAGATGATTCTAGAAATTATATTATCTATGACTGTGTTTCACACAGCTAATCATTAATTTTCTGTCTTTTTAAAGTAATCCCGTTGTAGAGGGGTTTCTGGAGTGCTAGATTGCACATAATTCCTTTACTAAGGTGCTCTGATTATTGAGCCAAGATACATTACTTATTCAAATGTATAAACATTCAAAAATACATATGTAGTAGAGATTTGGATTCATTATCTTTAAATTCAAAACGCTCTTATAATTCTAAAGTAACATAGGCCATTGGTTTACTATAGTACGATCTGTATGAACTTAACTGTTCCTTGGCCTAAGCTTGGCAAATCATATCAATGCAGTGCTTAACGTTGCCAAAACCAAAGCTTTTCAGTGGCCCTCTGCACCAGGACCACCTTGCTCATCAGCCTGAGAACCTAATGAATTTGGGAACATGCTGTATTATACAAGTTTGTTTTAACTCAGTCAGTTTTATCTGATCTTTCATTTTTCATTGGTATGCCACAACTTTTTTTAGAGGGGTAAGCAGTAAGACAGAAAGGAAACCAGTAGTTCTACTGCTTATAGAGAGATTTTCCAGATGTTCCTTCAAAACATTTCAGAATTTGGATGAATTAAAAAAGAAATTTGTATTTCTAGAGTGAGGCAGGGAGAGCTCCATCGTATTCACGATGTACCCAGTGGTGTCCCATGCCTGGCACTGCCAGTTGTCAAGAACCTGTGCATACGTCAGGCACAGCGTCAGCTGCCCAGGGGACGGGATGCAGGGCACACCAGCCCGGAGGTGGCGTGCGAAGCGCATGGATGTTGAGCACAGCCTGACACAGGGGCTGGAGCGGGTTGGTCACCAAAGTCCCAATTTATTAACAAAATTAGAGTGATCTCTCAAACCCCAGTCAAGACAGTCTTACATGCAAGGCTCTTAGCAAGCAGTGTGATACTGAATGAGATACTGTCCAGCTGCAAAAGAGACCAGTGGGGTAGTCTAATAAAGCTCGCATCACAGAAGCATGAGCCAGCATTTCATAATTCTGTACAAAAAGCAGTTGGAGAAATAATTTACACAAGAGGGGCTGAGCCTCTGGGCAGCGCCCTCTGTCAGATGTCTGTGACTTAACACATGTGTAAGAAGTGTGTGGGTTTCACATACTTCCTCCAGAAGGAGAAAACTGAAGCCGCCGCCGTGTTATGTTCTTGTCCATGGAGTATTTGCTTATATGCCTTTTGTGGCATTGTGGCAGAGTGAGTGATATCTCTGAATGTGAGTAAACCAAATGGAGGCATCAGGGGAACAGTGTTTTCCTGGAAACTGACACTGAGCACGTCGCTCTGCATTGTGTCCCACCCTCAAAGCTGCAGGGAGCTTCTAAGTAGGAGTGGCTGTTGATACCCAGCTGTTTTATCCTTACATTGAGGGGAGTGTGCTTTTATGTATTCATTATCATTTTCTTCCAGAGGACATTTTAAGGGTCTTTTTTTTTCCCCTCTGAGAAGGATATTAAAAGGATATTAAACAGAACTAAATATATATTTATTTCTCAGATTCAGAATTTTTATTTCTTCTATAAAATACCTAAGTTAGAACCTCTGCAATCTACATTTTCACTTCTTCAGCACATAACCCATTACCCCATTACCCCATTGCTTCAATTATGTATCCTTTCAAAAATAAGAGTATATTTAGACCTAGCTCTGAATCTACATCTAAAACTAAACCCACACCTGTCTCTAGATCTGAATATGCCCCCATCTGGACATGTAATCACATACATATAAATGCACACAGGCACTCAGACCGTTCATAGCTATGTCTATATCTGGATTTATAATGTGGATACCACTGCTTAAAAGTATTAGAAGCTGTCAAAGTGGTGAGAACTTGTAGACACCCTATGTGACAGGGAGAATCCAACAGCAGTGAGCATGACCTTCGGGACCACTTTTCCCCTCTGCTGAGCCACCTTTCTGCAGTCAGCTACTAGGAGGATAGACACTGTGCAGAGACCGCCTCAGTCTCCTGTGACTTTGAGAACAGACATTGTAGTTAGAGTTCTCCAAGAAAAACATTATGCTGAATTCCCCTACATTTCATTTAAAATTCCTAATGCCCATCCCTAAAGAGAAAATAGGAGTCTGAAATTGACTGACATGGTAGCTGAAAACAAGAACTGACTCAGGTTCTGGTGAGACGGAAACTACCTGCCCTTACCTCTGTTGCCTGCCACAAGCACACCTAAGAACCTCTGCAGGAAAATCAGAAGTTGATATTGGAGTGTGTTTGCATAGACACTGTTTTCAATTCAAATTCGGCATACAAGAAGACAGAGCTTATCTCCATATCACTACAAAGAAATGGTAATGGGAATGACTAAGAAGTGATGTTTTCAAGAACAGGTTTTAAAATAAGTAAGATCAATATCTTCAAAGAATTGAATGATATGCTAGAGAATCCCAGCATAATATAGAAAGATGCATAACATATAAATGAAAATTTTTGAGATTAAAAGTACAATAACTACTCTTTTCTGCTCAGGATTTTGAGAAATACAACACAGTTCAGCAAAAATTTGGATTAGAAACAGGAAGATGAGAAAGCCCAAGCACCTAGTGCCCCAAGCCTAGGACCCATCCAAGATGAAGCTGGCCGTGAGAGCAAACGTTGTTGCCACAAGGAGCTCAGCTACAGGTGGCCAGCAGAGGTAGCCTGTGGGGAAGAGCACGGGCAGGGCCCTGTGATGTACACCTGCAAACCCAGGAAGAGCAGCAGCCCACCCGGAATCCTTCCAGCAACAGACACGTCACGAAGACACACGGGGAGACACCCTACACCTGGAGAAATCTGCAGTCTGGAATAAACGTGACTTCATTAAATGTATTTCAGTTCAGACAAAACCAAACCCCGGTCAATTATGGTCCAGGTCCATGCAGCCAAGGCCTGAGAGTGAGCAGCTCTCACCAGTTTCCTCCACCCTTCCAAGCACAGTGCTGGGCATTCGATAAAGTCATAAGGCAAAGTGAGGAGAAAAGTTGCCAAATGATCAAACCATCACCAGCACAACACCTGGACAGGAGCCTCTTGCGGAAACTTCAGGCCGTGAAAGGCACTGTGGCTGATGTGACAAAAACCTGGTGAGAAAGACGAATGCCCGTGAAGAGATGGAGAGATGTCATCAGAAAAATGGAATCATGGTTTTTAAAAGGGAAAAGAGTAGAGTGGAAAGGTTATAAATAAAACGCTAAATAAAGCACGATATGAGCGGTGTCAGCTGCTTCTCCAGAGTAGATTATAAACAGCTAAATAATGAAACCTTCAATGAAAAGATAAGCAAAAATAAAGTCAGTCAAAACGAAACCTTCAAAGATAAGACGGGGGTTTTAAAAACAAGGAAGACAAAGAAAGAAAATGAGCTCTCTAGAAAACACATTTGAAGGTATGCATAATTGGACATCCCGCCCCAGAAAGAGAGAGAATAGGACCTGATAACAAAATGAAGAGCTGATAATAAATGAAGAGATGATAATAGGAAAGTTTCCAAAATGTATGAAAGACAGCAAACCACAAATCAAAGACACTCAGAAATCTCCAAGTCAAAAGAATGCTTGAAATAAAAATAGAAGAGCCAGGCGCCTTGGTGCACACCTACAATCCTAGCTACTGCAGAGGCTGAGGAAGGAGGACTGTAAGTTCCAGGCCAGCTGGGCAATGTGACAAAACCCCGTCTCAGAACAAACGAGAAAACTGTGGACAACCCAATCAGACTTTTTTGAAAATAATCATAAATCCAGGAAAAGGAAAGAGGTTGTATAGAAGACCAGAACTTAAAGAAAGAACCACAGTTCGCTGCACATCTAGGATATGCAAATCTAAAAACAGTGGAATCGATGGGTAAAATACAGAAAGGAACCAGCAGTTCTTGACTTGGTGAAAATATCTTCCACGTATTTGCAGAGACATTTCTATGATGAATAAGAATGTAAACGTGAAACACATTCAGAATGATGAGCTCTAAGGGAAATGAAAGACAAATCCACAATAAGAGGGCACCAAACACTTCCAGAAGGGCTGGCATTAAAAACAATAATAGAAGTGTCCAGTGGTAGTAGGGAGACTACAAGGAGCACTGGTTCTCGTGGGGCTAAAGGAGAATAGAAAATCAGAAGTTAAAAAGCAGACTTCAAGGGGTGGAATCAGAGAAGGCTCCTGAGATGGGAGGTTGGACAGTAGTTCAGCCTTCTGAAATGACATGGTTAGCAGAGAGCCAAGAAGCCGGAGGCAGGAAAGACCTGTCCCTGAAGTCAGACTCACGGAGACAGGACCAGAGTTTGCTCTGTTCTGGAAATGATATTACAGACTCTCCCAGATGACAAATTGCAAATTCTGTGGTGAGAAGCACACACTTGCATAGACTACTCACTTCATTAGCTTAGTAATGATCACCCCTGAGGTGGAGACTTAGGATGGTAATGAGAGCGGCCTCTCAGGGAGAGGCAGGATGAAGAGGAGCACGGCCCAGCTGAGACCCCCACCTGTGCTGACGTCCAGACCTGCCTACCCCTAGGCGCCATGAAAACCCACGGTGCCCTTGTCTGAGTCCGGCTGTGACTCCTGTCCTCCACGAGCTCCCTTTCTTAGGCCCCGGGGTCAGGGTCGCCTGGTCCCCGCTGTGCTCCTGTCCCTCCCTGTAAACTGCACAGGAACTCCTGCAGTCAGGGCCTGCCTGACTACCCCTCCCCCGTATTGCTCATGGAATGCCAAACGGCAAAGCCATTCCGGAAGACACAGGGCTCACAGGTATTCGGGATTCTCACTCTTGGATATTTCCGCAACAGAAAGAAAATACTGGTCTACAGACAGATCTCTATATGAGTATCTAAAAACACTATGTTTATAATAACAGATAGCTGAAAGCGACTTCTATTTATTGACTTGTGAATAAACAAGTGATGGTAAACTCATGCAGTAAAATAAACTCCACAAAAAAGTTAACACATTTATGAAACATGCCAAAAGAATAAAATAAGGGTGGATCTCAAAAGCATTTTATAGGCACAGAAAGCAACAACACAATTCTGCTAATTTGATACTCAGAACAAACAAAATTATAGGAATCGAAGTCAGATAAGTAGTTGCCACAGGCTAGAAGCTGGAGTGGAAAGGAGATGAACTTCAAGGGTATGACAGATGGAATAATAATCCTCCAACCACAGGCACTTCCTAATCCCCAGACATAAAACATACCTTTAGAGCCAAAGGGACAATGTTGTCACAGGTTAAGAATTTTGAGATGGGTGGTTATCCTGGGTTAGCTGAGTGGGACCACCATGAGGTCTTTTTTTAAGAAGGACCCAGGAGAAGCAGAGCTAGAGGATAAAACATACAGGAAAAAGCAGAGACTGGGGTGACATGGCCATGGGCCAAGGAGTCGAGAAGTGCAGTGGTCTCCAGGAGCCAGAAAAAGCCAGGAATGCCCTGTCCTGGAGAAGGAAGCAGCTCTGCAGGCACTGAATTTTCCTTCCTTAAGACTTACTCTCTCCAGAGCTGTAAGAGCATCAACTGGTGTCCTTTTAAGCCACCACATTTACCAATCATTTTCTTCGGCAGAATAGGAAACAAATATGAACAACCAGAAAGGAAGTTCTAGGTAGGTGACGATCTTTCCTCTGTTAATAACTGTGAGGGGATAACATAATAGAAAACATCTGTGACTACCTATCAATCTGAACACTCAGAAAAAGAATTTTATTTCATGAAAAATCATCACAATACATGTAACTTAAGACAGGTATGATAAAAGACATACTGTGTAAATCATAATGCTATGATTGCTGGAGTGTTTCATATCCAACTGAGTAAGTTTCTGAACAAGCAATATTGCCAGGACTGGAGGGAAGTTTCCCAAAGCTAGCCTTGTCAATGCATGTATGATGTAAGGGTCCTAAGACATGGGAACGCAACTGAGAAGCTCCAAGTGCATGAAAGCAAAGCCAACAGACCTGAAAGAAAGATTAAACAAATCTCCAATTATGTTTGGAAGTTTTCAGCATTTGTTCATAGTTTAAACAATATGTAGGTACAAACAAGTGGTCGGTATATACAGAAGTTAGAGAAAGTCATCAACAGATTTAATATGCATGTATCGAAGACTCCAAACAACATATTATATGGTACAGCCATTCTTTTTGAGGATGCATGGAATACTCACCAAGGTATACCACATGTTGTACAATAGAACAGGTATAAATACATGTAGGATTGTTGGCACCATATCAAGTATGTTCTCTATGCACAACAGAATTTATTTATTGATAACAAATATATTTTAAAAATCTCCAATATGGAAAAATTAATTTAAAATTAGCCACCATTCTAAGTCATGAGTAGAAACAGAAATAAGGAAAATTAGAACTTTCTGAAATTGAATGAAAATAAAATGTATCATGCCAAAAATAGGATAGAGCTAAAGACGTGCTTTACATGCTTATATAAGAATGAAAAAATTATAAGCAATAATCTAATCTTCCACATTCAGAAGATTCAGCAAACTGAATCTAAAGTAGAAATTTAAATGTAATAAAAATGACAGCAGAAAATATTTAAGCAGCAAATAGGACATAACTGAAGTAAATGCATGAAACAAAATAGATTATTAGAAAATATATATAGAGATAATAAGAGTCTAGCAAGACTTACCAAGAATGCAAAGGAGAAATCAGAATTAACTGACATAAGGAATAACAGATGATACTAAGAATCCTGATGACCATTAATCAAATAATGATATAATATTATGGAAAACCTTATTCTGTAAATGGGAAGACTAAGAGAAAATGGACACAATCCTTGAACACAGTTTACCAAATTTGACTGAAGAGGTAAAAAAGTTGTATATCCTCATATCAATTTAAAGCATTAAAAGTCAAAATTAAAAAAATAAAACTTTTCTGTAAATAAAACTTCAGAATCTTATGCCTTTATTGTTGGTTCCATTCAAATATTTAAAGAATTTATAGAACCAATTCTATGAAACTACTTTAGAAAATAGACGATTTCCACAACACTTTTTGAGGGCAACATTATTCCAAAACCATAACTATGTAAAGAAAACACAGATCTATATTTTCATAAACCTAAACCTGAAAAATTATTAAGAAGATATAAGTAAATTTATTCTAGTTATATATTGAGGATAATATATTATGAACAAGTTCATATTGGGCAGAAGTTCATGTCAGGCCAGCATAACTTGCTGTATTAACTCAATCAAAGAAAAATCATATAATTTTAAATTATCCATAAAAATAATTTGTGTAATTCAGTATCCATTCATATTAAAAACTTTTCGTACACTAGGAATAGAATGTAGCAGTCTCCTTGTAAAGGGTATTTACTCAAACACAAAGAAAAGAGAAACCCTCCGCAGAGTTAACAGAATACTATGCATCAGAAACAAAGCAGGAATGACTGTTTTCACCACTTCTGATCAGCATCGTTCCAGAAATCCTAGTCGATGCAGTTAGGCAAGAAATGCAGATGATAAAATCACATTATCCACAGATGATATACTCCTATAAGTAGACAACTTAAACCAATGGACAAAAACAGCCACTAGAACTAGTAGGCAAACTTAGCAAAACTACAATAAGCAATGCTGTTTCTGCAAATTAAAAACAAATTAGTTTAAAACATATTTAAAATAGCCAAAAAACATAAAGCATTCAAAGAAGTTCCAAAAATATATAAGACCTATTCACTGAAAATTAAATCACACTGCCAAGAGATATTTAAAGGAGTCAGTAAATGTAGGTGTGTACCATGTTTATGATCTAAAACATTATACATTTAAAACTTTCAATTTCTTTTATTTGGTGTACTCCTAATCAAAGCTCCTCAAGACTTTGAGGAAATTTCCAAACATATTTTAAAAGTTGTACAAAAGGAAGATTAAAAACACCACAAAATACTGAAAGCATTTTCTGAACAACAATAATGACAAAGTAACAAAGCTGGAGAATTTACACTACTTGAATTCCAGGCTTCCTCTAAAGCTTCAAGAAGAAAGACCTCGTGATAGACTCATAAGGAGTGTCCAGAAAGAACTGAGGCCACCCAGAGGGGACCGATAGAATTTTGAAAATAGTGCCATGCAAATTCAATGTGGCAAGGGTGGTCTTATTAACAACTAAGGCTGGAAATCTCCTTGAGGACAAACTCAAACTCAACCTCTTGGATAAAAGCAGCCTACTATCATCGCCCACCACCCACGGGGACAATGACAACGCAAACGCTTCTTTTTCACAGGAACAAAAAGACCAAAGACCTTTAGTAGAGGAAGTGTCTGGGTTAATAGCAAGCATAAGCCAATCAGAGTCACTAGGCAGTTAGCAAGCAAAAGCCAATCAGAGTCAGTCTGAGATATTAGCCTATCAAGGGTCAGTCACTAGGCAGTTACAAAGATCGCCTCACACACAGCAGCCAATCACAGTTACTTCCTGAAACTTGTTTAAGAGTGCAGACGTGTCTGGCAAGCTGCCAGGTGCCATCTTAGAAATCAGGCCAGGGTACGGCTCTGGGGCCCTCAGAGCCCACCCCTGACAGCCTACCAGGCCCTTAAAAATAAAGGAAGGTCGAATATTTGGTGCAGAGTTGTGAGGAGAGTAGGAAAAAGTACAAATGGAACTGAAAGCGGGGGCAGCTGGCGTGAAACTTCGTGTCCCATTCTGGATACGCCAGAGCAGGTCTCCTCTTCAGTGAGTCAGGGGTCCCCTGGAAGCCACTCTCCCAAGTCCACAAGCTATTTAACAGAACCCGGGTTAGAAGCCTGGCTTTTGGTGAACCACCTTGGTCACTTTCCTCTTGTCCATGAGTCTCACTTGACTGTCTTTCCCCTTCTTGTTGTCCCTCTGTGGTTCTTCCACACTTGCAATCTGTTCCTACTCAAAAACCGTCATGCGTACTACCTGCGTGGTCTTGGCCCATTCCTCCCAACCATGAGCTGCACCCCAGAATCCCAGTGCCAGCAAAAGGCAGGGGAGCCATCTGTACACTGTGTGGATTCTCCGTGGGAGCTACACATAGCAGTCTTAGCAAGTCTTTATTTCACCCTCATCACTCAATTTTAGTTTTGAAAACACTTTTTGGTCTGGCTTTAAGCTCTAGTCATAAAAACTGATGATTTTGGATTCTTAAAACTCAAAACCTTTTCAACTTTGTTACTATTTAAGGTACTTTTCCACTCAATGTATATTTATTATATACATTTGCTTAATGCATTATATTGTAACACCTGCAATAACTCTCCCTACTGACATTGTGCTATTTGTTCCTTATATTCCAAGTGCGGACAAAATGGAAAATCATCTGAAGACCAAGACAGAGGCCCCCGCTAGTGTGCATACTAGTCCATGGTGATTACTCTTTGAGTAGAAATGACCCATTCAGCCACCTTTTTTTTTTTGTGTGTGTATTTGTTCAACCAGTTATTTGGCAACTCGTGAGCATGTTTTTATTTTTTATTCAAAGATATCATGAAACACAGAGCTGAATGACTTAGTAAAATTAAGGCAGCAATGGTGCGGAACTGTGAGTCACATAAATGATTCATGCTGAAAATACTGCATCTTAGAATAGTTATTGTGGTACTTCCACAGTGAAGCTTATATTATAAATAATAAAAGCGTTACTGTTTGCCTGGCTTCTAAAAAATATTGGGTAGTTTCCCTGACTTGTTACAGAACTATCCAAAGGTACTAAAATTTTCTAATGATGTAGCTTAGAATGAATTGAAATTTGTCTGTGTTGCATTGCATGCATATAAGGCAAATACTAAGAAGATTTTACTTAGCTTTTAATTTTGTTATGAAATTTAAATATCTGCTTTTAACACCTCCCAGGGAGATGTTAATTGCTGCGTGATAAACCTTTTAACTAGTTCCTCCCTTACTTTGCCTCTTTTTCCAAACTTTTGTTCTGCTATTTCAAACAGTCTAGGTTGAAAGTCTTCATTCCTGGGGTGTACTGGAAAGTGTTGGCCAGATGGCTTTCTGTGAAAATCTATGGCTCAGTCACAGAGGATGCCAGGGAGACCTGAGAAGAAATACTCGTGGGCTCAGGTGGAAACCCTCCTGAGGAGTCAGTGCTGAAACACGTTCTCTGGGAGGGAAGAGAGTGTTCCTTCTCCTTCTGTGCTCTCTCCTCTGTGGTCAGACCTTGTACTATTTACCTGGCAGGTGCTCTGGATTCATCTCCTGCTGAGAAACAATCCTGACACAAAGCATATGGAACAGAAGGTGTATCTGTAGCTACTATTTGACTTTTCTCTTAACTTTTGAATCAAATTTAATCATTCACTAGTACTTTGCAAGTAAAGTAAACAGAAGTGAGAGATCTTTCCAGTCTGGAGGGTTGACATTATGTCGTCTTTGCAAATATTGGTTCTTGCCAACACATGAAAAACAGTGTGTGTTCCCAGAAAGTTTTAGATTTTATTCTTTGGGACTGAATTTATTTTTAAATGATCGCAGAATTTTCTTTCCTTTTCTTCCAGTAAATCGCACCATATAGTATTGAGCACAGAAATTGATTTTTGGTTTTCTTATTAGTACTATATTTTTTAATCTGAATAATCTAGAATTGCATTTTTAATATGGTAGCCACTATTAACCTGTGCATATTTCAGTTAGTTAAAATTGAATAAATTTGAACACTCAGTTCTGAAGTTTCATTAGTCACATGTGAATAGTTGACATTGACAGTAATATTTACCTCATCCTAGAAGGTTGGACTGTACAGCATGAGAACATAAGTGAAATCCAGTGTGATTCATTCTGAGGCAAACTCCCCCCAGCTGTGAGTCTGTGAAATCAAAACAAGTTAGTCCTTCCAAAGAGGACGGCAGGCCAGGCACAAGACTGACATTCCCATTTCGGAGGGGAACAGCAGCAAAGAACAAGGGGCAACTGGTCCCGAGCACTTCCCAACCCCAGCAGGGCCAATGGCTTTCCAGCAGGGCCTGAGGAGGGTCTTGGACTCCTGCAGTTCCGACTCGAGCCCTGGCAGCCCCACCCACACAGCTCCAGCTGCACTGCTGGTGGGAGGTGTCCCTCAGGGTTCTCCAGAGAGGCCGAAGCAGCAGGCCCCGGACACGGACCTGTGAAGGGGAGGATGAGAAGAGTGAGCTCGTGTGATCATGGCAATGGACTCCTCCACAGACAGCTCATCTGCAGGTGGAGGCCCGAGGCTGTGGCAGCACCATCCAAGTCAACAGGCCTCAGAAGCTGATGGTAGAACACAGTTCAAGGCTGAAAGTCTGAGGACCTGGACTCACGTCCTGGAGTCCAAAGGCCCACAAGCCTGTAGTTCTAACGTCCATGGAAGGAGACTAGAGTGCCCCAGCTTTCAAGGGGAAAGAGAGATTCACCTTCTGCATTCACTCTCTCCAGCCCTGTCCCCAGCCCACATTAAGGTGAGTCTTCCCCTCCTAGTCCACTCAAACTCACCTGCTCTGGAAATACCTGTGCAGACATCCTCACAGACACCCCAAATCATGCTCTCCAGGTTCCAGGCATTCCCTCATCCAGCCATTAACCACCTCATGGGGCTCTCTGCAGAGGTCCAGCTCTTGTGGCTTCTCTGCCAGGGCCCCCTTTGGGTGTCCACAGAGGCAGCCATGCCCCGCGGGGTGCTCTCTGGGCTCCTGGAGGCCCTTGTGGTGATTTCTGGATTCTTCATGTGGAGCAAGTAGCAGTGGAGCGAGTTCCGTAGGCCCTGCGTCCCTCCTGGGCACCATTCTGTCCTCTAGGCCTCTGACCTCTGGGCCTGTGATGAGAGCCAGTACTTGTGTTCTCCCAGACGCCTCTGGGTCCTTCCTCCCTCTTGCTGATGCAAAGCGCCTGGCTCCCTTGAGCTGCACTAATCTCCTTATCAACTCTGCTCGACTGCATCCTGTTCTCTCCCAAACACACTTTTTCATGTCAGACTGAGAATTTTCTAACTCTTCAAGTCCACCTTCCCTCTTGATACACTCTCTTTATTCCATGCTTTACTGTAAGGAGCGAGGGAAGCCATGATGCATCCTCAACAGTGCTCAGGTTTTCTTCCACCCAGACTCCTGTGGTGCTGCTCATGACTTCCTCCTGCCGTAGAGGATGGCCATTCCTACAGTTTCCAAAAGTGTGCTCCTCATTTCCACCTGGGGCCTGATCAAGATGGCGATCTGTCAGCACCCTGAGCATGACCACTTAGGAGATCTCTGAGAAGTTCTCTCTCCCAGCCCTAAGCCTTCTCCAGAATCCCCTTCACAGTCTGTCCACCAAGGCCGGAGCTTTTTCTAGCACGCACTTCTCTCCTCTCCCCGCCTCTGCCCCTCACGGGGTTCCAAAGCGGCCTCTGCTTCTTTAGGTACTTGCGATATCAGCACCCCATGTTCAGTGCCAGTTTCCATTTCAGGCTGTTCCTGCTGCTATAATAAAACACCTGAGATGTGTTGACTTAAAATAACAGAAATTTATCTCCTATAGTTCCGGAGTATGGAAAATTCAAAATCAATGCCAGCAGATTTGGTGCCTGGTAAGGGCCCATTTCTTATAGGAAGAACCTTGTTACTGAGTCCTTGTGTGACAGAAGGGACAGAATAAACAGAGAAAGGACAAGGAGTGTCCCTGAAAACTTTTGTAAGGGCACTAATTCCATATATGAGGACAGAGCCCTCATTACCCCATCAACTGCAAATGCCTCACCTCTTCATATGTCACATTGGTTAGTAACTTCCAGCATGACTTTTAGAAGGACACAAACATTCAGACTGCACCAGGAAATACTGAATGAGATTAGGTGTGAGAGACAGGATTTGGGGAATTCAGTCTTTCCAGTTATTCTTCCCTTTCTTTTATATACTTTTAAATGTTCTATATTTCCTCAATTGCTGGACTTTTACTTTTTTTGTATGGCAGCTAATGAATTCGAATGATATTTATCTGTATTCTGTAGTTAATAAAACACAAAATAATAAAAATATTGTGCTTAAGAGACAGCCCCAGAGGCTGGGTTACAGATGTATCGCCTTCCCATCCACTAAAATCCCGCTAGCTGGCTGAACTCGGAGTGAGACGAAGAGGAACTGAAACAACTGTGCATCAGAAACAAGGTCTGAGAAATGGTGACAGCGTCACCCTCCTCGGTGAGAACCGAAATCTAGTTGTGTCACTCTTATTTTTATTAAAATCATGTAACTTTTTAACCCCTAGCAAATTTTTCAAGTTTGGGTAAAATATTGGTCCTGCACTGAATTTGCAAGATAGGAGAGTTAATTAATAAAATGAGAGAGAGAGAGAGAGAGAGAGAGAGAGAGAGAGAGAGAGAGAGAGAGAGAGAGAACAGACAGCTCTCATCACTTAGGGGCCCATTTAGTCACAGAAACTAAAATTTAATCTGATTTTTTTTGGCATTCATTACTTAATTACCTAAAAATACAGTTTATGAAATTAGAAATAGGTTTTTTCAATAACATTTGACTCTGCAAAGAGATGAAAAAAACTAAAAGTAAGAAACTAAAGAGTTGTTTTCCCTAAACAGTGTGACTGAGCAAGTGAGGAGTTTCAGAGAGATCAGGGTCTTCACAATTCTAATTAACTGGCAGTAATTGCAGATTTCACATATTTATATACTTTTGAAAAATTATTATTGACAAGTTAAGATATTGATAACTTTTGTGGGGTATTTTAAAATACCTTTCCGTCTTCCTACACTGAGAGCCCATGTGTCTAGACCCAATGGGATGTGTGTCCTCGTAATTTGAGTTCTAAACATGAGTATGGAGAATGACGTATGTTCTGAGCAGTAGAGCAGATCTGAATTTTTGACATCACCTTTCACACATGCGTGTGGAAAAACTCTCTGGAAAGGGAGAATCCATGTGGTGTTAGCACAGGGCAGGCAGGAATTTCCTGGAAGGCTCCTCACAGACGTCCCATGAAGGTCAGAGGCTGGCACCTCATGTGACTGATCTCTGTTGATGGGTCTGATTCCTTATGGTGGGGCGAGGCTCTCCGAGACTAGACTCATATTCTCCTTCTCACACTCTACGTAAGGGTCCGGGACGCAGAGGGGTACCCCTAAATGAAGCTGTCTCACGGCTGAAGTCCATGGGACACACAGATATTTGTTGAACATCGAGTGGTGGGTCCAGTTCACTGGACACTGGGGAGACAGTTTTAGCCAAGAAGACAACCCCCACCCCCACTGTTCCAATTGCCTTTTGTTTTGTGATGGGAACAGAACAAAACAAAGAGATAAAACAAAACAAGACAAAAATAACTCAATAGCAGAGACCCGAAGCTTCGATGTGTGCAGTGAAGAAGCTCAGTGGATCTGTGGAAGGAGCCACGCACACACTGCAGACGCCCAGGTGGTCTCTCCGGAATCTGCACTCCCTGAGGCGGACATTCAGAGGGAGGCCCTGGGCCTCAGGATCGCAGAGCTGCAGTTTGAACCTGTGGATGGTCATGTAAAGTCGCGGGGGCCAGCAGGACCACCAGGAGACTGCAGGTGAGAGGCAGAGCGGTGCGTTGATGATGAAGCTCCGAGGAAACTTGTCCTGGAAGGGGAAGGCGGAACGATAGGAATGGGTGGGAGAACGAGAGAGGAAACCCAAAAAGGAAGGTCAAAACCAAAGAGGGTGCTTTCACACCGCCCACAGCTCCGCCAGGGGAACAGACCAAAGCCCGTTAAGTCCCACTGGATTTGGTCACCTGGACATTTTATGACCCCTGAAGAAGTGTGGGTGTGTGTGTGTCTCTCTGTGTATGTGTGTGGCTTGCAGAGGGTGGGAGGTGATGAGAGAAAGTGAGTGTCGGAAACCTGTTCAGGGTTTCGTGTGAAAGGGAACACACCTGGGCCGTGGTCACACCTGGATTTGGGCAGAAGGATCAAAACACACTTAAGATGCAACATCCCAGAACAAATTTGCATCACGATTGCTTTCAACCCTCCAGTTATGTAGAAACTGACAACTTCAGAAATACTCAGGCTAATTAAAGGTGGGAAGACCTTGGGGAGGTGGGGAGCACAGGGGTGGGGACAGAAGAAGGGTTTGGTCACTTTTCATCCTGTAGAAAGAAATTATCAAACAAGTTAGGAAAGGCAAAGCTTGGTGCAGACGCAGGTGGGTGAATGGATTGTGGGTAGAAATTTGAGAGTTCTCCTCCGGCAGCCGCACTCTCTGCTGAGCACGGGGTGCTGAGTGTGAGCCCTGAGCCTTGGAAATTTGCTGTGAGACAGTCTTTGCAACCCGTGCGAGCAGAGACTAATCAAAGCATCTTCAAAGTTTGATGAACAGATCTGAGTTCCCATTTAAGATTAGGAATCATGAATTACAACCCAGCAATTTGCATAAATGTGCAGTCTTCTCAGCAACACTGCGGATCTCTAGAAAGCGATGCTTGTTCTAATCAAGGAGAGAGAATCTGAAAAATACCAAAATAAGAACCGACAGAAATCTTGTAAAAACTGAAATTTCAAACATCACATTTTACAGATAAAATAATAAGATAGAGATATGAGGTCCTTGGCTGAGGGCTACCCATCTGGGGATGGACAGAGGGGGACCAGAGGACCTTATAAAGGAAGGGACAGGGATCAGGGGCAGGGTATCATTCATACTAAGTCATTTATGAAACAAATAGTAAAAATTGAATGGAAACAGAAAAAGAGGAAAAACAGAGATATTTTCTCCTATAACAATGAACAGATCAAAACAGGCTGATTTTTACCATGATTGAAGTGAGGACTAGAGAGGAGCCCTCGGTGAGAACTACTAGGCTAGCACTTAGCTGAAAGTTTGATTTTTTTCCCCTGACAGGTCTCATGTAAATTCATCTTTCTTCTTTAGATGGAGCTGCAATAGCAATAGCTGGAACAGCGTGGGGTGGGGAGTTTGATAGTTCTTTCCACTGGGTGAACAAAAGAGATTCAGAGAGATTTGACGTGCCACGTTTATTCTAAGTGATCTCTGGAGCTGGCTCTGCTTCGAAATTCCACCTGAGTGCAGAGAGGAAGTCCGTGACTTTTAGAGGTGAGCCCCTCGGGAAACTGATGTGGAACGGCTGCAGTGCCTGGCCTGACCCCTGGTAAACTGCAGGTACTCGTTGTGAGCCGAGAAGGCAACCTTCGACATGTGCAGGAGCTGAGCCTCCTCGTCTCAAGCCCGAAGTGCCCACCTGCTGGCACCTCGAGAGTGAACTTGGAGTCCAGAGCGGGGTGTTCCCCTCCACACCTGCTCCTGCCAGGCTCTCCTGCGGCTTCACACTCACTGTCCTGAGCACCACCCTTCGCCAAGTCCCCCGGGAAGACAGGACTTCCAAACACCAGCAATGGCAGCCAGGGACACTGCCCCAGCAGACCTGTCCACCCCACGTCAGTTCTGTCCTTGTTCCTTCATATCCACGGTTTCTCCTTCACTCCTGGAACCATGATTTCATCCACGTCTCCTTAAGAGTCTAGGCTTCAGCCGATACTGACACAGTTTCCTCAAACTCTCCTCTCCTTACGCTGCTCCTATCACTCAAACACCTCCAGGTAGCCCCGCTTATCCAAGTTGAGCCGATGTTCTTAGAACGGACTGTCAGAACTCCCTATTTCTATTTTGATGTTGGTGTCCTTCCAGCTCCAAAACAACCCTCTGATGGGACCAGAAGAGTGTTGTTTGTTTGTTTGTACCCATGTTCATGCCCCTCTAGAGGCAGGCTTGCTTTGGCTAGTCTTTCCTGTTGGCTCAAATCTTACCCAACACTCAAGGCTTACTCAATGCTCAACTCAGTTTACCCCCAAATCATGCAGGCCACCTCGTACACAGAGCCTGTCTGAACACTACAGCCAACCAGGCCTCTTCTGCGTCTGACGTTCACAGCACGCCTGTCTATTGCATGGAGCACGGTCACACCTATGTTCCCAGTAGCTTTCGTTACGTGTACGTCTTCTTTAAAAACCGATTTTGAACCTCCTAATATTTCAGCAATTGCATCTTTTAACCTAGTACCCAATACAATAGTGCACAACAGGAATACAGGATAGAAAAATGTAGTGCTCGATTGGAGTTTAAAACGTGAAACCAGAGGAACTCACCCTATTAAAATATGGAACTGAGATTGGAGGTGAAGTCTTGGCAGAAACGATAACAGCAAAAAATATGGTCATTTGTGACAAGAGACCTTAGAGGAAGCCTCCCTGCAACCTTGAGTGGGACACCAGCCTGTAGGCTGCTGCCTGATGTCGACATCTCCTACCAACTTCTGCCATCTGAACTTATCTTTGAGTGCGTACAATGAGGAGATAAGGCTATTTTGCTCTCCCCCAATGGATCTGCAGGAAAAAATACTCATACAAAAATGGGACTAGGACTTTTTGACTGCCGGCCTAAGCTGTGAGGAAGAAGGTCAGCAGAACTCCCCACAGCAATGCCGGGGAGCACCTGCTACAGAGGAAAATTGCAAACTTAGCAAAAGGGTCAACAGTTGCCACACAAAGAGCACAAAAGAATGAGAGTTAGAAAGTAAAAAGGATGAATTCGATCCTCTGGACCTTCTGTAAGCATGAATCCAATCCTCTGGACCTTTCCTGTTAGCAATCAGAATGTTCCACAGAACTCAGGTTCCATAAGTTGATGGAATGTCTTACTGTGATTGTGATGAAAATTACCAACTCCACGAGTCTTAATTGTACTACACTGGAACTGAATAAATACTCTGCATAATATTATACTCAAGATGTTATGCACAAAGCCTTAACTCAAGGAATGTTAAAATCTCACTAAACTAAATCTTATGCATAAAAGTGCAAAACAAACACAAAAACCTCAGGCAGTATGTTAATAAATGTTGGCAATATTCAAAGTATAGAGTTTGCTATAATTAATATTTATGTTTCTAAATAGCTAAAAATTGTGTTTCTTTTATTTTTCTATGCACTGAAATTTAAAAATAATATCACTGTAATAATTCCGTCTCTGCTGGTGGATATTTCATGGGCATATTTCTCTCCAAATCTGCATCTCACTTGTGTTTTTTACTGTGTTTGTTTGGTTGACTGACGAATACGCTTATGTGCATTTATACATATGCCTGACTTTTCTGTATAAAAGATACAGCCTGGAGAGTTAAAATATGACAGACTGAATAAACTATAACGTGAAACTTCCAAAATTGCACTCCTGAAATGTGGGATTTTAAGTACCCTGGAGGCCAGAACAGGATGTAGAAATACCTAATCATCACTGATAATGCACTGAAGCCACATTAGGTGTCTGATGTGTAGAATTCAAACGACAGCGTACTCACAGTGTAGACACTCAGCAAACGTGGGTGGCCCAGGGAAGGAGCGTGCATGCCGCAGAGGAAGGTCAGGCTCCACATGGAAGCCCACAGGGAGGAGGCTTGCTGCAGAGGGAAGTGACATCCTGCTGACAGCGAGTCGCAGTGAAGCTGATGAGGAAGGGGACCTGAGAAGTCATACTCCTCCTGCTCTTCACTTTGGGGCCGCAAATGGCCACCTGCCAATGAGGGATGGGATGGCGGAGTCCTTGGGTCTCATCGTGGTCCTTTACTTAGGTTGCAGAAAATCTGGGAGGAGAATTACTAAGCAGGTCAGTGTGCTCTTGTTTCTCCTCCAGGTGAAGATGGCAGGCAGGGCTGGGAGGCAAGGCCCAGGGTGCAGCGCTGCGCAGCCCTCCTCCGCCCGCCCGCCTGCCTCCTCCACCTGCCCGCCTCCTCCGCCCGCCCGCCCAGCACTGCACTTTACCAGGGAGCGCTCCCTCACGGTGACGAATGCTCTAGAGGACGCGCGTGTGGCCCTTCACTGGGAAAGCCCTGTCCTTAGGTCTGAGATGAGCAGTCCCCAGCTTGGGCGGATGAGAGGAGGAAGGCTGGAGCCACGGACATACCCAAGCTGGGAGACCTTGGGCGCTCAGCTCTCAGAAAGTCAGAACCGGTGAAACCCAGGCAGACTTATTGCTGTTCGCCTGTTTAAAAACATCCAGGTGGACAGAAGTTGATGTGTCTGAGCAACTTCAATTAACGGGAGCCCCACGCTGCTGCTGCTGCTGCGGAGCAGCTGCGGACGGGTCACCCCTCTGCTGACTCAGATGCAGACCCACTCAGATCCGGCGGGCTTCATCCGTGTCACCGTCTTGGCTTCATCCGTGTCACCGTCTTGGCCGCAGACCACGCGTGGTCCTGCTGGCGCCCCGCCTGCCTTGACACCGCCAGAAATGTTCTCGAGCTTCCTGGCTTTTCAGCTTTCCCCAGACCCTTTCTTACTGACGTGTGCTTACCTGAAGAAACAGAAAAGACAAGAGCCCGCTCTGCTCTGAATGTTTTGGCCCCCCAGTGCCTATGGTGAAATCCTGACCCCCAAGGTGAGGATTTTCGGGTCATGGGAGCAGAACCCTCATGAGTGGCAATTAAAAGGTTTGACAAAGACTGCTGACCTTCCTGCCATCGAAGGGAACTGCGCATGGGGCGTGCAGGCCCCCGCTGGACACGGCCACTTCATCTTAGACCTCGAACCCTCCAGAGCTGAGAGAAATGATTATGTAGTTTGTAACCACCCTTTTGTGTAGCCCAGTGTCTCATCCGGACCCTGCATCTTTAAATTTAAAAAATCTCTCAGTTCACCTGCACCTGAAGCCGTTCTCCGCCCCCTTCCCCTTGGAGCGGAAGGAAGTCTCGCCTCCTCCCTGAAGGCACAAGTGCAGCAGATCCCGCCCTGCACCTGCCTCCTGCCTCCTCTTTCTTTGATGTGCTCTGCCTCGAACTTCAATCTCTCTCCTCTAGTTCTTCCCTTCAGGACACACCATACAGGCTCCAGAGCTTCATCTTAGGAACACTCCACAGGCCCCCTTTCTTTTGACTCTGCATCTCTGTCCAGCCACCTACCTCTTTCTTGCACCCAAACAGTACAAAACTGATGCTGGTTTTCACCTCCTGTTCCTCCCACTCACTGCAGACAGGTATTTTCTCCCTGCCACTTTTTACCCAAGTCAGATGCTACATCTCCAAAATGTCACTAACAGCAACCCACTGCCCCTCAAAGCCTCCGTACCATTTCTAACCATGGTCCGGAGATCTCTGCCTCTGCTGCCTTAGCAGCATCTCAGAAGGAGAAGACCGAAAGCCCAGAACTGTCACTCGGCAGGGAGGAACAAAGGGTCTCTCCACATGAGGACCTCGTGAGAACTGAGTAAGCATCGTGCTGGGATAGAATCAACCAACACAGAGAGGCAGGCTTTGGGATAAAGCGGCGCTAGGTGTAATGCAGCCTCTGTTTTATTAAGGAATTGATAGACTGTGGAATATATTCATGATCTAGACAATAAAGTAGTTTGAAGCCTGGAAGAATTTCTTGGAATAATAAAGCTATGATATTAAAGT
The DNA here is from genome assembly GCF_902686445.1 of Sciurus carolinensis. NCBI lineage: Eukaryota > Metazoa > Chordata > Mammalia > Rodentia > Sciuridae > Sciurus > Sciurus carolinensis. The sequence continues at coordinate 4,481,510 of NC_062219.1, forward strand.
CATAACAATGTTTACAGTTAGTTATGTAGAAGGTTTTAATTCTCATAATTGTCTTTACTGAAATACCATTTGACCAAGGACGATGGACACTTTCCGCGTCTTACTCATCAAGTCCATACCTCTCACCTTGGCTAATCATTGCCTCAGGAAACCTGTCATCTTTGGATTTTGGGTGGCGAATTCTCCTCCTTGTTCTTTTCCCTCACTGGCTATTTATTGTTTCTCATTATTCTCCAGATTCTTCTTCTCCATTGAAACTTCAAATGTCGTTTTTCTCCCTTCAATCATGGGATGATTTCTCTTTTCTGGAAGCAACTTTTCTCTGAGTGATACCATCTATCTCATCACTTAAATAAAACCTGTGTATTAATAATACTTGAATTATTAAATGGTCATATCAGGTAAACCAACTGAATTATTGACAATCATTCATTTCCATCCTAGAGATTCTTTGAACTAAAGATGTTCAAAGAATTCATCAAACTCATCCAAGTCATTTTCTCCCTGGATTTTATGATCTCAGTACATTTTATTGTCATATTCGCTTGCACTAGACACTGTGTTAAATCCAGGGGACACCAAAACTTGCATCTACTACTGTGAGTGGGAAATCACAGCTTTGGGCTCCAGCTACCCTGCTGGTCCCCATGTGCCCTGACATACCAAAGGTTATGTATCTGGCTCTAAGTTTATTGCTAAATTTATATATTTGCAGTCTTAAATTTCTTGCCTCTCATTTTCTTCTAATGTACTGCCATCGATGTCTTTACCACTCTACTGAGAACACATGGAAAGTTCTAGTAAGCACCAGCAGTGATGTGTTTCTTGGTAATTCCCTTAGCTGTGCTTCATTCGTCTTCCTGTTGGGAGTAGCCATGTTGGACACTCTCGTCCGCTTAGGTCTGCCCTGGCCTCGTCCTCTCCAGTGCTGACCTCCCCTCAGCGAGGCTTTGACTGCCGGCCTTCCGAGTGCCGGCTTCCCACAGGGCTGTCTTTTGCCCTTTCTTTTTCCCAATTCTCCATGACTGTTTAAGACTTATGTTCCCTCCTCAGTTCCAACCATGACCACTCTGATCCCTCCCATCGCTCCATCTCTAGATGCAAGAGTTGATTGACATCATGCTCATAATTCAGCTTCTTGCCAGATAAACTATCTAATAGTCACAAAGATGCTTAACTCCAAACTGTCCCAGACTGAATTAACCATTCCATTCTCCTCTTTAACCTGAAGCCAGTTCCCTTTCCCAATGGCCTTGTCTTATGTGACCACACTGCTTTGGACTCTGCCTCCCAGCTGAAAGGTGACAATCATCATCATCATTTCGTCTCATTCCTCACCTGTCACAGTTGAGGACCTGCCAAGTCTCAGAAAACGTTTCAGGACTCTTCAGACTGACTCGCACCTCCGGTCTCCTCTCACTGGGCAGCCCAGTCACCCTGAACTGGTCTCTCTGCTTTTCTCTCTGCTTCCCTGTTTTTCCTGACAGTCTTCTCCTGTCTCCACTACTTATTTTACCAAACACAAATCTGAACAGTAAGTTCCTCCACTAAAACCTTCGCTGGCTGCCAGTTTAAGATTCCTGTCTGGTATTAATGTTCCACAGAGTTGTTTGGGACCACTCCTCTCCTTGACACCCCTATTCCAGAGTCGTGTTGAGACCATTCTCTGAACTTTGCATTTTAATGAATGCCTTCCATTTTGCTCGTTGTCCTTCTTTCTTCAACATCCTTTCGGTCCTTGTCCTTGGTGGATTGATGAACTACCACTTATCGCTGCGTGTCTTCTGGGACTTTTCCGCACTGCCCTGGCCTTCCCTTCATTACACCCCCATGCAGCCTTCCCTCTGGGATAGTTTCCATTTCATTACACTGGAAATATTTCTTTACATGTATCTGTCCACTATTGACTGTGAGCTCTTAAGTTCACTAATTGGGTTTTTAATTTTCTCATAGGATATATTGGTTTTCAATAAAAGTGGGATGGGTGAATTAAATATTAAAAAATGGATAGTAGTTAAGAAGCAAAAGTTCACAGAGGCACATAGCACAAGACCTCAAAGCTAGGCTGAGTATTTTTGTGATTTATTATAGTCAATAGCACATTCCTGAATACTGTTGAGCAGAAACATAATCATCGTTGTGTTAATTACGACTGAGGGACTGGAAGAGAAGAATTTGGAGCAGTAAGTCTATGCCTCTCAGAATGTTTGCTTCTTAACTACAGTTCACTTTTCCTTTTATTTTTATTTATTTTTATTTTTTGTGGTGCTAAAGATTGAACCCAGGGCCTCAGTGCTTGCAAGGCAAGTGCTCTACCAACTGATCTATCTCCCCAGCTCCTTTTCCTAACTTTTAATTCTTCCATCCTTCCTTTATTGAAAACCAGTACATCCTTTGAGAAAATTATATAAACAAAAAATTTTAATTCTGTAAAATATGCAAAGGAAAAAGCAGATTCCTTGGAGAAAAATACATTTTTGGAGACATATTCCTATCCATGACTGAACTCACCCAGGTAAGGGTGACCTGGAAGGTGCTGCTACCTAGATGAGCATGGGGGTAAAGAATGGTCAAGTGCGCGGTCATGTCCAGGGGCGTGTTAGTGTTCAGAATGCAGCTGTCACTGTGATACACACAGCAGAATGAGGAGGGAATGGATGGGTGAAACGTCCACGTGCGGAGAGCACAGAACAGGGGTCCGCACGCGGCTGCGAGTGCAGGAGGGGCCGCTGGGCGCGCACTCACGCCACGCGGTGCTCACATCTCAGGAAGCTTCACGCACACCAAATCGAGAGCCGCCTCACACACGCATCACATGACAGGCCAAGTGGGAGTATGCAAGGTCCTGTCCTCGAGGGTCTTTCTGCCAAGAAGGGTCCTCAGCTCACAACTGACCGCCACTCCTGGTACATCTGGATGCCCCATGAGGATCCATCTGCGAAATCCAGATGCATTACAGCAGGATGCTGATCTGTGCTCTCCTCTTAAAATGTGCATCCTTTCTTTTATAGCAGACTCATTATATTTTTCCGAGTCCCCTTTCGGGTAAGGCTTTATGATTTAAGGTGGGAGCGCGATGCCTGACGCAGGCGATGCAGGATGAACCTACTGTTGGACAATGTTGCAAAGCCTTCGACGTAATTACGATTCAGTAGGAAGAACACATCCTCAGAACTCGGTGGATCCCCTGGAGCAGCGTGGGGGGTGGGTTTCAGCTAGAGATAGATAAGGAACTTTGTAGAAGGAATAGGGAGAAACTGAAAAGCATTTGGCTGCTGAGAGAAAAGACAATGTTAACACCTAAGCGAGCATTTTTCCTTTGCGCACCGCCTTCTGCCCCCCCACATGCTTGTGCGCAGGTGGTTTTCTGTGCCACACTTTCCCCGGCATCAGCAGAATGCACGCAAGGGGCCCCGGACAAGGGCTTTTGCATCCCTGGGATTCACTTGGGATCCTCACGCCTGCTCAGTCGGAGTGAGAAGGCTCAGAGAGGGAGACTGGGAAGAACCCCTCCGGGCCTCTCCACTGAGGAAGTTCACAGCGCAAAGTAACCCGCCGGAATCATGACGGAAACGGCGGGAAGCGCCTGGCAGAGCCGCTCCCCGGCGGTGGCCCTCCCTCAGCCTTATTGGAATATTGATTTGTTTGTCATCTTAGGTCATTTGGGGAATGTGTCTTAAGCCCATGATCACACGGGAGAGAGTGGGGAGTGTTATTTATCTTAAATAATGAAAAAGAAATGTGAGAATTTATGAATCTATGGAGTGGGACTTATTCCAGTATAACAAGTACCAAGAAGGCTTGTCACACTGAACTTTATTTGAACCTCGAAGAATGTGGAATTAATTTACATTTCATTATAGGCTGGTAATTCCCTCTGCACAATATAAAGTGGTTCCAGAACTATCCAGCTCTGTGTATCCTTGCTGCTGCAGGATCCTGTGAGCACCAGTCACAACACCCAGCCAGGAAGGTCAGACCTGCATCGTCTCATCATCAGGAACCTCTTCTGTACCTGCGGAGACAGTGCTCATTCTGCTCACAATCAAATTACTGAGTACTTCCCATCAGGATGCCTGTGTTTACTGGAGACCAAACAACAAAAGTAACAGAAAGTTTGAATATGTATTAACTTACCATCCAGCAATTCTTTAATTGGCTAAGTAAACAAACAAACCAAAAAAAATGGTGGCAGTAAAATAATGACATGTTTATTATTTTATGAATCTTGCGATTATAAGCATCTTACACACAATTTATATTTCTAACCACCTGTGGTCTATGACATTATAAGAAAACTGCTATATTCCAAGTCTTACTTAATAAGTTTCCTTTTAAGAATTTGCTGTGTGCTAAAATATTTCTCAGCCTTTTTAAACTTCCTTACTGCTTCCAAACTTTACTACCATAGATTCTCAGAATAAGTTATCACGCTGTTCTAAATCATAGATGGCAATAACTGGTAAGATGTTGTGTTGATAATTGATATTATGATGTCTTATGTATAGAATTGTTTTCTCCAAAGATAGCCAACTATGTCCTATCCCAAGAGCTTTGTGCCAATGTGTCCATGACCCTCCCTTGTCCCCTGGAGAGGTGGGCCTCTGTCCTTTCTCCTTGAATCTGGGCTCCTGACTTCTGGAGGTGCAGTGTTACTGCATGAACCTGAGACTGTCAGGAAAGGGGCTGCGGCATCTTCTCTGAGGTCTGCATTTCCAACACGGTGCACGGAAACAGACGCTAGTAGCTGGATTGCTCTGCGGTCTCTGCAAGAACTCATGCAGAGAGCCATATGGGCAAGTCCCAAGGCTTCCTGGAGATGCCTGGCCAGGCCAGTACTGTTCCAGCTTCCCCTGTTCCAGCTGGAACCACAGGAGAGACCCTAAAGCACTATGGATAGGAAGCAGGGTAGGCAAATACTTTCCTGTAAGAAACACTCAGAAGGAGAAATAAAAGATCCAGAGCATCAGTCCCAGAGAACAGTAATGGTCCCTACTCTACTGTGAGTCGGTGTAAGATAACCTGAACTTAGTCCACTGACCACACTGCACGCACTCAGCCCGGGCTCCGCCTCCTCACCTTCCTCTGCAGGAGAACAGAGGGACAGAACAGGCTGTGGAGGTAGAGCCCACTCAGCAACGAGAAGGAGGACCCAGGACAAAAGCAGTGACTTGGGAGCCTGGGCAAGAAAAGTCCAGGTAGGAAAAACTCAGAACTTCATGATCCTTCTTATGTAATGAACATACATGAGTTATAAATTAGGAAATTAAATGTATAAGACAATCTTATTCTGATTCTTATACTCGGAATTAGTCCCTTGTTGATGGTGAGCGTCTCCTAGACAGTATAACCAACTGTAGGTAGTTTAAGCAAAATTGTTTTTAAGTAAGATAAATTTTCATGGGCCATAAAATTGCCTTGAATTTATTAGATTGACAGGTGGAGAAGGTCTAGAGATGCCCACTTGACAATTTGGTCTAAACAACCTTACTTTCTGAATCAATGACACAGTATAGGGTTTCTACAGTTATTTAATGTATTTATTGCAGTTTATACATACTCAGGAACTGAGTAAATAATCAGAGATATTTTGGAGTAGATTTTGAAATTGAGAAGTGTAAGATTTCTAACTTTGTCTTTTAAAAGACTGTTTTGTATATGTACGATTACACGAATGGTATGAATCTACATTGTGTACAACCATAGAAATGAAGTGATGTACCCCATTTGTGTACAATGACTCAAAATACTGTCTGTAAAATATTAAAAGTTGAATAAAAAATAAATAAAAATAAAAGTAAAACACTGTTTTGGCTGTTCTGGGTCACTATATTTCCATACAGGTCATTTGCCAATTCTGTCTAAAAAAATATGTTATGTTAATAGAGATTGCATTGCATACATTAAATTATATGTCAAATTGATTTGAGGGAGAGTTGCCTTTTAAAATATTGTCCTTGAACCATGAGCAGATGTATTTGCATTTATTTAAATCTTTCATTTCTTTCTTCGAGGTATACTCACTAGTGCACACATTTGGGGAGTGAAATTCATGTAAGTATTTTACTCTTTTCAATGCTATTGCAAAGTGAATCGTTTTGCAAATTTCCTATTCAAATTGCTCAGTGCTGTTGTGCACATGCACCACTGATTTTGGATCTCCATCTTGCGTGAAGTGTTAACTGGAGTAGGCATGTGGGCCTCCTTCCTTCCCGTCCTCGGCAGGCTCCTGTTTGCCCAGCTGGCACTGTGGCCTCGGGGAGCCCAGAAGGCAAACCCTGGCTGCTGGTTCTTGGCCTCAGAGTCCTGAGGAGAAGTTTTCTGGAAAGAAAGCTCTGAAAGAAGTCAGGTAAGAGCAAGAACTTTTCCCAGAGATGCTGAGATAGTTCAGATCAGGAAGATGCACTGGGCCTGGGGCTCCCGTGGCCTGAGGCCGTGGCGTCCAGGAGAGCTGGGCAGGGGAGAAGGCTGGAGGAGACGCAGGCGCAGTCCTGTGCTCTTCCCACAGGGTTCAGCAGGGTTCCTTGAACAAACCGTGCTTAGTTTGTTGCAGGCTGTAGCTGATCCCAGATTTCTAAACACAGGATTTTATTTACTGTGTTTCCCAGGCCTCTGCTGCTTTCAGCAGGGAGTCTATTCGCTGAACCCTCACCCGCTGTTCATGGTTCATGATCTCTTGCATCCCTTCCTGCCCTTACAGAAAAGTTATCCACCCAGAGTTGGAATGTAGTGTGTGTGGTATATTGAACTCTAATTTTTCCACTTAAAAATATCATAGAAAATTGTTGTTTGTATTCTTGATCATAGACGTTCTGACTGGGGTGAGATGAGATCTTACTGCATTTCTCTAATTATAGAGAAGTTGAACATTTTTTCATTTATTTGTTGATTGATTGTATATCTTCTTCTGTGAAGTGTCTGTTCAGTTCCATAGCCTATTTATTGATTGGATTATTTGTTTTTTTGGTGTTAAGTTTTCTGAGTTCATTATATATCCTAGAGGTTAATGCTTTATCTGAGGTGCATGTGGTAAGATTTTCTCCCTCTCTGAAGGCTCTCTCTTCACATTATTGATGGCTTCTTTTGCTGAAGCTTTTTAGTTTGAATCCATCCCATTTATTGATTCTTGCTTTTACTTCTTGTGCTTTTGGGGTCTTGTTAAGGAAGTCAGGTTCTAAGCTGACATGATGAAGATTTGGGCCTACTTCTTCTCTTAGGCACAGGGTCTCTGTTCTAGTGCCTACATCTTTGATCAACTTTGAGTTGAGTTTCTTGCAGGGTAAGAGATAGAGGTTTAATTTCATTTTGTTACCTGTGGCTTTCCATTTTTCCCAGCACCATTTGTTGAATAGACTATCTTTTCTAGTGAATGTTTTTGGCACCTTTGTCTAGTATGAGATAAATGTATTTATGTGGGTTTGTCTCTGTGTCTCCTATTCTGTACCATTGGTCTGCCTGTCTGTTTTGGTGCAAATACCATGCTGTTTTTATTACTATAGCTCTGCAGTATAGTTTGAGGTCAGGTATTGTGATGCCTTTTGCTACAAGCAACAATAAGTGTTGTCAAGGATGTGGGGATAAAAGCACACTCATACATTGCTGGTGGGAATGCAAAATGTTGCAACCACTAGGGAAAGCAGTATGGAGATTCCTCAGAAAACTTGGAATGGAACCAACATTTGACCCAGCTATCCCACTTCTTGGTATTTACACAAAGGACTTAAAATCAGTATACTACAGTGACACAGTCACATCAATATTTACAGCAGCTTAACTCACAATAGCTAAACTATGGAACCAATCTTGGTGCCTTTCAACAGATGAATGGATAAAGAATAAGTGATATTCATATATATAATGGAATATTACTTGGTCTTAAAGAAGAATGAAATTTTGGCATTTTCCAGTAAATGGATGGAGTTGGAGAATATTATGCCAAGTGAAATAAGCCAAACCCAAAAACCAAAGGTCAAATGTTTTCTCTGATATGCAGATGCTAATTCACAGTAGGGGATGGTGCTAGAGAAGAATAAAGTTACTTTATATTAAGTAGAGGGATGTGAAGGGAGGGGAAGGAGTATGGGGGAAGGAATGATAGTAGTGTGAAACAGACATTATTACCTCATGTGTATGTAAGACTGCATGACCAATGTGATTCTGCAATATGTACAATCAGAAAAATGAGATTATACTCCATTTATGTGTGATCTATCAAAATACACAAATGCATTCTAGTGTCATGTACAAATAATTAGAACAAATAAAAAACATTAAAAAATCATAGAAAATTATCAAATATATTTCCATATCAGTAAACATATATACAAATAATAATTTGCTTGCTTCTTCTTTGAGTATTGGCTCTCTTCAACTCTGATCACAGACCTGTTAATATCCATTGATCTTGCTTCCTTTTATCAGGTTTGACAGGCAATTAAGCAAACATTAATAACGCAATACAGAGAATTTTAAAAGAATCATAGCAGTGTGTACTAAGGACCACTAAAGGAGTTTACCATGAGGCCAGGGAGCCCTTGAGAAGATATTTTTAGGAAAAAAATACCTTTCATTTAAGCAGAACTCTGACAAATGAGTAGGAATAATTTTGGCAAAGTGAAGGGAGCATATATTTCGGAAAGAAAGGAAGAGTCTAAACTTGAGAGCTTTCATTGTGGATGGAGGTGGAAAGCAGGGGAAGGACCTGAGATCAGGTAAGAATGGCAGAACAGCACACAGGACCTGGAGGGATGCGGACAGGTGCCACTTTAGAGACATACCTGGCTGCTGATCAGAAACAGAGCAAATCTGCATATGGAACAATGAAAAGACAGACTGCGTTTGCTCAGTGTTTTCATTTGTACAGTAAAATACCCGAGGCACGCTACTCTCCATAGAAAAGAGGTTTATTTTAGTTCACAGTTCTGGAGGTGCAAGGTCAAAGGGCCACACCTGGGATGACCTTCTTGTGGGTAGAGTCCTGAGATGGAGCAGGCCCGGCGGGTGAGAGACAGGGAACGTGTTTGTCCGTGTGTCCTCTTCCTCTTCTTCTAAATCCACAGGGACTCAATCCTGGAACCTTTACTTGTGGACTAATCTAACCCTATGGCTTCTAGATACCGAGGCGGGATGAAGTTTCCACCCTCTGAATACTGTCAGTATGTGACGTGGGGATTTAGTTCCTCCATGTGAGTGGGGGACAGATTTCATTCAAACCACAGTAACAGTCCCTGGTGGAGATGTGGACGCAAAATAACGTCCAGGGCCAGGAAGCTGCAGTAAGGCTGAAGAGGAGGAAGCCTTGCAGAGGGGACAGTGAGGGACACCAGATGGGCTACAGAGCAGAGCTGAGGAGGAAGGGAAGCCGCAGCCCAGTCCTGGGCTTTGGTTTGCAAAACTGCTCCGAAGTCCATCTTGATCCCTGGCAGGTGGAGTTGTTTTGCAGGGAATCAGTAGTTCCTCTCCGACGTGGTGAGACACCCCTTTTCAGTTGCTGGGAATGTTAGCGAGTGAGCCAGGATCTGGTAAAGGAGATCTGCAGCGCTAATAAAGTTCTGAGCATCAACAGCATAAAATCGGTGGTTGAGACCCACCCAGGAGGCGCAGAGAGCGAAGAGAGAAGAGAGAACTCAGGTCTGGAGCTCAGGTTGGCAGCAGACCCAGGGCAGGAAGCCTGCCGTGGAGGCTGAGGCAGTGGCCGGAGGGTAGCCGTCCGGGTGAGGTGCAGCGAAGTCAAGAAGGTTGAGGAAGGAGACCGAGAGCCTAGGAGGCCAGGGAGGACAGGACGCAGATGGGAACTTGCCCTTTGAACTCAGCAGCAGGGTCATGGTGATCTGGGGCGCAGGCTCTTGGTGGAGTTGTGGGAACCAAAGGCCGGTTTCAGGGTGAGCGAGTTGTGAGGCTGTAGGGAGAACAAAGGCCAACTCAGTAAGAGGCTGGGCCTCGGAAAGGCCAAGGGGGCCCAGGAAGGACGGAAGGGGACGATGAGCCAAGAGCAGCTCAGGCAGGTTTCCCTGTCTTGCTCCCTTTCTTTGCCTTTAGAATTCACCCTCTCGTCTCTCCCTCGTCTTATGGATGCTGGGAATCCTGAGCACCCTTAAATGTTGAGGGACGGGGCTCGTAAGGAGGGGGCCTGAGATGGAAAACCGGAGAGAAACGCGCATCAGGAGGGCCGCCTTCCCTGCGCCGCCGCCCTTCCCTTCCCGGCCGGCGGTGGGCTGTCACAGCAGGGCAGACAGAGGACCGTCACCGAGCCCCTCCTGCCCAGCTAGTGGGGTCGCGTCCTCCGCAGCGCCGGCTGGGCTCCCCTCCTGCGGCAGCCGATGGCGATCCCTTCCTGCCACCCCTCTCGGGGTCACGCAGCCGCACAGATTCGGTGTCGTTTCTTTATGCGTGCGCGGCTCTGGGGACCAAGCTCAGCCTCAGGAGGACCGGCGAGTGCTCCAGCCCGAGCCCAGGCCCGCGCTCCTGGGGGTTTCGGGCTCCCCTGGAGTCCGCTTCTCTCCCCGAGGCTTGACGAGCCCCCGGGGTCGGAGGAGCCCGAGGCTGGTCCTCTCCGCACGGAGCCCCACTCCGCCGACGCGACGCCGGTGTCCCGCACGGACCGCTCTTCCCGTCTGCGACCCTGCTCTGCAGGGCGCGGTCCACCTGGCGGCTCTTCGGGCACCAGCTCTCAGAGGCCGCAGGTCCCGGCACCTCGGTCGGCGGTGCAGCCGCGCAGCCTGTGGGATGACGGACCGCCAAGGAGAGCGCCGGGCCTGCCTCCTCCTCCCTCCTCCCAGCCCACCTGTGACTCCTGGGTCACTTAGTCTGTATCCCCCAGGCTCACTGTAAAGCCAGTGAAAGCTTTCCCCGGAGAAGCGTCAATTGGCAGTTTCCAGCACCGTCGCCAACACGTCCGCATGAAAGTGGCGATGGCGGCCTACACCCATCAGGAGCCTGATGGACTGTCGCCCCTGGTGCAGGACTGCTCCCCTGCAGGCCGGCCTGGCTCACAGCTCTTCACGGGTGCAGAAGACGGGAAGAGAGGAAAGAGGGATAGGGGCAGCCCGGGAAATGGGGGGCACGGTGGCCGCTCACCGCCCACCGAGAGAGCATTTCCAAATTTTTCTCAGGAAGAAAACTGTGTTTCTTGAAATGACTTTTCATATTGCTTAAATGGAGTGTCAGAAAATGCCTGAAAATGTGTGCAGCAGTGTCAACACAGCCGTGAAGGTCATGAGAACACCAGGACCAGGGCAGAATTTCTGAAGGAATTCACTGCCCTCCTGCTTCCTGCAGGCCCAGGACCCTGAGAGGTGGCGGAGGCGGGAACAGCGACTCCCCAGAGGCTGTGTGACATCACCAGGTAGGAGGTAATGCTGATGGGGACGTGGCGGCCTCCTGTCCTGCGGGGCCTCTCCTCCTGCCGGGGTTCCTCCCATCAGCCTCGCTATTGTCTTCCCCACCAACACGAGGGCAAGCAGTAAGAGCCCGTTCCCTCTTTTTAATATCATTAATGCTCACCGAACCACATTTAATTAAGGAATGTATATTGATAGGCAGAGCATAATCAGGTCAGGGACTGGAGCCGGAATTGATTGAGGACAGCGCTTTCACACTTATTTCAATTTATGAATGCTCAGACCCAGACAGAGAGTGAAAAGGATTTAATTTCCGCTTGTGTTGTTTGCACATGCTTTATAATGTGAGCATTAATTGAACACGCTCAGTGTCAGTGTGAGGCAGGCAAGCGTATCCATTTTTCATAGATGAAGGTCACAGGTCAATCTTGAGCAAGCTCCAAGCAATCTAGTTATAGAAATGTATTTACATTTGATGGACTATTATGTGAAAGGCTAGAGATCTGGAAAATTAACACTGGGCCAGCCAGCACCTGGCGGGTGGCTTCCCTCTGCCCTGCCTGACTGTGGGCATTGCCTGCGAGCAGGGTTGGCCTTCACTTTCCTAGTTGACGCCATTCAACATCAGGGTGTAGACAGGGGGCTTGGGTAGGGAGGTTAGCTGAGATTTAATTTGGAGAGGAGGAAGTGCTGATGGAGTCCATATATTTGTGATCATATCCACGAATATTGAGGAAGGACTTGCTATTTGCTGAGCATTGTATACTGAATAATGTATTTTCCAGATGAATGTGTAGCATCTTTTCAAATGTACGAAAGTGACAGTTTTCTGTGTAAAGATGCTAAATTTTCTTCACTGTGTGTTTTCCCAGTTTGATGTTAATACTGTTATATTTAAAGCATTGACATTGGACTGTTCTGCCCATTGCTAGTGTGTTAGCATGAAACTTAAAATTAACTCATATATTGCTTGTTGCACAATCCAAGCTCCTGTATCTTGATCTAATATTTTGGTAATAAAAAATAAGTCACACTGTTACTCCTGTATGAAAATGTGCAGAATTTCTTGCATCTCAAGCAAACTTCTCCATATGTTAAGCTCACAGTAATATGAAAAGGAAGTGGGGGTACTTTCTGAAATTCTTCATCTCTCCCAAGAGCAGACATTTTACTCACATAAACAACCTCAGCTATTTATCAGTAAATGTTATTTTACTCATTACCTCAGAGACTTTAAAATATTCACTCCATCTTGCATCTTCTTTATTTTGCCCTATGAATTCTTAAGAGTTCGTGTCCAAGGGTCTGGCAAACCCAGTCTAAATTTTATCCTGAAGCAGCGTGTGGTCAGTAAAGGAGGCGACGCCCTAGGAAGGTTGCACCTGATCCTCATAAGACATTGCTGAGAAGTGGTGGGAAACCAGACACCCAGAGAGTCATTCCACACACATCATGGCCCACATGCAGAACTCAACTGGAAAACAATAGAAATATCAGTGCCAAATATTATAAGTCTTCTTTTATTTGAATCAGAGAAGGCAGTGAAATCAAATATGTGAATCACAATCTGAAGAAAAATATGAAAAAAGAAAAAAAAAACTGATGTTTTGATAGTTTATTTACATTCCAAATTGATTTTCTATGGTAACTTGTGAATATTAAGTGAATAACTTCCTCTATACTGCAAAACTACAAGAAAGTAAAACTAGTTCAACAAAAAGGTGCAAAAGGAAAATACTAGAGTTTATGACAGTTTCATTAAATTATGTGTTTGTGAGAAGGAACATGCACGGGCCCCCTCTCTAGCCTAAGGTGTAACTAGAAAGGAGAAGTATCTTTTCACTGCTTGAGAAAAAGTTAGCCCCTGTTGGAGGGAGGAGCTCAATGCATTTGTCAATGAGAGAGATGGGCACTGTCCACCTTTCTCTGTGTGGACTGTCCCCTTAGAGGAACATCAAATATTTTTGTATTTGGTTACATGAATGACATGAATTTCTCTGACCTGCATTTCTCATGTGGATTTCTTTAAAAATCAACCTCTGGTCAAGGTCTTGAAATTTAGAGGGAGAAGACATAACAGGATATACTAGAGAAAAGAAGAACATAGTTATTGTTAAGAGAGTAGGAAGAAAAATAAAATTAAAACAAACAAACAAACAAAAACCCCTTTAGAGACAGGATAAAATAGGCTACCTAAAGGTCCAGACTCAACAGGGAAAAACTGTGTGCTGGGCTTGCTCCACTGTGTGGGACTCCCACTCTTGACAGAAAAAAATCTTAAACTGACAGATTTCAAGGAAAAGATAGCGACAAATTCTAATCAGGGGGTCATTCAGTGAAAAACTGTGCATGTGAGTGCACAATTGAATAGCACATTTAGAGATTAAATTCTTTTGAACATTTATTATTTTTTTTGGAGTTTTTTGGTAGTAAAATAAGCAGAAATAAAACACAGAACACATTGTTTCCTCCCTCTGTGGAAAGTGATGCACAATGGAAGTTCATTGGGTGTTTTCTATTAATTTAGGTGCAATCGATCAATGTGCATTTATTTTCTTTTCCCAGTTATGAGATTATTGGAATTTACTTATCTTTGATTTTCTTTCCACCCCACCCATTAGGCTCCTAGAAAAAATGAATGATTATTAGTCAAAGCCAGAATTCTGGTTTTCTAACAGATATGACCTTAATGTTCCTTCATCTCTGGTGAGTTTATGTAGTGATTTCTCTTGGAATGAAAGTCAACAGATCTTCATTGTGTCTCTTAACTTCATAGTGCTGTCCAGCAATATAATAAAAGAGCATGTAACTTTATTCCCAAAACATAGAAGCTTACTGATTTGAAATAATGGAAAATAGTAGTATGATCAATCATCCTAAACCAATAAAAAAGTAATGTAAGAATTTTCCTGTTAAATAGTGACTCACCAAATTTTCACATCATGCTTCTTAATTTTATACAATTTTTATGTGAATCACACCTCAATAGAGCCAGAGAGGGTAGAAAAGTCTGACTCATGTTTGGTTCTTCTAGTTAATAACTGAGAGGTTTGCAGATTATGCCTGTGGACCAGATCCACCCGGGCCCATCCCTTCATTTACATGTGGCTGCACTTTCAATGGAAGGGTAATTATGGAACTGGCCACATAACCTTCAAAGCCCAAAATGCTTCTATCTGACTCTTTAAAGAAGAAATGTGCTCCCCTTTATACTAAATGCCAAGATTTCTTGCCGGATTAGATTGTAGATATACGTGACTTTTGATTTTTCTTAACACTTGGTTATTTCACATCTAAGCTGCAGTGAGAGATTTGTGGTGAGCTCCTCTGCAAAACGGCCTGTGTGTGTCCTGTGAATCTCCCAGAAGTTCTCCAGGAGGGACCATTTTAATCTCCGTTTTACTCAGGGTAGAACAGAATCAGATAATTCTGGACAATTCTCTTGTCACGTGGTTAAGAGCAGAGAAGGTACTTTCCCAAATACCCAGTGGAATTCTCAGTGAATCAGTTCTTGGTTCAGAGATGAAAAATCACTCTCTGAGACTTTATTGTGAATACTGAGTCTTTATTTTGAATTTTGTAAATATGCATTGAATATTTTTAGATGGACCAAGTCCTCCTTTTTTAACCTCTATTCTATATACAGAGACTATTAATGTGCAATTTTGAGCCAGTCTTACATGTTCTCTTGTTTGTTTCCCAGTGTGGGTATAAATAAGACTCATCTAGTTATCATCTCTCCAATGTTTTCCCCACCAGCTCCTCATTCTGCATGTATATATTCTTGCAGATGGGCTATAATATTAACACTATTGCATTTTCAGAAAGGCTTCAAAGTGCATCCACATTCCTAAATGTGTAACAATGCCTACTTGTTGTAAAATGGCACAATAATAGGAAGGGGCTTTTATGAAGAACAAAGCGTTACTGGGAGCCTACTATGTGTGAGACCCCTTGCCAAGAACTCTGGAATTATGAACATGCCCCAGAAGCAGCGCACAGTCTCATAGAGAAGAGGAGTCTAGATGGATAATTTCAGTAGCATCTGGGGATGCTCTGACTAAACTAGGCACAAGATCCAATGGGACCATAAAGATTGAGATTCCTGCCTGCTAGGGGCTGTGTTGGTGGGGCTGGGGAAGGCGTATGAGAGGAGATAACAGTCATGTAGCTGTAGGAAGATTTAGCCAGTAGCCCAGGAAGTGGGCTTTAGGTAGTATAATGGATGCAAGGGTCTAAAACCAATTAGATGTTGCTGGATATGAGGGTCAGCCAGTGAGTCTTGGTGAAAAAGAACAACACACAAGGCAGGGGGCAAGACCTGGCATCACCTGATACAGATGGTAGAAATGCTGGAGAAACCTGTCTTAAATATATTGCATTTGATGAGCTTTCAAGTGCATGTTTCTGAGTGTGTTAGCACATATCCACATGTATTCAGAACTCACATGTACTTAAAGGAACAGCCTCTGAGAGTAACTGTATAGAACCTGGACAAGGATATGTTTTATGGTTTAGATATAAGGTGTCTCCCAAAAGTTCACATGTGAGACAATGTGAGAAGATTTAGAGGTGAAAATGATTGGGTTTGAAAGCCTTAACCCAATAAGTATATTAATCCTCTGATAAATATTAACTGGGTGGTAACTATATACAAGTAGGATATGGCTGGAGGAAGTGGGTGTTGGGGGAATGCCTTTTGGTATATATTTTGTTTGGGTGAGAACAGCTCTCTCTCTGATTCCTGGTATGATGTCCTAAGCCAATTTCCACCCCCACACTCTGCTGCCATGATGTTCAGAAGCTCTGAAAATTAGAGTAAGTCATTTATGGGCCAAGACCTCTGAAACTGTGAGCCCAGAAATAAACATTTCCTCCTTTAATTGTTCTTGTCAGGTCTTTTGGTCACAGAAGCAGAAAAACTGACAAAAAAAAAAAAAAAAAAAAAAAAAATTGGTACCAGAAGTGGGGTCATTAATGTAACAACATGACCATGTGATTCAGAAACTTTGGGATCTTTTTGGAATTTATGGGAGAAATTTTGGAAGGTTTAATGATGCCAGATAGAAAACTTTGGAATGTGGTAGGTGGACCTGGATGGGCAGTTCTGATGGAAATTCAGAAGACCAGATGCTGATTAGACTGTGGACAATAAAACCTCTGCTCATGAGGTCTCAGAGGAAGAGGAAAACTCTACAGGAAATTGGAGTAGATACCATTGTGTTACATTCTAGCTAAGAAGTTTTCTGCATTTTGCCCATGTTCTGAGACTTTCTGTTAGACTGAATTTGAAGGTGATGGACTAAGTAAAGAGAATATTTCAAGGCACAAATATTGCTGGTAGTTTTTAGCTGAGTTTATTGTGTTAATCAGGAGAGGAAAGCAAGGCAGATAAATTTGAAAAACTTTCAGTTTGGACAGAAAAATTTAAGTAAAAGTGGAGCTAAGAAACTGTGGGTGTTAAATACATTGCAGTCACTAATGAAACACTAATTGCTTTACCCAGAAACAATAGGAAAGATAACCTGAGCAGATCTCATAAATTGGCAAGACCACACTTCTCTCAGGCTCAAGGGTGTAAAATTAAAATTTTAAGCAGAGATCGGTGGAGCACCCTGCTTGTACAGAGTAGCCTAGAAAATTGTTTTACCATGCTGAACCACCCAGGCACTCTGAGGCTGCTGCAGTCATGGTCCTAGGAGACTTAGAGTTGCTACTTTAAATGGTGACAGAACTTGATGGAAACTACATGGTTCTGGTGCTGCTGGAGTTAGGGGATCATGGAGGCTGATACTGAGATTTCAAAGGAAGGCCTGGGAGGTCAGGCCAAGTGCAGCAGAGTCAGCATATCTGAGCCTCTAAGAGGGTGTGGAGTGGAGATGAGAGGAGGAAGCCAAAGCTGCAGTGGAGACCCCAAGATTAATAAATGCC